>NC_090442.1:460918725-461225197 GCF_031143425.1 Pleurodeles waltl
GTCATCCTGCAATACTGATGCGTACCAATATGAGACACAAACACTGTAAAGTGTCAAGATGAAGGATTTAAGACAACCTAGGGTAGGTTGGAGCTCAGTTCAATTTTGAGAACCACTTAGAACCATTGATCATGGTTAGTAACTCAGGTATTTTAGGCAAGGGATGGGAATTTATGCAAATATGTTTTTTTTTAACTGTGCAAATCCACACAACCACGTAAAACTTCACTCTTCTTTCTTGCTACAACTAATGGTGACAACCATAGCAATGACTCGATAGGCTAGATTATACCCTTTTTAAATAGTTCATTAAATTCTTATTGAATTCTTGTTCAAGTTTCTCCCACACACTAAATGGTACACCTCTTAGCTTATGTTTGACTGGAATGGATCCCCTTTTGACTTTTACTTGATGAGTGAAACCTTTGATCATGTCTAACTGATCACAGAACACAGAGGATATCATTTTATGATTCCCTACACAAAATCAGTGGATTCAACAACCAATACTTGTTCTTTGGTGCCTGGTCTGAGGATCATTTTGAGTAGACCTTGGTGGAATCACCCTAATATTGATAATCCTTTGATAGCAACATAAACCTTCCCCAGAAATGTTATTTCTCAAAATTCTAAGACATCCTCAAAAAGCCCTGCAAGTTCAGTTTTGCATCCCTCATAAGAGACTGGTGCCCTGTCAGGTCTATTTCCTCAAATTTCTTTAATAAATTCCTGCATAATAATGGTTATCCTGGCCCCAGAATCTATGAGTAAATCAATCTTATCACCAACCCCAATCTTAACATAGGGCTCTACACATGTAGAGGCATCTTCCGTCACCAAGCCATCAGCAACCACAATCACAATGTCTCTGAGCTCATCTTCAATCTTTTGTACTCTTTGTAATTCATTATAATCATCCTCTGACACATAGGCTACTCCGTTACTGTTTAGTTTGGATACTGGTGGACTGAATATTTTCACTACTTTACCTGCCAGTCTGACACACATTGGCAAAATGGCCCACTTTACCACATGCTCTGCAGACAACAGTTTTTTGCCAGACAAACTTTGTTACTCCTAAAATGAGTAGTGTTGCCACACCTAAAACAAGTGTTCATCTGCTTGAAAAATGATTTATTGTCCCCTCGTACCATGGAGCTGGTTCAGATCTCTTTGACTTTAACCACACCCACAGGTTCACTGGACTTATCTTCAAGTTCTTTGGCAAATGCTTTAGACAGTTCTATGTTTTTCGCTGTGCGAATAATCTCTTCCAAGAATGGGTTCCTCATATAAAGGAGCTTCTATTGGATACTTTTATCAGAACACTTACAAATTTACTGATCCCTGACCAGTTGATCAGTAAAGCATTCAAATTGGTAATCTGCACTTAACTTCCTGAGTGCATAAATGAAAGAATCAACATCCTTCCCAGATCTTTGCTCTCTTTTGAAAAGCTTGTGTCTGATAACAACCAGACTCGGCTGAATGTCAAGATGTAGCTCTAACCTTTTTAAAGCCTCAATAAATTAATCATATTCTTCTTCCTCATTATTACCTGCAAACAGTGGGAAATGCTTAAATACAGACCTTCCTTCAAACCCCAATGAGTGAAGTAAATTCTTTTTCCTTTCTGACCTATACCGTGAGGCACCTATTGCCCCCAAACATGTGGTAAACCCATGATACCAGTTCTTCTATGCAATAGGTTAATTTCCAGAAACCTCCAGAAAAGGTGGTGGTGTGACCGCTTGCATCATATACTAAATCAGTGTTCCTTGACACAACCATACCAGCTAATATAGCAGAATTTAATAACTTACATAAAATGCACTAAATCATGACACTCTGTCCTGATGAAGGTGTGTGTATCACCATGATGCAACTGCCCATGTAGGAACAAAATGGCCACTGTAGTTATTATCAAGTGTGTGTGTGTCTCATTCACTAGAAGGACAAATAGGTGCACCCTTCATTGGTTGCCAGTGTACATTATTTTTTTTTACACACTTACCACATCAATTTAATTCTGCATGTGTACTCCAGTGTAATATACTTTTCTGTGTGCAGATCATTGTAAAGTATTTTTCTCTGTGGAGACAAACCCATATAAATATTGCTGTGGTGTGCAGATCACCATGGGGCACTTAAACCAGACTCTTTTAAAATCTCTATGTTTGTTCTAATCTCAATCTGGTGTGCAGATCACCATGAACAGAATTGTTCAAAGGTCATTGGAGTGCACAACGATGTGGCTTGTGCCCATTGTTTTTCTTTGGTTTCCCTGGGTGACTCTGGCTTGTTATGTAGAGTAACAAATTTGTGGCACATCGACACCCAGGAAACACTACACCGCATAAAGTTGGCTGATTAGATATTCCAAAATGGTGGCATGCGCATGCACTGCACAGTATGGCAGCGCATACATGGACTGTGCAGTGCTTTTGTCAAAACACCAGCCTGCTCACTGTTACTTCTGTGAAGCTATAATGGTGGCACGTACGACTATAATGTGACACATAGTTTATAGGGAGCTACTGCTCCAAAATGGTACTGAGCCTCTGCAAGAAAACGTCACTGAGCAATAGTGAATGACGAGCGTCAGGCACGTCCTGCCTCATCCTCCTTCGAGTCATGCGCACTAACCATGGCAGGATTGTTTTTCAAAATGCTGTCAAGGAAAAAGAACTGCATCACTTCACATTGTGCACGTAATGCAACCTGGACTCAAATTAGGAGAGTATTGCTTCCGCCTGATGCCTCCCACATTCGTTGGTGGGTGCAGAATCCACAAAGATGCCAGGACAAGTTTCAGTCTCTTCTCTGCCCCCAATCATCGCTACAATATTTGTAGTAGTCACATTGTACCCAGTAGTTTAATATGATGCTTTAATGGACAGAAGAGACTGCGAATCTCAGGATCTTGACAGGAAACATTCAACTGCCTTTCGCCTGTTTAACATTTCCTTACATTCTAAACAGAATACTATTACATCATAGAGCTTGATGATGTTAACACTTATGTCACGAAATAGCCAGTGCAGGAACCTAGCACTGACTGCTACACATGGCCTCTGCTACAAATGTCACTCAGCGGCCGTTGGTGCCATTGGAGACAAGAGGTGGAAGTATCTGTGGCCTCTGCCTCTTTCTCTTCTCTACAGACCTTATTTTCTCCTGCAGTTTGACCCGTTAGAGAGAAGAGGCTTTGGTGTCAGTAGCTTCTCCTTGTCAGTATATGTCAACTGCACAACTCATATTCCATTACAGTTGCTTATTATGACCTGAACACACATCTCTTATCCACTACCTAAAATAAACTATTTTGCATCAAAAGGGAGCAAGATCACATGCATTATATGATACAAACTCTGTAATCCCACTCTTCATCTCCTGCTTCCACAAGCACTCTTCTTCAAGAGACATCTTTTCCAATACTCTCCTCATAAACCTCGTTCAGTGTATCTAATCTTGAAGAGTACCACATGCATACTTAACCCAATGATTCAGAGCATTCCTCTGAATACCTTACCTCTAACACACTTGATAAAAAAATACTCTGTGATCACACCTGTGTCACACATTCTATTATCACACTCTATAGATATCCTGAACACAACCAAAGGCCCATCTGCCAAAGTAACTTCTATCAATGAAGTGATCCGTCTCTTAGACATCACATTGCAGCTGCTTTCCTGAACTGTAGGTCTGCACTGCAACTTCATCTTCACCCCTCATCCAAAAATAGTGCTGTACTAATAGACCATGGTAATGCCTGCTCATCATCCATACAACTGTCTTACCACTAAGGTACAGCACCCTCCACAACAATACAGCCGAATAAATGGTGAGGGGGTGCCATTATCCACAAAGAGTCAACTAAATGCAAACTGATAAACTCAGTAGACTCCTCATTGTTTCAAACCCAACATCTAAACCACTGAGGCTTAACATCTTATACCACCTGCATGCTGCAAATAGAAGATTTAATGGTGGTGTCATTAACTAAAATAATGATCAACTTGCTTCATCTTGTCATTAGACATTGAATCTACCTTGGGAACAGATATAGAAACCCTTACATTACTACCCAAAGCCTTCTTATTGGACAGCTACCTACTAAAACGGTGCACCTTTCTTAAAGTTGCACCACATACAAACCTCTCTCTCACGTTGGATAGGTCAGACCACTTATGCAGGCCTTTCTTTAGCACACCATCCTCATGCTAAAGAGGAAACAGAAATCTAGAGTCCAAAAACATTGACAGCAACCATTGGCAAAGCCAGTAGGTGTGGTTTTAATGTGCTATGTAATTTATATTCATGCATGTGCAAATCGGACAGACTGTTTTTTGACTCAGTGCCGCTTGTCATTTTCTGTTTTTCATATGTGCTTGTTTTCAATGTTTATTTCGAGCTTGTAGTACGCTGTTTTGTATATTTGCTTAAGCCTGCAGTGCTGGTGCAATACCACACCAGTGGGGAATAAAAAAAATAAGGCACTCCTATAGGAAGTAGAAAAAGAGCCAGGTTGAACAGAGACACTGATTAGTCTTGTGCATGCATCTGTTTGCATGTATAAGCACATTCAAGTCAGATTGCTTGACTTTTCCAATGGTTGTTGTTGCATGTATTTAGTTCTTGACTGCATGAGATGACATGCAACAAAAATGTTTATGTACTCAGTAGGCTGCATGCCACTATCAGTTCTAAATGTCCACTGCTAGACCTTCAACCCATGTCTGAGACTAGCTAAATTAGATATGAACCTCAGGATCACATGGGCAACAACTACAGGCTATATTTGGATTTACGTATTGGTCTTTAGTGGCCAGTAGCCTGAAATATGAAATGCATATTTATTTGACAGTTGTTTATTGCATATCTATTTCCAACGAAATAATAATGTCTCTTGAAGAAACAACATACAGTATTCAGTAAAGACAGCACCTTTAACCTGGAAAATTGGCCGACAGCTACCTATGTCACAGAAGTCTTTGGGCATAAGGTAATTGACAGTGTATGGCACAAACCTTTCACAGAATAAATAATTGTAATATCCAAGTGAGAGATTAAAGGGGGGAAGGAGCATGGGGTAAGTGTCCTCAGAGATTTCACTGACCGACAAGTAATACCACAGCTTCTAGCCATTTAAGAGGCATGCCCACTTCAAAACTATTTTTTAGATCACAGCCTACATGGTGTGTGGTGTTAAAGACATCTCGGGGACTTTCAGAAAGCTGATTTAAGAATGCATTCTTCCCATTGATTACCATTGGCTTTGTGGTTTGTAACTCACATTTTCTGGTTTTCTATTTGCTCACTTTACTTGCTTTAGGCTCCCCAGGTTCAACTCGTCTCTCCTGTTGCCTAAATCATGACTACTGTATTGTTCCACAAACTCCCTTTCTGTAAACAAGCCTTTAAATCTTATTCTTACCCTGTCACATTTGCTCCGCATTCAAATACCAAGGTCAAATGTCAGGTGCGGGCACTTGTCTACTTTTCTTTCTCTGACTTCAAAGTGGGAAGATTTTTGTGACAAACTTGCTGGATACTGTGAGTAGGAAATTGGTTTTTTCTAGCACATTAAAACAATTAATGAACTGTGTAAGTATTTCAGAATATATCAACATTAGGAACACAAATGAGTACTTTTTTGTTATTTCTGAAGTGTGTTGGAAACATACTTTAATACTACCAAAAATATTATTACACTAGATGATGCATATTTCCACACATTTTTGTTTGTGCACTTACAGTTTTTGTTGGAAATGGCCCTTCGTACAGTGTCACCTCCAAACATTTTTGCCTTGCTCCTCCTACTTTTTGCTGGACTTTTGCTTGTTGGCCTTAGGGCTTTGTGCACTTTACCACTACTAACCAGTGCTAAAGTGCTTGTGCTCTCTCCCATATTTAATTGACATGTGCTGTGAGGCTTACTACGCCCATGGAATAAAATTCAGGATTTCTTATTTTAATCACCATAAAGTGTAATTTCTAAGCTAGACGTGGTAGATATCTCATGTTTGGTATCTATGAACTTGTAATGATAAACCCTCTTTAATGGTAAAGTCGGATATATCATCACAAGTTTGAAAATGTGGCATTTTCCTGCCCTTGACCTTCTGTGCCTGAAGCCTGCCTTAGGTCACATGAGTGGGTGTAACTGACAGTTGAGACTTTGTGACTTCACCACAGACAGTCCCACAAAAGTGGGATTAGCAGAGCCTGAATGGGCCATTAACTGACTTGATGGGGTGGAGCTAAGCACAGCCCCACTTATACCTGAATAGGCTGGGCTCTGCCACTACACAATAGACTGAACAACCCTGCATTGTCAGTGCAGCCTATTAGAAGGCAGGGCAGGAGATGCATGGAACTTTAATGAACCCTTCTGAAAACTTCTCCCAACTTCTAGGAGCAGGGCATCAGGATATAAAAATAGGGCTCTCGGGCCTACTCTTCAGTTCACTACTGGAGCTAAGGAAGACTTCTCAGAGGACTGCCTACTGCTGTGACCTGCAGTGCATCCTACCAGACTGCTGTTGTACCTAGAAAGACTGCTTTGCTGCCTGGAGCCTGCCTTGGACTGTCAAAGGCCATAGCCCTACTGTGGAGCCCTGCATCTTTACCTGCACCCAGGACTTCAGAGGTGACTCCAGTTCAGTGGCACAGGGACATAAGAGGCTCCCACCATCTTGAACCCACACCTGGACCCAGCCTGAGTGTGTATTGAACCCCCAAGAGGTTTTCATCCACTTCTGGACCCTTAGTTCCAGTGCTAAAGGTGCCTAGGTGGCCAATTTCCAAAACTGAAGACTTGATAGTTTGAACCTGAAATTATAAAGTTCATAACTTTGGTCCTACTAATTGGATTTTGATGGTTTTAAATTCAATAATTTAGTAACATTTCTTGCTTTTTCTAAATTGGTTTGGGATCTTTTGTGTGTTGTATTTTTACTTTATTACTGTTTGTGTACTGCATAAATACTTTACACATTGCCTCTAAGTTTATCCTCACTGCTTTTTGTGTAAGCTACTCAGGGTTAAGCACAGGTTAAATTAGTGACTCTTTATGGTTCACCCTGAAAAGGATTGTGGTTGTTACTTGACCAGTGGTCACACCCCAGTCAACCAGCGACCCAATTACTGACAGTTTTAATACTAAAACTGTATGTCTGTGCAAATGTAATGGTTACTTCAATTGTGTTGGCTGTAATTGAAGTGAGCCACCCTTAGACCAGGACGGTAAACTTTAGAATTCACGGTGTAGTGCAGAGCTCCCAAATTCCACCATTAGGTGCAAAGCAGAGATTTGTTTGTGGCACTCGCTCGGGCCACTATATTCTCAGGCCGCTAGCAAACCGACGTGACATTTCGCGCCCACTTGCATGACTTTCCACCCTGACAGTGCCGCCATAGTGCCACTCATGACGCACCTCGAGTATATTTTCTACTTGAGAAGCAGCTAAGTCTACTCAAAAAGAAGTTTTCGAGTGGATTTCCTTCTCCAAACGGACAGTTCAAGTTGTTTTTAAGTGCGAAAAACCTTTTTTCTTTTTTTTTTACTTTTTTTTCAACAGGAAGGACGTGCACCAGAGACTCCAAGTTCCCGTTCCTGTCCAGCAGGCTTCTGCCAGTGCATTGTCCACCTCCTGGTCACTTTTCACTTGGATTATCACTCTTTTTCTGTCTGGATATAAACCTTTGGATTTAGGGACTTTTTTTGTGATATCACACAAGTAAGTTAAAAAACTATTGTATAAGGGTGTTGTTTGGCACGTACCAGTATTTCTTTGTACTTTTATTTGACTTTTACATTTCATTGTAGTGGTTGGCCTGGAGTCTCAGTGGGGCCTGGTTATGTTTTCTGCAATTCATTTTTCACCTTTTGTGAAGGGAAAATGTTGCACAGTATAGTACCTTTTCTCCATTTATGTTACATTTGCAATATTCATTTATTTTACTATGTGGCTTAGTCTTCCAATGGGCCATCCAGCCAGTACTAGTCATCAGTGTATGAAATAAATATTTCTGTGGTATATGTTTTTAAACATGGCATTTCAATAATATAAAAATGTTGGCTTTTGTTTGTAATGTTTTTTTTTTCTGAAAAAAAGTCTACATATGGGGTAATATTTGATGCCACTGGAAGATGTGTGTTGATGTAAAAATTTTAAAGCTCAGTTAATGTTAGTGTTTTGCATTGCTGAATTAATAGTGTTTTCTTCAGTGTAAACTGCCATGTCTCCTTTTTCTGGCCAGTGTGTGTGGGAGTGTGTTTGTCACTGCCACCATTTCCCTCTGTTATTCATGCCATGAGGTAGGGACCATTTTGTGTAGTCTATGTCCACAAGATTTAATGTGTTCTTTGTTTGCCATTCCTCCTTGCTCACTGTGTTTGACCATGTGGATGGTGGAAATTTTGTGGAGCCAGCCGGAGGGCTTTTTGCCATATGTTTTCATGTGTTCTTTATTTCCCATGCCTCCTTGTTCGCTGTTGCTGTTTGACTATGTGGCGGGTGGTCATTTTGTGTATCTAGCCAGTGTGCCTTTGTCATAGATTTGCATGTATTCTTTATTACCCATGCCTCCTTACTTGCTGTTGTTATTTGGCCACGTGGCTGGCAGCCATTTTGTGCATCCAGCCAGAGTGCCTTTGCCATCGACTTGTATGTGTTCTTTGTTCTCCATACATCCTTGCTCACTGTTGTTGTTTGACCGTGTGACTGGTGGCCATTTTCTGCATACAGTAAGTGTACTTTTGCTATGGGCTTGCATGTGTTCTTTGTCCCCTATACCTCCTTGCTCACTGTTGTTGTTTGACCATGTGACTGACGGACGTTTTGTGCATCCAGCCAGTGTGCTCTTACGATAGGCTTGCATGGATGGATGTGATATCAGTTTAATATTAAGTTTGAGGATCATTGTAGTTTATGTATATTATAAACATGATTATTATGAACAGTACTTATATTACATAGATGTTCTGCATTATTTCATTTGCACAATCTTGCCTTAAAATAGGCTTCTTTTTGTACGCCCCTACAAACATCAGCAATTATTTGTTTTTTTAATTTAAATGTTTGTATTCAAATGTTTTTGTTATTTTTATTTTACATTTTTATTTTATTTTTTTATTTTTATTTTTATTTTTTTTATTTTAATTTTTTATTTTATTTTGCTTTTTTCTGCATTGTGCATCAATCCATTGATCCACAATAGCTGCACAGCTGCACAATCGCATTCATTGTTCAGGTATAATTATATTTCCTCCTGGACCACCCTGCCTTAGGTGCACTGCAGACACATCGGCATTGTTCAATTTTTTATGATTATTCCATTTACACCTGGACCATCTTGCCCTCAATAGGCACTCACTAACCTTCATTTTTTAAGGATTATTCCATTTGCCTATGCACCTCCCTGACTGACATAGGTGTCTACTTTAGAACAGATGGACATAAAGCAGAGAGCTGTATCTCTGTTGTGTTATACTGATTGGAAATGAAATGTTATGGTATGCTGATGTTGTTTGACTTTAAAATAGTTTATTCATTATTACCTGAAAACCAACCACACTAATATTGCCTTTGTCAGTACTAATTCAAACTACAACAATGACACGTTTCATTAAATGTTTTTCTTGCTTATTTGCTTTTAGGTGTACAAGAGAAGAAGAGACACTCGCAACACTGCCAAACAGAAGACCTTTATAGTGACGTCAGTCATCAAATCTCTTCTATTTGTGCAGCTTAGTGCCACTGCCAACTAAGAGCTAAAGAAAGTTGCTACAAAGAAAATGGTCAGTGAGAAGAGGCAGCTTTCCACCAGTGGTGTGTCAAGCACTACCTTCTTCGGGAGACGTGTGCCTGCTGCTCCGACCTATGGAGAAGAACTTGGGAGCAGAACTCCCACATCAGCAGCACTACCCCAACCTCAGCCCAAGACCATGTCCATCAGTGAGGCAACCACTGAAACCTAGGGACACTGATGAGCAGTGACGTTGAATTAGATTTGTCCGTTCACAAAGTAATACCCAATCATTTCAGGAAACAGAGCAAATTGGACAGTAGTCGCAGCCAGAAATAGTAGATCTTCCTGAAGTTGGAGCAGAACAGGAGGTCAAGCTTCCTGCTGAACAAGACCTTCCTCTTTTAGAATCATTGGCTCCTAGATCCCCAGTAAGGAAAATAAAGGGTACTCCACCATCTTCTCCAAGGACCACTTCTGATGATGTTGATGAAGACATGGAGTGGACCCTGGAAGAGTTCTGGAGACATCAGGAGAGGCAAGGGGAAATGGAAAGTTCCTGAAAGCCTTCGAATTATGGGAAGGGATGATGATGAGGAGGATGATGATGACAAACTAGTCATTGTGGAAGCTGGCACAGAGGAGTCTGACATTACTCCTCCTATTCAACCTGCACTGAGGGATGTGGCACAGGTAGTACTGCCAGCTCCTATATTTGTAAGGCCTCAGCTGAGACCTGCACCAACCACTACCTCAGTAGAAGTATACACTGCAGAGAGACAATCAACGACACACCCACATACCTCCAGTTCTTCTTCGGGCATTGGCAGTGGCCAACAAAGAAAGTACTTCTCCCCAGTTTGGGACTTTTATACTCTTAGGAGGCAGGAGGAGAGCATTGCAATATGCTCCATTTGCCATGCAAGTAGCCATGGAGGTAAGCCTGGTTCGCATTATGGTACTGGAGGCCAAACAACCCATATGAAAAAGCACAATGCAATTCGGTGGGAGGAGTACCTTAAACAATTGCTTAACATGGTTGTGGTAGTGAAGGTGAGGAGAGCCAGGAAACATCAGCTAAAAGTCCAATCATGGTGGGAGGTCATGATGATGAAGAAGAGGGTGACACCCTTATTCAAAGCAGCCTTGTTTGCTGCAGTGCACCAGGATCACCTGCCAAGGCGACCTCACAATGGAGACACCACGGCATACAGTGACTGCCCCACAGTGCACATTGTGTCTCCTACCACCTACATCTTGAAAGTCACCTCCGTCAGTGGCCCAAGAAAAGAAGAAAATCCAGACTACTATTACGGGCATGTTTTGGCAGGGGGGCCCTACCACAGCAACCTCCCAATGGCACATTTGCACAATGGGAAGCTGGAAATTAGGTTGCGCTGGACCGCCACTCTTTTTCTTTTATGGAGGGACTGGGATTCTTAGAATTTGTGGCAGCCATCTGCCCAAAAAGGAAGGTTCCACGTCAGACCTATTTTGCCACAGTTGCTGTTCTAGTGCTGCATCACGATGTGCTGCAATTGGTTGGACAAGCTTTGCAGCAAAGTGTTGTTCACGCCATCCACCTGACGAAAGACATGCGGACAGGTTCTCGCTGAGTACATGTGCATCACTGCACACTAGATCTCTTTATCAGGGGTAAGACAACAGCTATGTCTAGGTCTTGAACCCGGAGAATGTATTAAGAGTGTTCGGCAGCATGCAAATTATCCATGTTCACCATGGAGAAATCACATACACCTGCAAAAATCTTGGACAAATTTAACAGAAAGGTGTCTGAATGGCTGCGACCCAGACGTCTCAGAATTGGATTTGTTGTCACTGACAATGGCAGTACATTGTCAAGGCCATGGCATGCAGTGGCTATTTCAGGGTCCTGTGTTTGGTGCATTGCATCAACCTGGTTGTGAAAGAGTTTCTCAAAAAAGAAGACATACTCAGCAACATACTGACCACCTGCAGAAGAATCTACATTCATTTCAGCCATTCTTTTAAAGCCCAGAAGCAGTTGCAGATTATTCAGAGTAGAGTGCTAATACAGTACCAGTTAAAGCACTGATCCAGGAGGTGCCAACAGATGGGAACTCAAACTGTTGCAATGTTTGTTTGAGCGGTACAGATAGATGAGTGACTATGTAATTCAAAGAGGAGGCGATGCAATTGGGAAAGCTATGACCATGGATGCAGACAAATGGGGACTAGTGAAATGCCTGACACAGATGCTTCTCCAATTTGAGGTTTTTACACAGGAAGCTAACAAGGAGGACACTATGATGGGCCAAGCTATCCTGTTGTTGCATCTGCTACAGGGCCAGCTAAAGGAGGTATCTAAAAGGTTTAAAGGCACAGTTGTGAACAAAAACCTAGGCTTCCATGCCTTGGTTGAGAGCATAATCTGTCGCTTGGCTTGTAATTCAAGGCTGCAAAATGACATCATCTTATCAAAAGTGTACATCTGTGCCACACTACTTGATCTACGCTACAAAAAAATTCAGCCGACTTTTATTCCTTTTTCTTGAGGGGATGTTTCAATATCTAAGAACTGGATTGTTGAGCAGGCCAGAGACCTGGAAGAAGAAAGGCTGGAACATAGGGCCAGATGTAGGAAGTTCCGAATTTGCAATTCAGAAATTGCGAGTCGGTGCGACTCGCAATTTCCGAATCGCAAATTCGGATGCAGAATGGTGTCTCAGACACAGTCTGCGAATCGCTGTGGGGTCTCAAAGGCGCACCTCATTATTATTAATGAGGTGGGTCGCATTTTGCGTCCCCATAGCGAGTCCCTGCTCTCACAGGGATGGTGGCCTGCTGAAGACAGCAGACCTCCATGTCTGTGACTGCTTTTTAAATGAAGCAGTTTTTTTTTGTATTGCAGCCCGTTTTCCTTAAAGGAAAATGAGTTGCAATACAAAAAAAATAACGAAACCATTTGGTTTCATTTTTTCAGAGTAGGCAGTGGTCCATTGGACTACTGCCTGCTCTGAAAAAACATTTTTGGCAACATTCACAAAGGGGAAGGGGTCCCATGGGGACCCCTTCCCCTTTGTGAATGGGTTACCACCAGTGTGACACTGGTGGTAACTGCGAATTGCTTTGCAACCGCGTTCGTGGTCACAAAGCAATTTAGCATCGCGATGCGAGTCGCAAATAGGAAGGGGACACCCCTTCCTATTTGCGAGTCGCATTCACATTTTGCGAGTCGGTATGTGAATGAGCATCACGATGAGCATTTTGCATGGCACAAACTGGGATTTTCGCAGTTTGCACCATGCAAAATGCTTCCTACATCTGATCCCTAGAGTCCCACTTCGTAGTCCTGGGGTGCAGCCTTCAACTTCCAGAGAGGGCAGTATTGTCTCACAGCAGACAACACCAGCAACAAAAATACCGGTAACAACAACAACAGAAGAATCAGACCCAAACTCTACATTTGCTTATTTTCAAGTGGCTGGTCTTAAGTCCAGTGCAGAGGCAAAGGCAAGAAAGATCAAGCAAGTGGCAGCACCAATAAGCATTTCAGAGGTGTATTGTTATGGGAAGATGTGCCAATGGCGAGAGCTCAGCAGACTGGCAATAAAGTATCGGGCTTATCCTGTAGACAGTATGCCTGCTGAGTGTGTGTTCAGTGCAGCTGGTGCAGTTGTTACAGTGAGAAGGACCAGCCTCTTGCTGCAAATGGTGGAGAGATTGACCATGATCAAAATGAACCAATATTTCATATCACCCAATTACACCATTCCTGAAACAGCATAGGAGAAGGATTGATCAGAATCAAGGGCCAGATGTACCAAAGGGTTTTTCCCATTCTGTGTCAATGGGAAAATGTGTTTGTACATATGGCCCCAAGTGTGTTAGCTGACCAACTTCTGGGTAAACCACCTGTGTTTTAGGACAAACTTGACTGAGTATGGCAGTGCCACCACAGAACTTTTTAATTATATATCATTGAACTTCTTTCTTTGTAAAAATAAAAGTGCCTAGTGCAACATTATGGTTGTGTCTCATTTATGATGCTGTGCCATTTTTTAGTAACATCTATGACTGGATTGGAGTTGGGCCAGTGTTCACTGAAGAAGCCTCCATCATTCCTTCATGACATTGGAGACAATGCCTGCCTCTCTTGCATGCCTATCCATTTTTTTTTGCATCACTTAGCAGGGCTGCCTCAGAAGATCATTGATTTACAAGAGTGGCAATACCAAATTACAGTTGGGTACCTACCCATACTTGGATTGGAAGAGGTAACTACAACTATTGCACCAATGAGTAAGCGATTGGAGTGATGATTGATGAATTATGTGGTGTCAGATAGTGAGGGAGGGTGTTCAATTAATAGTAAATTCATTTTGATGAATTGCAATGTTTGGTGCTTGATGGGTGATCATTTTCCTGAAGGTGATTGGCCTTTACAAACTTACTTAGTCCACCCATTTTTTCTAGTTCTTCAGACACCAGACCAGTCATTTTACTTAACAAACACACATCTACACAAAATACTGCAATTCTGATTCTCTACTTCTTCTTCAACAGCAGTGCACTACAGATCTAACTTGCTTTAGTCAGGACTGGGACGGAGTTACTCTGAATCAGGAGGAGGATGGAAAGACTCAGGGTTGGGCTACCCCAATAGCTAGAAGAAGGAAGTTATCGACTTCAAAGGAAAATCATGACTCTGAGGCTGAGTACTCGGCTATGTAGAGTGGAGAGAGGTGAGTTGATTTAGGAAATGCTGCTGCATGTGTGTGTTGCACTGGTGGCAAACATAAAAGTCCTCTTCTTTTTGCTCTACCTCTGCGTCTTCTTAGTAGACTCCTCATGAAGCTTACCTTCCTTCTGTCCTGCTCCTTGACTCCACAATACAGTTTCTGTTTTACAATTCGCAGGCCTTCTCCTATCCTGCACAAACAAAAGGTGAAAGCTTACCTACTGGCACCCAAGAGTGACAGACATTCCTGAGAAGAATGCAGATGTTCCTCCTAATTCGGCAATACAGTATCATGTTTCTTTTAACAATCATACTTTTTAGAACTGGGTGGGTTCAATTTACTACTCCATAATTTTATTTTTTCAAACCTAGAATACAGATCAGAAAATGTAAATACCTAACAACTCGGGGCTCTGTAGCAGGACTGTTTGCACTACATTTAACTGAACTGTGTCATACTAAGTCCTTCATTTCCTTCCACAGCAGCTTGATGATCATGTGATGCACATCACCTTGATGAATATTGTTCTTGTGTTGTGTTTGTCTTTGTCACACTTTTGCCCAAGTCCCCTTTCAAGTCTATAAATCAAACCCCTATCCCTCTTCCCCGGGGCTGTGTGATTTTTTTGAGGTGTATCTTAATTTACACCAAATAGATCACACACTTGGGGGGGGCAGATGTGGTTAAATGTGACACCAACTCACTGCTGGATATTCTATTACCTGAGCAATAGCCCATACCAGCCCCACTTACCATACCACTTATAAGCAAGAACATCATTCCTCAACATCAGCAACATCGTTCAGGCCTTTGTTTATGCATAAGTAAATGCTTAACCTTGCCAACTACAGAATACAGACTTAGAGTACATTTTTCCTGACTTGGGGATTTCATAACTTTGGTTTTCTTTAAATTCCATGCACACCATTACTCAGAATAATTTATTATTGCCATTTGTGTTATATTATGTGGTGTTCTCTGATGTGTCATGGCGGTAATAGTCTGTCCTCAGTCCTTCTAAAGCTATAATAGAAAGGTATATGTATAACCTACTAACTCTTGGTTTTTATTTCAATTTAGGTGCCTGTGATGAATAATCTTTGTGATAAATCCTACAGCTGGACATCTCCTAGGTGGGAGTGGGACCTCGCTTGTTGTAATGCCTTCCCTGCTAGCACACTGCCATAAAGAAGGCACCTGGTAAAACCTTCAGTAAGGTGTTGGAACATTGAAAGAGGGAGCAGCCCCAACAATCATTTCGTTTATTCAGGTAAGAGAACGATGGGGGGAAGTGAACTACTTTAATTAGTGGGTAAATAATTTTAACTGCATAGTCGTTTATCTAGGTCTCTGCAGTCAATATAGAGAATGGCAGCATACCCTCGTAACTGGCATACACTTTGAGGAGAAGCTTAAACAGACAGGATGTGTGAAAAGGCATCAGTGCAAAGTTAAAGTAAAAGACACACAAAACAAATCTTCAGACAAAGTAGATTAGAAAGGTTTTCTCTTTACTAACATATAAAAAAAAAACACCTTCCCCACCCACTGGCCCACTCCTCTCCCACATCTCTCCCCATCCCAACCAACATCTAAAATTAATATAAATGCCCAAATAGAAAAATGCCCTTCCCAAATTCCCACCCTCTTGACCCACAACAAAACTCTCTCCCCCCAAAACCAAAAATTAAAAAGAGGGCTAGTAGAGGGCATTCTTGATAAGGGTACTCAGGTGTTGGATCTGGGCCTTGAGGCATGTCATCCTATGGCCCAAGTGCACCAGCTCACCCAGCACTCGGCGATGGTGTAGCCAGTCTGAGAGGGGGGCAGTAAAGGTGGTACAGGGTCAAGGACATGCAGCTCTAAGCTGCCGGCAGGGCTGGTTTGGCCTGGAGGCTGGAAGCACAAGCGGTTGGCTGCTGGAACTTGCTCCAGAGCAGGGTCATGTGCCTGGTCCTCCCCATTCACCATCTGCAGGTAGTGGGCCCTGGTGGCCTCCAGCCTCTGCCACCAGGTCTGGGCCGATATCTTGTGCTGGGTCGGTGGTGGTGATGGACCAGCAGAAGTAGCTGTATCAAGAAAGAAACAAAATAGAAAAGGCAAATTGTAAAGAATGCTCTGTGCAAACACTTGTTTTTAAATGATATAGCAGTACAGTATAAGTACATTGCTGGTCCCCTAGGGCCAATGGACTTTTTGATGTGATTAGGAAAGTCAAAGGGACATGATTTTACCAACACATGCCTCAGATAAAGCACAGACTGGCTGAAAGGAGGCAGCATAAGATTTTTAAAAAATGATCTTTTTTCTTGTAAAGGATTTCCTAAAAAAAATAATTAAACCACACAGACACTTTGTGTGGAAAAAAGAAAAATACCTCTGATTAATGAGTAAGGCATCCACTATGGAGTACTAGTTTTCCATTCTTGTTGTGGTAAATGACTAAAATCATGCTGGCTAGCGCATTGTGAACAAATTTGCTACTCTCTGCAGTCTGCATCTGGTGCAGCTGTAACATACAAATAATTCTTGATGAAAAAATCTTGAATTCCAATGGCCCTGCTTTTCTCCCAATGCCTTTCCATCCCTGGCTCCAAAGAGGCAGATGATTAATATATCACACATGTTATGTATAACATGCAGATAATAAACATCTTGTCTGCGACAAGTAGACGGTGGAAAAAATAATGCACTGCAGTACAGAGAAAGAAATGGGATATATAAATTTTACTAGGCGCGTTCATCACAGAGTATCCCATACGCAAATCACAAGCACTTAATCCCACTTTACTTCCCGGCCTCACCCTCAAAGACAAATTATTATATTCAAACACATTTGCTTGGCAGTAAGGGAGAAAACTTAACTTACTCTGCTGCAGCAGGGTAAGGTACAGAGAAAAGGCCGGGTAGGTACAGTAGAGGTTTTGCTATAGAATAAGAGGGCGGGTCACTGATGATGTGGCTAAGCTTAGGCTTAGTCAGTCACTGTAGCTGAAACTGAAAGCTGATGAATGTCAAAAGAGAAAACTTTAAACAGACATAAATCCATTATGGAAGCCATATGAACCACTTGTCCAATAACATGTGACACAGGCCCAAAATGTAATTTTTCAATGTTTTGGGTAGGCTGGACAGACCTTAGGAATGAATAAAGGAGTGTGGCACCAGGAGGTGACTGAGTGGGCAAAAGGAGGGTGGGGAAAGACACCTTGTTTTCGTTTTGGTTTGCAGTCCATTGAAAGCTTTGTAAATGTGATATTAACGGAAGCAGACGCACATTGCACAGCCAGCACTCTAGTGCCAAATTGAACCATGCTGCAGATGGGTTCATGATGGCCAATAGGTCACGAAATGCCATGGGAAGTGAGGTCATTGATGACGATGGGTGTGATTTGCCTCAATTCATAAATTCAGTGGGTATACTAGTAATAGTCAATGACCAAGCATTGTGACTTGCCACCACAAATATTTCCCCTTCAGACACTGCTGGGTCATCTGACGCACTGGTGCTGGACCCAGCAGTGGTGGTCTGTGCGGATAGAAAAATATTACACATTTTAGATGTAAGATACACCTCCCCTTTTTATTTTTTAACAAAATACAACTGCAATACATTACTACTGTTCAGTTCACAGTATCTTTTCTCCCCTCTAATATATCACTTTGGGCATTCAGTTGGTTGACAATGTAGGAAAAGCCAGTAGGTAAGCCAACCATAATGGAGAGGCAGAGATATGATGCTGACTGACCGTAGACCCAGACGACCTCAAGAACTTCCGGCTCATCTCTCTGCTCCCCTTCCCAGCCAAGGTCATCGAAAAGGTTGTCAACAGTCAACTCCCCAGACACATGGAACTCTACAACATCCTTGGCCCCACTCAGTCTGGCTTCTGGAGCAACCACTTCACAGAGACCGTCCTCCTTGCTGCCACAGACGACACTTGCATCCTCCTAGACAGGGGTGAGACCGCGGCTCTCATCCTCCTTTCCTGTTCACTGCCTTCGACACCATTTCCCACCACACCCTACGGACTCGTCTCCACAACGCCGGCATCTGAGACAAGGATCTAGAATGGATCACCTCCTTCCTCTCCAAAAGAACCCAAAAAGTCCAACTCCCCCCCTTCTACTCAGAGGCCACCAAGATCATCTGAGGCGTCCTGCAAGGCTCCTCTCTGAGCCCCACTCTCTTTAACCTCTCCATGGCCCCCCTAGCTACCATCACCAGACACCACACACTCAACATTGTCTTATATGCTGACGGCACACAGCTAATCATCTCCCTCACCAACGACCCACACACAACCAAAGCCAATTTCCACAACAAAATTAAGGCAGTCGCTGCATGGATGAAAGAGCTGCCTCAAGCTAAATTCCCAAAAAATAGAAGTCTTTGTCTTTGGCAACAACCCCTCAGTGTGGGACGTCTCCTGGTGGCCCACAGCCCTCAGAATGGCTCCGGCCCCCACCGACCACACCCACAACCTCGGATTCATCCTGGACTCATCACTCTCGATGAACCACCAGGTCAGCGCAGTCTCCTCCGCCTGTTTCAACACCATGAGCATGCTTAGGAATATCTTCAAATGGATCCCTACTAAAACCAAAAGAACAGTCATCCAGGCCCTCGTCAGCAGCTGCTTGGACTACAGCAATGTAGTCTACGCCAGAACCACCACCAAGGTACAAAAAAGACTACAATGCACCAAGAGCGCCTCTGCCCGTCTCAACAACACCCCCAAACACAGCCACCCTACTGAGAGACCTGCACTGGCTCCCAATAGACAGGAGAATTACTTTCAAACTTCCCACGCACACATAAAAAGCCTTCTACAACTCCGGACCACAATACCTCAACCAAAGACTCCACTTCTACATGCCCACCAGGCTCCTCCGCTCTGCAGACCTCGCACTTGCAGCTGTCCTACGCATCCGGAAGGCCACAGCAGAAGGAAGGTCCTTCTCCCATAGAAGATCTGAAACTCCCTCCCGATCAACTTCAGAAGATCTCCCACACTTTCACAATTCAGAAAGGACTTCAAAACTGTGCTCTTCACCTGATCTTCTCTGACCTTCACTTACTGCTTCCCCCCAGCTCATTGAGACCCTAACAGGTGATTAGCCGTACTTTACAAGTATAAATTGAATGATTGATTGACTGTGAGTCATTTGAAGCGCAATGAAGGTGTAGAGTAAATTGGTCAGTGAAGAGCATATGTTTTTGGTTGGCAAATGTAATGGCACCATCCTCATACTACTTTCCTACCATGATGCACTATTATCAAAACTGCTGGGATACTGAATAATAATAATAATAATACAATACAGCATTGGAAGGAAGGGTCACCATAACCATGATCAGTCTCTTGTCATTTGAGCATGAGCAAGAAATAGAAAGCCTTCTCAATAAACAAGTGTAGAAGAGATTGCTTGGGTCTGCAAACTCTGCACTCTTAACAGTAGATACCTAATCTATTGTCTTAGTCTTAGAGTAGCAGTCTACAGGGTATAAACGTTAGGGAAGAGGGACAGCTTAATAACTAAGCAAAAGAAAGTTTCAGTTACAGATTAGTAGAGACAGGAGGAAGTCAGCTATAGAAACAAGAAATATAGAAAAAAAGGATAATGCATGGAGGGATAACAAGAATAAAAATTAAATAGAGCAAAGAGGATTTGGAAAACAAAATCACATTATAAGAGAAAGGTGAAAAAATTATTCTAATGGGGAGAGGTAAAATTTAGATAAATAAATAATATTAAGGAGAACTTACTGGGGCCAGCAGAGCCGTCACCCACAGCACTGGTGGTGGCGGTGGGACTGCCTCCCGCCGTGGCACTGATGGTGGCATCCTCCTCAGTCTGACCCTCTGATGCCCTCTTCTTGTCCTTAAGTGCTGATGTAAGAAATAAAGAAGATTACAAAAATAAATAAGGGGTACAGTTAATCTCCTAGATAATATTTTGATAGGCAAAGGGAACGCAGTAACATATTGACATTGACCTTTTCCAAAACAGATTGCATATATTAATGAGTTGACCTATTCCTAATTTCCAAAACCTTACCTAAGCCCTATTCCAAATTTCTCAAACTTCATTTGGAAATATTAATCCATTGCACCAAAAAATCTTTGCTTTGCAAATCGCAGTCTCCTTTGATGGACTAACTCAGTCAGTTTCCCTTTTCAATGCATAGATGCATATTATACATCACCGGGAGTTTGCTTGGGATTGTACGAGCACATAAAAAGAAAGACACAGAGAACGCTAACTCATTGATATTATATTACTACTACTACTACTCCTACCACAGTATCACTGTTTTACTGACAGGAGGACAGAGGAGTCAGCATAACCTTTTAAATAATCATCCCAAGTGAGTGCCTACCTATTTGGTTTTCTCGCAAACGGTTGCACTCTTATTCAAGATGTCATTGGTATCTGTAGACCAATGAGAAGGGAAACAACACTCTAAGGCAGTTTCCTCCATGTGTGTATAATGGGGTGTCACTATTGTTAAAATAGTATAGCACATTTACTTTCCCTAAAAATGTACACTGCCCTCATGAGGCCTATCCCAGGTGAATACCTATCCCTGCAGAATCCCCATTGCACCAAGCTACCTGTGTGCTGTTACCGGGCTGTGCACGACAGTAGTCTGTCACACATGTATGCATCCGTGTTCAAGTGTAATCAGCCAAGAGCCGCTTCACCTGGCTGTGTCGCAGTGACCTTATCTTAAAAGGAGAACACTGGTGGTAAAAGCGCAGTCCATTTACCGTGGATGAGACACTAGTAGTGAGGCTCACCCACAATGAAAAAGTCCAAAACTGAGTGCTCAAAAAAGCAAACAAATCCAGGCGTACTGCTGGGAAGAACCCAGTGCAACAATTTCTGTATCTATACCATATCAGACTTCATAAATTACCTTACTTCACATCCCACAAGATTCAAATTTTGGCCCCATCCAATGAAATGACATAACCTTCCTTACTTGCTTAAAACAATGTGAACTCAAAATTAGAGTTGTCATGAGGTTACTTTAGCTATTATACAATCATGGTATTTTAGCTTAGGCCTGCAGCTTGTGCCCTTTCACTCCAAGACATGCATTTGTATTGTTATTTTTATTTGAGCAAAAGCTTTGTTTTAATGAAGTTGTTTTTATTATTTTACCAGCTTGTGCTTTTGCACAGAACTATATTATTCTTTTCTCTGCACACCATTTTCATCTGTGCTTCATTCAAGGATGAACGTGATAAGATCTGAGTTATTGCCAGCACAAAGCATTCATCATGTCCCCAACTCTCATACACTGAAATATACATGTTGTCCTATCAGGACAGTTTCCTCAGAACACGAGATGTTTTATCAGAGAACACCTCACTGCCCCCTACATGATAGAGGGGATTGCAACCAGTTTCCATTGCATACTGCACATCTCCTTTGCAGTTTCTGCTGAAACCTTAAGCCTTCTCTCCCGCCATGTGGGAGGATTCTCAGTAGACCATCAAACCTATTGTTTGCCTACAATCACAGGTATGGGGGATGGGTTTCATCTGAGGGGCCTGATGGGCAGATTAGGGCTTACACTGCCATGCTCTGATATGGAATCTTAGTAGTGCAGCTAGGGATTCTAGAACCACTGTTGTGACAGTATGGTGAAACTTTTCCAATGTTTCACTTTCCTTGTCACTGCCTTGCTTTTATTATGTTTTATCATCCTTATAATCGCAATACATGCTTGTTTACATAGAATGCAGTTGATTCAATAAAACTTATTGAACCTAGTCCTGCTTCTGTTTTCCCTTTGTATGTGTGAGGCATATGTGACTGAGAGCAAGGGGTATGATCTGTTCATCCACAGTTTCTTTGAGAAATCCTGATGTCATTCCAAGGGCTGCCACAAATCACCTTTTACTTTTGGGTACTGGTGAGGTGCTGCTAGTTGGCCGGGAGGGTTAGCCCGACAGTTGTCACACGGCTCAGGATCAGACTCAGCCCCGTGCTTGGTGGTGCTGCCATCCAAATACAGCAGTCTTGTTACTATAACGAGAGTCTCTACTACAGAGTAGGCCAGTTAGAAGAAGGATATGAAACCTTCTCCTCATCCATTATCCTGAGCTTTAAATTGCTGGTATTTGGACTTCCTTAACATTCTTAATAAACTGAATGTATTCAGCATTTTTTGTTTTATGACAACAAAAGCAACTACGTATCTTCTTAGAGTATGACAGATGTAGAGCATCTGATTCAAAATAGCAATGTCCTGTCCAACAAATTTAGCCATCTTTAAAGGGTATGGAGGAATTCATGCTTTCCAAATAAGATATTTATATGCAAAATAATATTTGCTTTTCAAATCCTAATATTTAGTGCAGACATCCACAAACAATCTGAAGAGTTCACTTAATGAAGTATTTAGACAGAATAGCTAAGAATCAAAAATATGACCTCAGGTAAAACAAATGTAAGTACTGCAAGCTGAAATAACAAGCATTGACGAAGCCAATAGGTCTTGCTTTTGAGACATATTGGTTTTGTCAGTGGTGCTTAGCCTGTTGTGCAGCACCGCCAGTTCTGTGTAGCATGGTTTGAAAAGAAAAAAACAAGCCTATGATGCAGCTGGCCACATCATTTTGTAGGCTTGTATGAACTCATCTACAAAAAGGTGCATCTGTTTTCTTTTCCTGTTTAATGAAAAGAAAATAATGGGTGAAAGCATTTTTTAAGCATTGGCTGGGAGGGAGTGACACCGATGGTGTGGAGTGTCCACACGGAGGGAGAAGGTGGGTAAAGCAATGCATGGTTCGGGAAGGAAAGCAACCGGTGTAGGAGAGGGAGGACGCAGGTGAGCTAAATAAACATAGGAGGAAGAAAGTAACTCAGTGTGGAGGCAGAGGAGGAGAAGCAGGGGATGACAGAAAGAGGCCTGGGGTGGACCAAGCAACATGGAGAGCAGGGGAACAAAAGCAACCCAGATGGTGTGGGTGGTGTGAAGAAGCAACAGGCAA
Source organism: Pleurodeles waltl (assembly GCF_031143425.1). Taxonomy (NCBI): domain Eukaryota; kingdom Metazoa; phylum Chordata; class Amphibia; order Caudata; family Salamandridae; genus Pleurodeles; species Pleurodeles waltl. Next base: position 460,942,217 of record NC_090442.1, read on the forward strand.
GAGAGCAACGTGTAGTAGGCCAGAAGTAGCACACAGGTGAGAAATCACTTGGGAGGGAAACAAGAGCAAGGTCAGCATGGTGGGGGGAGTCTGGAAGAAACGCAGGGGTGACAGTGAGCAAGATGGCATCACAGTGTGCAGGGGGAGAAAAGTACACAAGAGAGTCAGCTGGAAAACACGTGCACTCCTGCATAGTGCTCAACCCAATTTGAAAAGCAAGCAGCAGAAGCTTTGATTATAAAGAAGCTACACTGCATGAGAGGGACAAACAAAATTGGCGAGCTGGGACATAAATAAGAAGCAGGCATGTGAGAGTAACATGAAAGCTAATCAATGGTAGCAGTGGGTGGGCTGTAGCTTCTAGGTAAGCCCACAATATGTCTTTTTCAGCCAGAAATGTACTCCATACAGTCCATAAGGACACCATCTTTTTGCAGTGATCTCTCTTCCCCAACTGGTCATTTAAAAAAAAAAAATGATTGCTCTGGAATGGAGATTCTTTTACCTTTGCAGTGGTAAGAGTCTGCTCAGGCCTCAAACGTGCTGTGCTTTAAATTGAAAATATTTTCCTTGTAAAACTGCTCTACCTGCCACTTAAAAAATCATCTGTGTGTGTGTAAAGCCTTACATTGTAAATCTCAATAACTAGTATTAGTTCCTAAATTATAACTTGGAAAATTCATTTGATGGTAAAAAACAGTAGTTCCCTACTTCTAAATTAGACGTAGGGAGAGTTCCGGATCAAATGTTTGAAGCATAGCAAAAAACATGATTTCTTTACGCGGTAAAAAAATTTGTGTAATAACATTTGAAAATGCAACACATTGAACATTCATTTTTCAACATATTGAGCTGCCAAGTATTGTAAACGGTGCTCTCTGTCACGCCAACTCAATGAAGATTTCCCTAGATATGATAAATGTGCTAGAGGTCGCAGTGAAATGATCGTTTGGTAAGCTGGTTACTGCTGGGTGCTGTTCCTATCGGGTATCTGCAGGTTATTTGTTAGCTAATAATGTATGAGTCCTGCAGGTAACACAATAACTGCCATTAGTCCTGGCAATAAAAAAATGCACTGGAAGGAAGGGGGACAAACTGCAAAGGAATGTCATTTGTAGCATTGTGATCGATCATCTTAATAAATTGTCTTCCCTTAAAAATCAAGTAAGCGAATCTTGAAAGGTGCGGGAGTTCTATTTGACTTTCCAGCAACCATCACTGTGCAGACCATAACCCCCCACACTGGCTCGTGCTGTGCAAGCGAGGTCACACACAAAACGAAATAAAAATAATTCAGTTGAAATGGTGGAAAATATTTAAGTGCATAATACTGGGGTAAGAAAATAGCAGAGCAATTTTCTTAGTACAGGACCTCTCTTTATGTCAAGATCTGCTTTCTTTTAGGCTTCTACCTTCAATCCATTTGTGGGAAAAGCAAACGCCTTCTTTGTTAGAGTTTAGAAAACCACCTGTCCTTTGAAATTGTATGACAGTATTATTATTTCTAGAGTACAAAATTAAGCATTTCTAAAATCATTAGACATTTAGGGTATCTTTCTGGGATGAGATCATTCAGCTGGCACACAGTAAATAACACTCACATAACTAAATCATTGCTTAATACCCATTTGTGGTGTGTGTTTTTTCTCCTTGAGGGTGTGCAAAGTTTCCATTATTCCTGTGTAATTTGATTAAGTCAAAACATAACACATCACGAAGTGGGCTGAAGATTACCGACTTTACCCTCTTAGCTGAAGAAATAGTGGAACCTCCATCCTGCCTCCCTTGTAGCTATTTTTATTAATATATGCATTTTATATAGCATGCACATCAACTAAAAGTACTAGAGAGCTTTACAGTAGATATATATTGTTATATGGATAGCTACAGAGGGTTAAACAATTACAAAATTACAAAATATAGTTACTGAAGGTCTGAAATTATAAAATGGTGAATCATTACAGAAAAGAAAACAAGTTGTAAAAACAATATATTCAGCACTGAAAAGATTGTTAGCGCCGCACGAAGCGGAGGTAGTGTAGTTCTGTGTCAAGAGGTGAGTGAACATGTTTTCAATAGACAACATTAGCTGCATTTGCAGCTAAGATATTGTTGAAGGAGGAGAGGAGGGCTTAAAGTTCCATTTTGAAGTCACCAGTGAGGTGGTAGTGTATAGGTTGGGAGGTTGTGTGCTCCAAATTATGGTTGCGCTACCTGAGAAAGATTGTGCCAGGAGTCGTTCTATTTTAAAGGTCGAGGGTTCTAGCAGCAATTCTTCTGCGTTTTTTCGATGGTCGAGAACCTCCTCCAAGCTTGAGTTTGTCTACCAGGTAACCAGGAGTGGATGTGTGTAGGGCATTATGGGTGATGCCGACAGTGTTGTATAAAGCCTTGGGTTTAATACTCAACCAGCAGAGAGAGACCAGCATAGGTGTGGTGCGGTCATTGTTTTGGCCCTGTTGACGAAATGTGCTGTTAACTGTAGGATCAATGAGTGAGTTTTGTTTTGGGAGACCAGTCACCAAAGCATGTCCAGTACAGATACCCACACAGACCCCAAACCAACTATCATTCAAGGACCAAGCCAAGAATGCAAGCACTGGAGTAGACGGTTACTCACCCATTGCACACAATGGCACACACAGATGCAATAATCATGCTTTTACACCCCTACAGGACCCCTACCCAACGTCACCGGACAGGAGGTGCCAGACATATCCAGTCCCCCCACAGAAGAGACCCACAGTGATGACAGCAGCTCTGCACAACTGGATCAAGATGACCAGCCCGGCCCATCAGGGACCTCGGGACAGTCGGTTCCCCTGACACAGTCACAAGCCACCACAGAGCCTCCCCCCTCAGGAAACACCAGCACAGCACCCACCCAGCTGGCCCATCCCTCTGTCCCCAGGACACGTCAATCAGCAGTGTGTCCACCACTACAGGGAACCCAGGCAACCCCACTAGCACAGGACGATCAGGGACCTGGGGGCAGTGGCAGTGGGCACATGGTTCAGGTGACAGAGGCACAGGACAACAGGGAAGCTGGGAGGACTGCTGTGCGACAGGGGGAGGACAGGCCCAGGGAACCCACTCTCCACGAGGCCCTCTCCAACATCATGGGAGCTTACCATCATTCCCAGGAGACGATAGCAACGGTACTGGCCAAGTTCCAGGAGACCCAGTGGCTGCAGGAGGAACACTACCTTGGGATCAGGGAGGACTTGAAGTCCATTAACAACACCCTGGTCACCGCTGCAGGGGTGCTGCAAGACCTTGTCAACACCAGGTGGGACACAGTGGCACAACAAGGGGCCCCTGACACTAACCTGGACGATGAACAGCCCTCCACCTCCGCCATCGCTAGTGGACAGGAGGCACCGCCACAGGAACACGACACCAGCACCCCACCCCCTGCAGATGGAGAACCACCCCGCAAACGGTCCCTGAGATCTAGGAACAAGACAGAGAACATTGCAGAGACCCCCGCCAGAAAATGAGACCCCCCTGAATGTCACCCTTCTGTCCCACTTTGTCACCCTGTCCATCCTTAAACTGCCATTGCTCCAATTCCTATGCCCCTTTGGACAATGCACCTGTGAAACAAATAGACTGGACTCTGCCATGGACATTCCTCCACCATCCCCCCAGCCCATTTTACAACCCCCTCCACTTATTAGCACAGAAATAAACACAATTCAATCACAAAACAATCTGGAGTCAGTCTGTGCTTTGACAAATGTGTAATTGCAATAACCATGGAATATAGCAATGTCAATTTACTTGTGCACATACCGATGTAACACAGCTGTAGGCCAGGAGGAAATATAGCAGAAGGCACAAATTGGGACCCACATCTGTGAAATGGAAAGGCAAAGTGACAAGTCAGGGTCCATACACAGAGTGAAAATGACAGACTTATGCTAGCTCCAACAATAGTATGAGATGTGGGAGGCAGTGACATTTTTTTACCTGTGTCTCACTGGAAGTATTGCATGATTATGTTGTTTCAGTTGTCGATATCCTCTTCTTCTGCCTCCTCTTCTTCACTGTCCACAGGCTCCACAGCTGCCACAAGACCACCAGCTGGCCCATCCTCCTGCAGAAAAGGCACCTGCCGTCGCAAAGCCAGGTTGTGCAGCATACAGCAGGCCACGATGATCTGGCCCACCTTCTTTGGTGAGTAGTATAGGGAACCACCTGTGAAATATAGGCACCGGAATCTGGCCTTCAGGAGGCCGAAGGTGCGTTTGATCACCCTCCTAGTTCACCCATGTGCCTCATTGTAGCGTTTCGTTGCCCTTGTCCTGGTATTCCTCACTGGGGTCAGTAGCCATGACAGGTTGGGGGTAACCAGAGTCACCTGCAAATATCGAGGGACAACTGTTAGACACACACTAACCCTTCGGGACAACCCCATACCCAGACACCTTTTCACACTGTATTGGGTCCTTGGCCTCACCTATTAGCCACAGAGTGCCTCTGGAGTTGCCCCATCATATAAGGGACGCTGCTATTCCTCAAAATATAAGCGACATGCACTGACCCAGGAAACTTGGCATTCACATGGGAGATGTACTGGTCTGCCAAACACACCATCTGCACATTCATCGAATGGTAGCTCTTCCGGTTTCTGTACAACTGTTCACTCCTGTGTGGGGGTACTAATGCCACATGTGTCCCATCAATGGCACCAATGATGTTGGGATATGTTCCAGGGCAAAGAAGTCACCTTTCACTGTGGGCAAATACTCCACCTGAGGGAACACGATGTAGCTGTGCATGTGTTTCAGCAGGGCAGACAACACTCTGGACAACACGTTAGAAAACATTGGCTGGGACATCCCTGATGCAATCGCCACTGTTTTTTAAAAGGAACCACTTGCCAGGAAATGGAGTACTGACAGGACCTGCACTAGAGGGGTATCCCTGTGGGATGGCGGATAGCTGACATCAGGTCTGGCTCCAACTGGGCACACAGTTCCTGGATTGTTGCACGACCAAGTCTGTATGTGACTATGATGTGTCTCACTTCCATTGTCGACAGGTCAACCAGGGGTCTGTACACCGGAGGATGCCGCCATCTCATCACCTGCCCCAGCAAACATGCCCTATGGAGGAGAACAGCGAGCAGAGAGTCAGCCAAAACTGAGGTATCACAAAATGTCATTTGCAGAAATGTATTAATCCGCAATGTGCCTATAACTGTGTGTATTCCAGGCCTAGATAGGGTTGACACAGTTATTATTAATGACATGTGGCCCCCTGAATTGGCGGCTGCCTGACCTGTAATGTGGGACAAGGGGATATGAGGTAACTGCGCTGGCGTTTTACACCGTCGCGGTTGGCGGTCGAAGACCGCAGCGCAATTCAGCATTGGTTAACATTGGGCTCTATAGGTCTGAGGAGCCAATGACGATGTACGCCGGCAGTGACGGTATGCACCGCCGCGGACGTGACCGCCATTTTCTGTCTGTTCACTCACTTGATACCTGACCTTCACCAGGAGAGGACCTACACTACAAGTGCTGCTGTGACCTGTGTCTGGAAGCGAGGATGGCTACAGTGTCTGGGGAAAGGGCCCCTGCCTTCACTTCAGAGGAGCTGGAGAAACTAGTGGATGGGGTCCTCCCCCATTACACGCAACTGTACGGTCCTCCAGACAAACAGGTGAGTACACTGTGAGCATGCTGAATGGGCAATGCCTGCTTTGAGTGGTGTGGCTGGAAGATGCATAGGGGGCTGAGGCCTACATGTGCGGGTGGTGAGTGTATGTGCGTCATGGCATGGGTGGGAACTGGTGGGCAATGAGTATGACGGTCCGGCTGGGTGAGCAACGTCCTTTCCCCCTGTACCATTCCTCTAGGTCAGCGCCCACCAGAAGAAGGCTTTTTGGCGTGCCAAGGACGTCCGGACCCTGGGGGTCTACCACTGACGGAGCACCCACTGCCGTAAAAGATGGGATGACCTGCGCCGCTGGAGCAAGAAGACGGCGGAGACCCAGCTGGGGATGGCCTCCCAACGCGGGAGGGGTGCCCGTCACACCATGACCCCCCTGATATTCCGGATCCTGGGGATGGCATATCTGGAGTTGGATGGACGCTTGAGGGCATCACAGCCGCTACAAGGGGGTGAGTATTCTCTCATTAGGCTGACTCTGCTCACATTACGAGGTGTCTGGGCGGGGGAGGTAGACAGTGGGTTCCCCTAGGCCAGGGCGATCTTAGTAGGCAAGATCCCTTGTGAGGCAGGCTATGTTGCACCCCAACCCCACTAGTGGTAAGAGCCATCTACACCTAGTCAGGCTCCTGTGACTTCCAGGTGTGCAGCAATTGGCCTTAGGCCTCGTACCCCATGGGCATGTGAAAAATCTAGGAACTATAAGTGCATGGCGTAGTGCAGAGGGCTGCTCACTGTCTGTTGTGTCTGCCAACGGTAGTGGTGTTGCATGCACAGAACATGTCTTTCTTCTGTCTTTCCCCCCCCTTTTTGTGGTCTCCCTGTTCTTGTGTGCAATAGCATCATCAGGCGGAGGAGCATTGGCACCGGAACAGGAGGGAGCTGCATCCCACTTGGCCCTGGAGGGTGAAGCTACGGGGTCTGAAGCCACCAGTGGGACGGAGGGCGAGGGGAGCTCCACAGGGGGGACAGGAGCAGAGACCCAACAGCCATCCACCTCACAACAGCCTCCAGTCCATGCACCTTCACCCAAATTCAGCAGACGTACACCTCCTACAAGCACTACCTCTTCCTCCACTCCCAAACCCCCTCCATCTACCCGTCCCAGTGTGTCTAAAAAACTTTTCCTGGCTAACATTGACCACTTCCCTACACACCCCCATCCTTCCCCTAGGGCCAGGCTTTCCAGGTCCCAGCCCAGCACCTCAGCCACCACATTTCCAGATACAGTAGTGCCAGCAACTGCGGGGTCATGGAGTGCGCCAACCATCAGGGCTGCCAGTGTGCCACGTAGCAAGGGCAAGGACATTCTGCCACGTGCCAAGGTGAAAAAGGTGCCCACATCCCGGAGGGAGAAGCCGAAACCACCAGCCACATAGGGGTCAGCGAAAACAAAAGGGGATAGTGGCAAGACAACTGCGCCACCATCAAAGGTGGGGAAGGGCCAAAAACAGAAGGGCAGGTCAGGAGAGGGCATGGTGGCACAGACTGAGGGACCAGTGTCACACCTTCTGTCCACGTCCACACCAACCTGTACGGTGGCAAAAACCGCCACCTGCACCGCCACCTGCCCTGCCTCCGGCACGTCTGCAGCCACTGCAACAGTACCCAGCCTCTACCCCGGTGGGCAGCCGTCCGAGGCAGCAGGAGACATCCTGCTTTCTCCCTCAGCAGGTGCTGATACATGCCCTGCCGCCAGCCCCGCCACCAGCCCCGCTGCCACAGACCCTGCCGCCAACACCGCCACCACAGACACCGCCACCACTACCGCCACGACAGACACCGCTGCAAGCACTGCCATGCTGTGACGTCCTCGGACAGTGGCACCACTGCTGACATGCCTACCATCCCCAGTGGTCAGTCGTCCGAGGCTGGTGGTGAGTTCCAGGACCCTGGGCAGCTTCCATGAAGCATTACTGTCATCACTGTTGGCACCTGCAGGTGGAATGCGAAGCCGCAGCAGTGTGGGGTATGTCGCTGCCTCCATGGCGTATTATGCTACCTGTACCTCGCCAATGTCGTGCCACGCACACCCAGATGAGTGAATTGTACCAGCCACACTGCACGTGGAGCACTCTGGGCACCAGGCCCCCTCCAGAACTAGTGGAGAGATACATCCACTACCTCAGTCCTTGGCAGGATAAAGCAGTCTGGGCACCAGGCCCCCCCCAGAACCAGTGGAGAATCACATCCACTACCTCAGTCCATGACAGGATGTAGCACTCTGGGCACCAGGCCCCCTCCAGAACCAGTGGAGAATCACATCACTACCTCAGTCCTTGGCAGGATGAAGCACTCTGGGCACCAGGCCCCCTCCAGAACCAGTGGAGAGATACATCCACTACCTCAGTCCTTGGCAGGATGAAGCACTCTGGGCACCAGGCCCCCTCTAGAACCAGTGGAGAATCACTTCTACTTGAGAGACTGTGGCTTTGCACTCCCCAGGATAAAGCAGTGGGCATGGAGCCCCCTCGTGCAGCAGTGGCGTTGTGCGTTCATCTGGCTGAGGTGACCTCCTCCCCCTCCCCCTCCCCCTGAGGTGCCTGTTTCATTTCGATCTGATGCCCCTCCAGTGTTCTCTCCATTTCCAGTCAGGTATCTAGTGTGGGCTTCGCCCATGCATTTTGGGCCCAGTGGTCCATGGACAATGTTTGGTGCACTATCCAGACTTGTGTAGTTGGTGTACATAATTGTATTTACTGGAATTTGAACTTTGATAATAAGTTTGCACATGATTACATTTGTTGAAATCATTTTCTTTTGTCCTTGTGTTCTTCCAGGGGGTGGGGGGAATGTATGTGTACTGTTGCTGCATGTATTTGTGTGTATGGTGTTGTGGGTGGGGGTTTTGCGTGTTGCGTGTGTGTGTCACTCTCTTTTCCCTCGCCCTTCCCCTGTGTTGTAGGTGCAGTACTCACTGTGGTAGTCGCCGCCGTCTTTGGTGCTCCTGATAGAAGAGAAGGAAGACCAGCATCAGCAGTATCTGCAATTCGGGCTCCATGACGTCCTGGTTTCTTGTGGGGTGTGGAGAGGTGAGTGTTTTCCCTTCTGTGTACTGTTTCTCCCGTGTTTTTGTTTGCATTGGTTCCACCCCGAAAAGGTAGCGGATAGGCCTCTTGTGATACGGTGGGCGGTACATTGTCTTCCACCTGTCTGTTGGCGGTTACCGCCGTGGTGTTTGTTTCTACCACTGTGGCGGTCGTAGTGTTAAAGTGGCTGTCTGTGTTGGCGGTTTCAGCCATGGTCATGATTTCATTTTTTTTTTCGCCGGCCTGTTTGCGTTATTACTGCCGCTTTAACACCGACCGCCAGGGTTGAAATGAGGGCCATAATTCATTGTAGAACCGTGGGGCTGATGGCTTAGGTTGTTTCATTTTGCTTTAGACTGGAGCTACATTATCAAGCAGATCAGAGAGACATTCAGGTCTGTGGGAGGTCAAGTCAATGGCATCTACTGTGGGGCCAGTGGGAGGTAGTACATCCTGAGCAGTGCTGCGAAGTACTTCTCCTAGTGTCTCAAAAGAAGGTAATTGCTCTTTTCATTTGGCCCATTGTGACAGTATTAAAGAGTATTAAGGTAAAGGGAATAAAGAAATGAATGGACCAATCTACCAGTATAGGTTCATTCACTAAGAGCAGGTCTTCTTTGGAAAGAATTCAGTCTAGTGTGAAACATTTTGTGTGTTGCTTTTAAGTTATGTTGGATCAGATCATCAAAAGAGAGAGCATAAGTGAAGTAGTTCACTGCAGAAACTTCTGTGGTGCCCCAGTGACAATTAAACACTCACTGAAATATCTCTCTGTTGTGTTGTGTTTTTGGTCATTTACGATGTTCTTGCATTCCTCAGCAAAGGCTGTGTTATCGCCTGGTGGATGGTAGATTGCACTTATTCTGAAAAAGGAATTATGTTGAGAGCATAGATCCAGGGTGAGGTTTCAAAAGAAATGTGGAAGAGCCATTGGTTATCTCCCTGCACTGCAGTGAGTCTTTAAAGATGGCTCCGATGCCTTACATGACTCTGCCTACCTGGTCCTCTCTGATGATGGAGTAATTTGGAGGAAGTAGAACATGATATGTTTGAAGTGTCATTGTACTAGGTCTCTGTAAGAATTAAGTATTTGAGTGTGTAGTGTTTAATGGTATCTGAGATTTCCAGCTTGTGCTTCATTGTAAGATTTGCAGTTGCGGAGCATGGAGATGAGGTGACTTATTTTGTGTGAGGGTTTTTTTTGGGGGTATGATAGAAATAATGCTCCTGTTATCTTTCTACTACAGAATGCCTTTGAAGAATCTGTTGAATTCTCACCCCCCCACCTCCCATTCTCAATCTTCAGGCTCCTCCTTTTACAAAGCTGGCAAATATTTTTCCTAAGTCTGCATAGTTGTGGGTTACACCACTTTTCGCACCCTTTGTGTGCATTTCATTGTGAATTTGCGATCAGCCCAAGTGTTGAGGGAATGATAAAACTGGTGAACCTCTTATGTAGGAGCATGGGCAAAATACATTGAATACATTTATTTGAACATCTTTACCTACTGCAATACTATTTTTTAATGTGATCAGTAGCATGGATTATGATTACTGAAGATAGATCTTTCTATTTAGCTTGATTCCTCTTTTGTAAAAAAAATGATCTGACTTTCATATGTTGTCACCTCGAGAGAAGATACATTTCTCCTTAAAAGCTCAATTCAGTAACCTGGGAGATGTGGTAAAATATTACTTTGCACTCAAAGGTGGCCTAATAATAATAGCAGTATGTTTTATCTAATGGTTCCTGCTGCAATGTTTGTGCTTCAGAGTTGCAACCAGCCACAATGAGGGACCTGGGCAGCCTGTATTGAAAGGAAGTATGGTGAGCTTGCTCCACTGAGCCCCTATGTTCAAAATACCATCACCCAGCGGGAGAGAGATTACCTTGCTGAAGGCAAAATGGGACATGGTGGCAACTACCAGGCAGCGTTTGCCCTCCACAATAGGTGAGCTCTAGTGGGGGCAATCAAAATGCTACTGAGGGCCTCTGAGCGGAGTAGATGGCTGTTTTCCCACAAGGGCAAGCAACTTAAAACCTGACCCATATTAAGAGGGCTAAGGCACCAAACATTGTGCAGTACCACACACTGCCTCACTGGGCCAGAACATAGGCCTAACAGAGAGCTGCTATGATCTAGTGATCAAACACTGCTGGGAAATGACCACTGCTGTGTGCTCAACCAATGGGTATTCTGAGCACTCCAAAGTGTCACAGAGTGCATGGAGAGGCCCCTTGCAGGATCCATGGCCGGCATTTTGACTGAACACAGTCTGTAGGCTGTGGGTCAGGCTTATGCAATATACATGCCATGGGGAAATCAGACAAAACACAGGAAAAGCTCTTGTTTGAATACAGGATGGCCATGCACATGAGAAAAGTTGAAGAAACTCAGGAAAAGTGAAACGTCCCACACAAGCAGCAGGAGAGAGCAAAGACAAGAGAGCAAAGACTTGCAATCTTTACTAAAAGACTTGATGCAAAGCCAGAAAACTATTGATGGTAAGATAGATGCCCTCACTTACAGAATGGGCCGGATGTCTGAGAGGTGGGACAAACACATGAGCAGTCTAGACATAGTGAAATCCTGTGTTGCGGCAGAGGATGAACCAGATACAATGAAAATGGCTCAAGCCAAGGCATGGTGAAAAGCTGTGTGTCGGAGACGAGGATGAAGCCACTACCATGAAAATGGCTCTAGCAAAGATGGAAAAGAAGGTTGCAGCCATTCAAGAAAAAAATGAGGCCTTAGAGGCACCCTCCAGGTGCAACAATATCCGTATCATGGGTGTCCCTGAGTCTATACATTGGCAACATGGAAAACTTTGAGGAACAGCTGCTAAGTGATACCTTGGGATGCAACACCTTCTCTCCAGACTTCATAATGGAGGGTGCCCACAGCTCCTAGACATCTACACCAATAATTGGGGCACTAATTGCCCGCATTTTGAACCATAAGCACCATCATGCTGTGCTGCATCCTACACACATTGCTTTATTCTGGCACAGAGATACTGCTGTACGTAGGCTTCACGATACAGGTGCAGGAGGTGCAGATGGTGTTTCTACCTGACAAAAAAAGGCTAAATGAACTGGGGAATAGAGTGATGGAGGGCTGGAAAACACAGGATAACAGGACCAGAACCTCAGGGGAGACCAAGAGGGGTAAGAATGGTGATGACCACAAAGATAGGTAGGGCAGCAAATACACCAACGGCCACAAGGATGGCAAGCGGGGCAAGCAACACAATGGTCACCAGAATACAAAGAAGGACAAAAGTGCAATGTAAAGAGGCAGAAGTCCTTCTGCTGGTTACAACAAAGTGGTAGATGCTGACTACACGGAGGAGAATGAGGAAGACAGTGACTTGTGGTTTCACTAGACCCACCAGAAGTAACCCATTTACACTGCACCACAGTCTGGGTCATGTTTCTTAGCCCTATTTCAAAACCTACCTATTATTGATGCGCTCTTGCAATGACTAGGGATGCTATTTTAGGTGCATTAGTTTGTTCTACTTGGGAATGTCATTACTTTCTTAATATAGATTACAACACAAAACCCTGAAGTAATACCTCTGTGAAATACTACTACTGAGACAGCCAATGCTATGATAGATGTTTTTTCTTGTACCGCCTGCCCAACTGAAATACTAACAGACCGCAGAGTTACTTTTGTTTTCAACTTTATACATCAAATATGTAATCAACAAGGAATCTACAAATTAAAACTCTCAGTCTATCACCTCTATGAGTGGATGGATTAGAAGGGTGGTATAACTCCACAATAAATATTGTACTAAAACAAATGGTGGGTGAAGGAGAAAATAATTGGGATCATATGCTACATTTAGTGTGATTTTAGTGTAAAATGTAAGGTTTACTCTTCCACAAGGTACTCACCTTTTTAAATTGTTACTTAGGAGGAACTCCAGCACCTTTCTAGGTATGACTCAAGGACAGTGGGAAAATCAACCTGACACCGGAAAACCTTTATTAAAATATATATGTCAGTTAAAAGATAATTTAACCTAAAATTACTCTGATAATTAAAATAATATGACTAAAGCTGAACAATGGTATTATGACTCGACTGTCAAGCTAAGAGTTTTTTAACCTAATGACTGGGGTTTGCTGTTATTGCCTTCTAGTGAAAATAAAATGTCCAGGACCTTACAAGAACTGAAAAATAAATAGTGAAGTTAACTATCAAATTGGGTTACCTGGAAAGCATACAATATTTACATTTATCACTTTAACTTATTGAAGAATTGGAAGGTCCAGTACCCAAAGTTTCCACTTTAGCTATTAAACCCAAAGATCCAACCTAGATGAGAGGTGCCTATAAAAAATACTTGTGTCATAAATCAAATAGAAGATTTAGCACCTCTATTGGATTAAATCTCTGGTCTTTTATCACAAGAACTGGAATGAGCCGATCTACTATACTGTTATGTTATTCCAGGATATATATATGGTGTCCAGTTGAAGGCGTCAGCCGAAACGCATTGACATTCCAGTTTTGGAAGCTGTACTGCACTTGCACTTTATTTGGAATAAATCGATAAGCGATTATGAATTAATAATCGTCTTTCCTGTTTGTGGTGGCAGCGGTCTTATCATTCTACAGTGCAGCCGTATGATGAGCGAAACCTCATCTGTTGTGAAGAAGATCTATATATGCTCTACCACAGAAGATATACGGTGCTGGTATCACGGTACACATGGCCCCTGCTTGAGGGATCAGCGCAAAACTTTGCATCAAGGAGCTGAGGTGTATGAATTATTTTTAAAGTTTTGTGCAGGTTCATCAAACAACAGCAGAAACAAAAAAAGCCTTTCTTGTTTCAATAACTGCACAGTGGCAGATACCTGTGTGTCTAATATATATATATATATATATATATATATATATATATATATATATATATAAAGAAAAATTTTACATGGGCATTATAGTTAAGAATTAGAATTGAAAAGAACATAGAAATTCACTTAAAATAAAACAAAGGTTAGAAGGACATTATAGTTAGGCTCACATTTTAAACGTACAAAACCATAGAAATCCACCTGTTATAGTTAGAGTTATTTCAACTAACTATAACTCATGCCCTAAGGTAACTATAACTTGTGCCCTCGTCATGCAGTTTTTTATGAATAATGGTAATTAGCAGCTCATGGCCAGGCCCTGAGACCAATCCCCTATAAGCACCCAACCCCTCGCTGTGCACAATGTTTGGCTCTGTGCAGCAGGGTTTGGCCTCAAGGCCAGGCCTGTGCCCAGGCCCTGCAACCAACTCCCCTATAACCACCCAACTTCTAGTTTGAAGTGTTGGCAGTCAATCAGGTCTCAGTAGATCTCTCTGGATCCGCGGCCCTAGATTGACAAATTTATTTTCCCTTTAATTTCTCAAGAACTACTGAACAGATTTACACCAAATTAGAAAAAGGGGGATCTGTGGACAAAAAGCTAAATTTTTGCTGAATTTGGTGTAATTCTGTCCAGTGGTCCGGGCTGCATGCATGTCTAAAGAGTCTATTGGAATTAACATGGGAAACACACTTTTCTTTACCTCCCCTTTTTCTTCGCCCCCACTTGACAGATCATTCTGAAATTTTCCATGCTCAACAAGACCTAACTTGACACTCTTTTTTTTGGAACTGTTTGTGAAGATTCGTCAAACGGTGCCAAAGATAGAGGCAAGTCAAAAAACACTTTTTCAATTGAAACTGGGTCCTAACTACAACTACCTACTGGGGTTTCACCCGGTGGTAGTGTGTGTGTGTGTATATGTACATATATATATTTCTCTGTGAGTGTGGCATTCACCGCGGGTATTTATAGTTAGGACCAGGTTTTCATAGGAAAGTATTTTTTTAATTTGCTTATAAACCTTGGTGTTGTTTGCAGAAATCTTCATGAAACTTTCAAAAAAGTCTCATCCACCTCAGAAAAATTCCTGAAAAGATTCCGGGTGATCTATCAAGCAGGGCCAAGAAAAAGGGACGGGCCCAAAATGCATTTTTCCCATTCATTTTTCCATAAGAAAATTGAACAGCGATACCGCAAAAATGCTGAATGGAATACACTAAATTTGGCAAAAAACAAGTTTTTTATAATTTGGTGTAATTCTGTTCAGACATTTTAAAGAAATTAAGTTTATAAAAACATATATTTTCACACCTCAGAATATCATCTGAACTGACAGATCTAGAAATGAGATCTGAATGGCTGCCACCACATCAACAAAGATGTGATGGCGTTCATTTTAGGACTCAGGGACTTAGGGCCAGATGTAGCAAAACGTTTGCGACTCGCAAACGGTGAAAAACGCCGTTTGCGTGTCGCAAAAGCCTCACCGGAATGCAGAAATGCATTTTGCGAGTCGGATCCGACTCGCAAAATGTATTTCCGACTCGCAAATAGGAAGGGGTGTTCCCTTCCTATTTGCGACTCGCGATGCTATGCAATTCCATTTGTGACCGAATCACAGTTACCATCCACTTGAAGTGGATGGTAACCCACTGGCAAACGGGAAGGGGTCCCCATGGGACCCCTTCCCCTTTGTGACTGGACATAAAAATATTTTTTCAGAGCAGGCAGTGGTCCAAGGGACCACTACCTGCCCTGAAAAAATCCGAAACAAAAGGTTTCGTTTTTTTTTTCTAAGTGCAGCTCGTTTTCCTTTAAGGAAAACGGGCTACACTTTGAAAAAAAAAACTGCTTTATTTAAAAGCAGTCACGGACATGGTGGTCTGCTGTCTCCAGCAGGCCACCATCCCCGTGAGTGCCCAGACTCGCTATGGGGTCGCAAATTGCGACCCACCTCATTAATATTAATGAGGTGGGTCTTTGCGACCCCATAGTGAGTCGCAGAAGGTGTCTGACACCTTTCTGCATTTGGTTTTGCGAGTTGCAATTTGCGAGTCGCTTTGACTCACAAATTGCAAGTCGCAAAACTATACTTACCTACATCTGGCCCTTAGTCCTCTGTCCTGAAAAAAAAAAAAAAAAATATATATATATATATATATATATATATATATATATATATATATATATATATATTTATATATATATTATATAGCATGTTAGAGGCACTCAGTTCCTCTAGGTCTTCTGGAGGGAAGGAAAGGAACACCCTGCAGCCAAAAAATGTATTCTTTTTAATGGCATAGTGGATCTGCGGCGGATCTGGTGACATGGGGCTCTAATTAAGAACAAATGGCAGTCTCCCGCCTTTTAAAAAATAAACTCCTCTGTATGGGCCAGGGCCCGTGGGGGCGGGGGCATAGCCACCCGCCTTCCCCGAGCCTCTAAAAGGGCCAGAAGACCCCATCCCTGGGGCAATTAATATTATTAGGGTGATAAGATGGCTGGCCCCCATCTCAGAGGCTCGATCGTCCCCCCCAGGGCTTCATCTAAGCAGTGCCCCAGGGACCCCATCTCTTGGACTGCTAATATTATTAGGGGGTTGCACAGCCCCCCTCCCCAAGCCTCTAGGAAGCCCCAGGGCCATTGAACCCCCACCTGAGCCTGAATCAGACATGATGATCCAATTCCATACACTGCCTGTACTGTCCAAGGCAGAAAATACAACTGTGCTCCGATCCTGGTGGACGCAATGAAATCAGTTGCTTTCGCCTGGGCGAGATCAAAGGGGACTGTTAATGGCTCCCACCAGCACCACAATAGTTGCTTGCTGAGGAGCCAATTCAGGCTGCAGGGGCCTTGGGGATCCCCCTCGGCAGCCTCCAACAAAGCCTGAATTGCGGGTACTCCTGGTAGGCACTGTGACACCTTTATACAAAAAAAGACTGGAGGTGGCTGGGGAGGCGGAGGGGGCCACAGGGGACTTGGGGCTCTCCTTCCAGCCTCCAATATTTAAAGATAGGTGACCACAAGGGCATCCAAGTTTAACAAACAAAAATGGTGGCTCCTGCCAACACCCGATATGGGATCTGGTGGGTAGCTGGAGGAGGCTTTGAGGCTTCCTCACCCCCCTCCCCCCCCAAAGAATTTAGGTGATGTGGGTGCCTCATTGGCCACCAGGGCACACAGTTTGAAAAATTAACAAAAAGGGAAAAAAAGAATAATAAATGAACAGCAGGACCTGCTCTTTTATTATTCACTGCTCCGTTGTAAGAGCTCCCCATAATGCCCTGGGGTATTTTTCAACAATATGTTTTGCTCATGGTGGTTCTCCTAGAAGGGGTAGGAGCACCAAAACCCTTTTTTATGTTGTGAGGGGCTTCAGGAGGTTCAGCAGCTGCCCACAGCAATATTTGAAAAAAATACAGTAAGTGTTCTGGGTCACTGAATCCATGATCCCAGAACAGCTGAATGCTGTTCAGCTGAAGTGCAGAGCCCCTTACCATCCACTGCTAATTACCTCACATATTACATTACTTATGACATGTTCTATTACATCATTGATAACATCACTGCAACATCTTACATAACATCATTGACAACAACAAAGTGTATGACAAGTGTGTGACTAATAGTTACTTTAGGACACTTCTTATAGTCACTTGAGATAACTTTAACTTGTGAATTTCAGTGGTTTTGTTAGTTTAAAATGGTATGTTTAGCTGACATTTTCCTTGAATCTTTGATTTTTTTCAGTGAATTTCTAGTTTTTTTTTTCATGTAAAGTAACATAATATTACAATTCCTAACTTTAACATCACTTTAACCTTTTTTGTTTTCAGTGAATCTCTGTTTCTTTTTTTTTTTTTACCTATGGTAAGATGTCCATCGCCATGCGCGAAGTGGAGTCGAGCTCAGGGCCTGGCCTACATCTAAGCCCTGTAACCAAACCCCCTCTGCTCACAGTCTTTTACAGTGTATGCCATGTGGCTGGTAATGTACAGAAACAATGGGATGCAGCTAAACATTCAGGGAAGCCCCAGAACCCCCGTGACTCCTGGTAGCTTCCCAGCCACCACATTGATGGGAGCCTGCCATTTTTTCTTTAAAATTATTTTTTGCCCCACCCACCGTCCTCCTCCTCTGTTTTTTATTTTTTACTTTTTTGTAGGGCAGGGGACTGCATCCGAGTACTAAGATGGTTGCTGCCACATCTTTCTTGATGTTGAGGCAGCCAGTCTGCTCCCATCTAGAGACCTATCAGATCTGCAGATTCTCCTCAGAGTGATATATACATGCATTTTAAACCTTAATTTCTCACAAACTACTTAACAGATTTACACTAAATCACAAAAAGCATGCTTTCTGGACCAGGATCTAGCTTTCTGCCAAATTGTTGTTATTCCATTCAGCCATTTTGTCTGTAGCGGTGTCCAATTTTCCTATGGTGAAATGTATAGGGAAAATTAGTTTTGGGACTACCACCTTTTATTCGGCCCCACTTGATGAACCACCCAGAAACTTTCCAGAAAGTTTCATGAAGATTCGTCAAACGGTGCCAAAGTTATTAGCAAATCAAAAATATTTCCCACGTAATCGTTGTCCTAACTTGAACTACCCAGTCACAACCACCACTGGGATATATATAGATATATATATATATATATAGATATATATATATATATATATATATATATAGCAAAAGAACATCCACAAAAACCGCACACTCAGGAAATCAAGAGCAAAAGGAATTTATTCCATACATAACGCGTTTCGGCTGACAAACAGCCTTGGTCACATGTATAACTTAACCAATACACACAGCTTTAAATACCCAGCGAGCATGGTCACAGAAACAGGACTGAGTTGTTTTCTTTTTTCATATATATCAATATAAATATAAGTATAAATATAAATATGAATATACACAGAGGGATTCGGGGACAGATTAAATAGAAAGTGCAAAATAAATATATATATATATGATCATGTATAAATATCCATCTCATTGCTAATAAATTAGTCAAATGTATTGAAAAGGGGGGACATTCATATTACAATAACTAGTAAAAATCTAAATATATGTCAGTATGAATATAAATGTAAATATATAAACGACTCATATATACATACAGTACAAAGATGTTGCTAAAAGCTGATTTTTCTTCAAAGTTGTAGAAGCCAATATCAAAGTTTCTAAATATCATTCCCTTATCCATGAGACAGTAAAATTCACATATCACATAAATATACAATCTTAAAATTTCTTCTTCAAAACAGGATCCCTCGATTGCTAAATAATACCAATATTATAATACATATAAATGTATTTTCTTCATATTGAATCATTACGCAATTATAAAGGAAAAACTCATCACTATCTCTATATAACCAGTACCCATCACCACGTGAAAGAGCAAACAGTAAGCAATTCAGGAATCAGGAATCCATCCGGACCCCCCCGTTCTGAAAAGACATAATCAAAATAACTAAATTAAAATAGGAGATAATTAGAGAACCACTACTCATCACAATAAAATACTATATAAAATATAATGCAGTATCAAAACAAGTTCATCTTACTAGTCATCAAATAAATGGGTATTAAGCTCTTCCCCAATATTCAAACCTCTCGGTGTCTTAGTTTCCAAGTCAACAATGTATCGGAATTCTTTTTTGTGTAGAGTTAACTCTCTGTTGCCACCTCTATGGTGTTATGGCACATGTTCAATACCAAAGTAGGACAACAAGGTAATATCAGAATTGTGATTGTCCTGAAAATGTCTAGCTACAGGATAGTGGGGATCCTTTGTTGTAATGGCACGCATATGTTCAAGAATACGTTTTTTCACCGCATGTTTGGTACTACCAACATACCAAAGATGACATAGACATTCCAATACATAAATAGTAAATGGAGTACCGCACGTTAGAAACTGTTTGATTTGTCTATTCATTCCTGGCTTACTTGTAGGGTATTCCTTCCTAGCCACGCTATTATGACATGCTTTACAATGACCACATTGAAAGAATCCCTGTAAATTATGTTCTTTTAGTTGAGCAATAGAGGTGACATCGTTCGATCTCAACCTATCATGAAGATTACGACCTCTTCTATAAGTAATCGAAGGCCACTTCTGAATCTCTTTACCAATAATAGGATCACACTTCAAAATACTCCAATGTATGGAGATAATCTTTTTAATTTCTGTAGTCTCCTCATTATAGGTTAAGATCAGTCTGATGTCCTCATTCTTCTCATTTTGCACCTTCACTGTATTATCGAAAAGAGTATGGATTCTTTCTACTTTCTGGATTTTTTCTGTGGCCTTTTTGATTACCCAATCCGGGTAACCCCTTTGTTTGAACCTCATAATCATGTCTTTCTGTTCACATTCAAAAGCCTCATCAGTATTACTGATTCTTTTAGCCCTTAATAGTTCACCATAAGGGATACTCCATTTAAGTTTGTCGGGATGTCCGCTAGTAGCATGCAATAAACTATTTCCTGCAGTAATTTTCCGAAAAAGTTCAGTATGGATCATCTTGTCTTTGAACTTAATTTTAGTGTCCAAAAATTCAATCGATGAACGACTGATGTTATATGTCAGCTTGATATTACAATCATTCTCATTGAGTTTCTCAATAAACCGTATAGCCTCATTCTCAGATCCTTTCCAAATTATAAAAAGGTCATCAATATACCTGAGCCATAATGAAGCCTGATTGATTTCTGGGTATTTTTCTTTATCTTTAAAAATCTCTTCTTCCCATAAACCCAGAAACAAACAGGCGAAACTGGAAGCGAAGCAAGTTCCCATAGCGGTCCCAAGGACTTGTTTATAAAGCTTGCCATTGAATAAAAAGATATTGTTAGTCAGGCAATATTTTATCATCTCAATGATCATATCAGTATGTGCCAGGTATCTTAAAGACCTTGTATGCAAAAAATGTTTACATGCTTGTATGCCTTTCTCATGATCAATGATGGTGTACAGAGAATTGACATCTAATGAAATAAGCAAAAAGTCATCTTCCCAACTGATACCTTCTAATTAACCTAAGAAGTCTTTAGTATCACGAACATATGAGGGTAAACTCATAACGAATTCTCTCAGAAAAAAGTCCACATATTTCGACACATTTTCCAATACATTCCCACATGAGGAAACAATAGGTCTCCCCGGAGGATTGTCTCTATCTTTGTGAATTTTCGGGAGAATATATAGTATAAGTAACTTGGGAAAATCCTTTTTCAGGAAACAATATTCTTCCCATAAAAGCAGTCCCTTGTCCTTCCATTCTGATAAGTGATGCCAGATTCCCGTAATACTATTCGTATATACATCTTTAGTTACTATCCTATAGAATTGCGTATTACTCAGCTGTCGCATAACTTCATCAATATATTTTTGTCTCTTCCAAAGTACTATATTCCCTCCCTTATCAGCAGGGCAGATAATAGTATCATGATCCTCCGCTAATGATCTAATAGTTTCGCTTTGTCTGTATGTCATATTGTTATTGCCTCTAGGCTTGAACCATGTTCGATGTCGAAAATGTGTCAAACTTTGGACTGCCATATCATAAAAAGTATCTATGTTATTGTGATTCATGTTCGGAAAGAATGTTGACTTAGGCTTGAAACCAGACGGGGCTGCAAGATCATATACAATGCCCAAATCATCTAAAGTCTGGTATAAATCTTTCCCATCAATCTCTACCCGTGGGTCTTGTTCTAATTCATGAAGGGTTACCAAAGTGTCGACATCGCCAATAGATAAAACATGTTCATCACTGTCATAAGTCATAGGAGATTCTAAGTAATTACCGATATTTCCTTTCAATTTAAACCACTTTTTTTGTTTAAATTTCCTTATAAATTTAAACAGATCAATACGCGTTTCAGCATAATTAAATCGTACAGTAGGACAGAAAGAAAGACCTAGACATAATGGGGGTGATTCTGACCGCGGCGGTCGGCGGTCGCCGCCCGCCAAGCGGTTCCCGCCGAAAGACCGCGGCGGTCATTCTGGCTTTCCCACTGGGCTGGCGGGCGACCGCCGAAAGTCCGCCCGCCAGCCCAGTGGGAAACACCCTTCCCACGAGGAAGCCGGCTCAGAATGGAGCCGGCGGAGTGGGAAGGTGCGACGGGTGCAGTTGCACCCGTCGCGAATTTCAGTGTCTGCAAAGCAGACACTGAAATTCTTTGTGGGGCCCTCTTACGGGGGCCCCTGCAGTGCCCATGCCATTGGCATGGGCACTGCAGGGGACCCCAGGGGCCCCACGACACCCCATACCGCCATCCTGTTCCTGGCGGGCGAACCGCCAGGAACAGGATGGCGGTATGGGGTGTCAGAATCCCCATGGCGGCGCAGCAAGCTGCGCCGCCATGGCGGATTCCCATGGCAGCGGAAAGTCGGCGGTACACCGCCGGCTTTCCGCTTCTGCCCGCGGCTGTACCGCTGCGGTCAGAATGCCCGGCGGAGCACCGCCAGCCTGTTGGCGGTGCTACCGCCAACCTCCGCCATGGCGGTAATTACCGCCAGGGTCAGAATGACCCCCAATGTTTTTTTATCTTCCTCTGTTAACTGAAGATCTGATAAATTAATAATAGTTTTATTCACCGTTTCGTTATCCATTATGCTGGAGCATTGGAGCCTCTTGTTGTTTTTCCCACTTGCTCCGAATTTGGATCTTTTCTTATTAAGGTTTCTAGATCTTTCTCTCCTCTTTTTACTCCGGCTCGTCTTCCTCTTCGGCCCATTGATCTGCCTCTGTAACTCTGTCCCTCTCCTTTTTGTTTGTACATCACTTGCCTGCCACGACGCAGCAGGCGATATTCGTCTAAAAACGTAGCTGGCTTATTGGAAATTTCAACATTGGAAATCTCACTATCAGTTGAACTTAGAGAATCCATCTCTCTGGTACTTTCCAGCTCACTTTCAGAAGTTGAGGGCTGGCCCACAGGTATAGAGTAATTTGCTCCTGGTTTGTAAAGGTAATCATATTTCCTACTAAATGTTAAGATCCTTCCGCTTTCATGATCACCTATGTCTCTATGAAGTTTTTGTTGTTTTTTAATCTTTATTTCATCTTCATATTTTATTAACTTTATCTTCATTGTTTCAAGCAAATATATATATATATATCCAGTGTTCACCTGTGTGTGTGTGTGTGTGTGTGTGTGTGTGTGTATATATATATATATATATATATATATATATATTGTGTGTGTGTGTGTGTGTGTATATATATACACACACACACACATACATACATACAGGCGAAGACTGGGAGACTCCCAAAAACAGCTCTTCATAGTTTTCTCTAAGTATTCCTTCTATTCTATTTTATGTGAATATTTTCCATGACATATGAAATGTGCAGATTTCAATAAAGTTTCAATAGTTTTAATTAAGTATCAAAGAAAGACATGTAAATAAATGAAGTATGTGTGTATATATGTATGTATCCCATTAGAAGTCCAGGACTAGAAGGCTGTGTTTTGAGAGTTAGCTGGGAGGAATGTGATGAATGGTTTGAGATAGGGGAATTCTGGTCTGAGGGATCAGGGCTTAGGTTATACTTTGAGATAAATCTCCTGCATGCATTTTACAAGCATTCTCCAGTTATACACTTCTTAACAAGTTGAACATCTGATTACTTTCCTTCATTCAGATAAGCAAAATGTTTTGGCAGTTCATCAGTTGTTACCCCTTTTA
Source organism: Pleurodeles waltl (assembly GCF_031143425.1). Classification (NCBI taxonomy): domain Eukaryota; kingdom Metazoa; phylum Chordata; class Amphibia; order Caudata; family Salamandridae; genus Pleurodeles; species Pleurodeles waltl. The sequence continues at coordinate 460,965,527 of NC_090442.1, forward strand.
GAGTTTTCCCACCTTGGTATTTGAATAATCAAAACGTGGAATTTATCTATAGGATGGAAAAGAGCTGTTCATCCCATGTTATCACCAAGCAGTGGCATTTAAGAAAATGGAACACTAGAAAATAAATGCAATTTGAATGATTAAGTCGATCAATGTTTTCATTCACTAGAGATGCAGTCAGCGAGTTAGGTAACTTAAAATGTTCTTACTTGAGCTTAATTGTACATGTATGTCTGTGAAGACCATGAAGGAGGTTTGTTAAACGTGCATTAAAATGTAAATATGGAAAAGATATTCCATTTATCACTGCAGAGCAAGTCTTGAAGCTATAGATTCTGTTGTCCACAGGGCCAAGTAGCACAAAGATGTGATCAGAAAACGTCCAAATCACAGTAAAACTGTACCATCTGCCCCATTATGATTTAGGCTTGCATCTTCATTAACACCTGCCACATCTCTTATAAACAATGTCACTTGTATCATGATTCTGCAACCTCTGTTTTTGTGCACAATTAGGGATTTACAACACTTGGCACATGATGCACCACTGCTGTATAATTTGCAGGTATGAACATAAATTGTTGATTCTAGCTCAAATGCATCAAAACTTACTGCAAAAAGCATCATGTGGTGAGCTAAATGAAAAAATCCCTTTCAGAGTTTAACCGATCACACTTGAGTTGCTGGTTTCCATATTTGATGTTAACTAACAGTAATGAGGTAAAACTTTTCCCAGACTGTATCAATATGTGTTAAATTGGCAAAATAGTGAAATAGCATTGCCACAGAAGGCCCTGTATTATGCTGCATTATTCACTTTTTCTTATTTCGTGTGTTAGTCACTGCCAGGTTTTCCCTGATGGTGACAAACAGAAACAAGCATTTGCAATGCAACCGGTCTTGCATTTGCTAGAGATAGAGCTATTTGCGTTGTAAATGACAATGTTTTTTACCCATGTGTTTTGGTTTGGAATGGAGTAGATGCATGTGGTGTGGAATTCTGTGGGTTATGTTGTGTTATGTTATGCTATGCTGTGTTATATGTTGTGTTATGCTATGCCATGTTGTCTTATGTTGTGTTCTGCTAGGCTGTGTTGTCTTATGCTATGTTCTGATGTGTTATGATATGCTATGTTGTTTTATGTTGTGTTATGCTATGATAGGCTATTCTGTCTTATGTTGTATTATGCTATGCTATATACTGTTATGTTATGCTTTGTTGTGTTATGGTATGCTATGCCGTGTTATGTTATGCTTTGAGTATTGTGTTGTTATGCTATGTTGTGTTATGCTATGTTGTGTTATGCTATGCTGTGTTGTGTTGTGTTATGTTGTGTTATGCTATGTTGCGTTGTTATGCTCCGCTATGTTGGGTTACGTTCTGCTATGCTATGTTGGGTTATGTTATGCTATGCTATTTAATGTTGTTTTATGCTCTGTTATGTTATGCTATGCTATGCCGCATTATGTTATGCTGCGTTGTGTTATCCTATGTTGTGCTATGTTATGCTATGCTATGTTATGTTATGCTATGCTGTGTTGTTCTGCTATGCTATGTAATGTAATGTTATGTTATGCTGTGCTATGTTGTGCTGTGCGTTATGCTGTGTTGTGTTATATTTTAGTTATGTTATGCTAAGTTGTGTTATTGTGCAATGTTGTGTTATGCTATACTATGTTGTGTTATATTTTGTTATTTTAATGCATGCTATGTTGTGTTATATTGTTATGCTATGCTATGGCGTGTAATGTTATGCTATGTTGTGGTATGTTGTGTTATGCTATGATGTGTTATATTTTGTTATGTTATGTTGTGTTATGTTATGCTATGTTGTGTTATATTGTGTTATGTTATGTTTTATGTTGTGTTATGCTTTGTTGTGTAATTTCATGCTATGTTATATTATGCTATGTTGTGTTATGCGTTGCTATGTTGTGTTATGCTTTGCTATGTTGTGTTCTATTATGTTATGCTATGCTGTGTTATGTTGTGTTTTATGCTATGCTTTGCGGTGTTGGTATGATGTGTTGTGTTGTGCTATGCTATGTTATGTTGTGTTGTCATACTATGTTATGGAATGCTATGTTGTGTTATTATGTTGTGTTATCTTATGCTATGGTATTATGTTATGCTATATTGTGTTATATTGTGTTATGTTATGCTACGCTGTTTTATTGTGTTATATTATGCTACAGCGTGTTATTTTGTGTTATCTAATGTTATGCTATATTGTGTTATGCTATGTTGTGTTACATTGTGTTATGATATGCTATGGTGTGCTATGCTGTGCTATGTTGTGTTATATTGTGGTATGTGTAGGGTGTTAGGGGGAGGTAGTACTTCTATTGGGGGAACACGTGCTCTTCGGAGTTGTTCATCCACCTTGGTCCTCACCTGACAATCAGCTCCCACCTGTGGCTCCTCATAGCTGTGTGCATGCAACAGTGGCCACACCCCGGGCAACAGCTTCGACTGGCTGGCAAAACCAGGTGAGGGTAGCAGACGGTCTGAAACACTTGGTGAGTTAGGGCTTGTCTACCTATGCATGCAAAGACTGAATCTGGCAGACTTGGTGGAGGAAATCACAAGATTGGTTTAATGGGCAGGAAGGTGGACTCACAAAGTGCTGAGGGGCACAAATAGGGCACAGTGAGACACATTAGGACACTGCTGACCATCCACTGCATCCCGACCCATGTCCAGTCGTCTCGACTATGTCCTGCCACTGGATCAAGATAGGCTGGGACGAGAGAGTGAAGTTCACGATCTGGGCAACTCTCCCTCACTAAAATCCAATTCATGCGTAAGTCAAGACATCACCCCCTATCCCCTCTGTCAAAACCTGTGGCGATGTGCGAGTGACGAAGCAGCAGGTGCGGATACACTGGAAGCTGTAGCCACAACCCCACACACATATGCCCCAGGGTAATGGGTCGCTTTCTACTGGGCCAAAGTAGCAGTGGAGTTCGGCAACCCCCTGGGTGTCTGAGCAGCTTTATTTAGGATTGCTCTGCTCACCACCATGGTCTGAGGAAGGGGATAGAAAAGGTGCCCTAAACATAGCCTGCTTCGCCCTACTCTGGCCTGCTGGCTGCGGCAGGCGGGAATCCCAACAATGCGGTCGCATCACAAAGAAGAAAATATCGGTGACTCTGCTCACCATTGGAACATGGATTGTGCGCACGCTCATTGATAGCTCTAAAACAGACAGACCTGATAGATGGACAGCACTTGTCACTAGAGAACTCGGCATGTACAACATCCAGACCGCAGCCCTCAGCGAGACCAGATTCGCAGACGAAGGCCAGCTGACAGAAGTCAAAGCCGGTTATACCTTTTTCTGGAGTGGCCGCAGCAGTGATGAACGTCGTGAAGCAGGAGTGGGTTTCGCCATCAGATCTAATCTGTTCAGCAAATTAGCCAGCCTCCCAAAAAGATTCAATGATCGACTCATGTCTACACAGCTCCCTCTCAAGGGAAAGCGCCACGCCACCTTCATCAGTGCATATGCCCCCACCATGACGCACCCAGAGGAGACCAAAGACAAGTTTTATGAAGACTTGGAGTCTCTCATAGCATCTGTGCCTAAGGAGGACAAGCTTGTCATCTTAGGCGACTTCAATGCCAGAGTTGGTGCAGACTACCAGACATGGGAGGGAGTCATTGGGAGGAATAAAATTGACAAAAGCAACAGCAATGATCATCTACTTTTGAAGTCCTGCGCAGCTCATGACTTGTTGATCACAAACACAGACTTCTGCATACCCAACCGTAACAAGACATCCTGGGTGCAGCCACGCAGCGAGCACTGCATCTCATTTATTACGTCATTGTAAGGCTAAGGGACAGGCATAGTGACTAAGGCCATGTGTGGCATGGACTGCTGGACAGTCAAAACTCGACATGCACATTCAGCCGAGGCCGCACCCTCAGGGGAAAAGGACTAATAGGCAACTGAATGTCAGCAAGTTAGAATGGCACTCTGTGCACCAGAACCTTAGAGAAGACCTCAACAGTGAGTTTAACCAACTCAGCTTTGGCACAAACAGTGAAGAAGAGGACTGGGCAGCTTTTAGAGTTGTGGTCTACAACACCGTTATCACTCACTTGGACCAGAACACACGCAAACACCAAGACTGGTTCGACAACAGTGATAAAGACATTCGGAAGCTGCTGGATCAGAAGCATGAAGCATTCAGATCCCTCCAGCAAGACACTACATCTGCCTCCAAGAAGGCAGCCTACAGCTCCATGAAAAACAAAGTGCAAGCTAAGCTCAGAGTGATGCAAGACTCCTAGCTCAGAAGAAAGGCAGATGAGGTCCAAAAGTACGCTGACAGCAACAACTCAAAGTGTTTTTATGATGCCCTGAAGACTATCTACAGGCCACAGTCCTCTGGAACATAACCAATGCTTAGCGCTAACAGGTCCACCCTGCTCATTGACAAGAACGTCATCCTGAAAAGATGGGCTGAGCACTTCAACAATGTCCTGAACAGGCCTTCCTCTATCAATGCAGAAGCCATTAACTGCAAGCCGCAAGTTGCCATCAATACCTCCCTGCTAGAACCTCCAAAGGAATCAGAGCTGAAGGAAGCAATTAAGCTTCTCTCCAATGGTAAAGCACTGGTCTCTGACTCCATCCCAGAAGAAATTTACAGGGCAGGGGGACCAGTCTTGTTAGAGAAGATCACCAAGCTCTTTCAGACCATGTGGCAACAGGAAGTTTTGCCTTAGGAGCTCAAGGATGCCTCTGACGTCCATCTCTACAAGAGAAAGGAAAACGGGCAGTCTTGTGACAACCATAGAGGAATCTCTCTTCTGGTCATTGCCGGCAAAATCCTTGACAGAGTCCTCCTCAACGGTCTCACTCAACACATGGAAGATGGGCACCTGCCCGAGAGTCAGTGCGGCTTCAGAGAGGGCTGAGGGACAGTGGACATGATATTTCCAGCACGTCAACTACAGGGGAAGTGCCAGGAACAAAACAGGGACCTTTATACAATGTTCGTGAACCTGACCAAAGCCTTTGACACCATCAGTCATGAGGGGCTATGGCGGATCACAGGAGAAGTTTGGCTGCCCAGGCAAATTCATCAGTATGGTGCACCAGTTCCACGATTGCATGCTTTCACAAGACAAGGAAGACTCCCCTGATGCCTTCCCAGTCACCAACTGAGTCAAGCAAGGCTGTGTACTACCACCCACGCTGTTCAGCATGATTTTTTCGGCCATGCTGTCAGATGCCATCTGCAATGACAAAGAAATGAGCATCAAGAACAGATATAGGACTGATGGCAGGCTCTTCAACCTGCGGAGGCTAAAGGCCAAGACTAAGGTTGAAGGGGACTCTGTGCACGATTTCCTATTCGCAGATGACTGCGCACTCAACTCTGAAAACAGACGCCCAGATGCAGCAGATCATGAACCGTTTTTCCACTGCTTGCAGAAATTTCGGCCTTACAATCAGTACCAAGAATACTGAGGTTGTGCATCAGCCCGCACCTCAGAAGACGTATATAGAACCAACTATCACCGCTGAAAGAGAAATCCTGAAGGCTGTTGACATGTTTACATACCTCGGCAGCACACTCTCCAGATCTGTGAACATTGACGATGAGGTATGTTATGTTATGTTATTTTTATTTGTACCGCGCACAGCTGCCCCAGCAAAGGGGCGTCCCGGCGCTTTGAGAAGGTAAACACAACACAGCACTAAAAGCGGGCAAAAGAAGACAAAACACAACAGATAAGCTTAGACAAATAAAAAGGTCTTAATAGCCCGCCTAAACTGAAGGAGCTCATCAATGGCCCGGATTTGTGGAGGAAGAGAATTCCACCAACTCGCTGCCAGGACTCGAAAAGAGCGGCCCCCAATTCTGCTCAGCTTAAAGCGCGGAACCACTGCTAAGTTCTGGCCTAACGATCTAAGAGTGCGAGAGGGAACATAAGGAATCAGCAATTTCTCCATGATTTGCGGGGAAGTACCCTTTAAGATTTTAAATGCAAAACAGAGAACCTTAAATCTAATCCTCTGCTGCACAGGGAGCCAGTGGAGAGAGCGCAGAGTATTGGACACCGAACATCGCCTGGGGAGACCAGTCACCAGTCGGGCCGCAGCGTTTTGAACCCGCTGGAGCCGCCGAAATTCTGACTGGTTTATCCCCGCCAGTAGGGAGTTGGCATAGTCCAACCTAGACAGCACTGATGCTTGAACCACCAGCTGTCTTGTAGGTGCATCAAAGAATTTGAGGATAGGTCGAAGTCCTCTGATGATGCCATAGCAAGAAGCCGCCACCTTCTTGGTATGACAGATGAAACTCAGAGAAGAATCAAACCATACCCCCAAGTTTTTTATCTCTGCCGCTGGGAGGGGAGTCACACCCAACTCCGAAGGCCACCATTTATCATCCCACAAAACCACCTGTTTACCAACCACCATAATCTCCGTCTTTTTGGTGTTTAACTGGAGACAGTTGGATTTCATCCAGTTAGCCACTTCCCGCAGACCATCACAAAACCTGGGAGCCTCCAGGTCTGAGTCCCCACTCAGTGTGACCGCCAGCTGCGTATCATCTGCGTAGGATACCATGGTTAGGCCCCACCGCTTGACGACCGCAGCCAATGGTCTCACATACAGATTGAAAAGGGTGGGACTCAGTGAAGACCCCTGTGGGACTCCCTGGTCTAACGGGTAGAGTGACGACTTACCGGGCGGGATCGCCACCTGGAATGACCTATCCATAAGGAAGGAACGAAACCAGTGCAAGGCGGAGCCAGAAACGCCCACCTCCTCAAGACGCCGAATCAGAATTCCGTGCGAGACCGTGTCGAAGGCGGCACTAAGATCTAATAACAACAGTGCCGCCGTCCGACCGGAATCCATCACGGAGCGCAGATGCTCGACCATCGAGAGGAGGGCCGTCTCCGTACTATGACCCGTGCGGAACCCGTTCTGGGTAGGATCAAGAATGTTAAACCTACCAAGGTGGTCTGTAAGAGTGGCATTCACATGGGCCTCTGCTATTTTCGTGGCCCAAGGAAGAAGGGAGATAGGGCGGTAGCTTTCAGGTTTAAGGGGGTCAAGGGTCGCCTTCTTCAGAATTGGCGTAACTACTGCCTGCTTCCATCTAACGGGAACCACTCCAGAAGAAAGAGACAGGTTGATCAAGGACAGTACCGGGGAGCGGCAAACCGGTGCCAGAGTCTTAAGTTGGGCGGGTTTCAACGGGTCAGCCGGAGAGCCAGACTTAATTTTGGCGCTGAGATAGATAGATAGATAGGTAGACACACGCATCGCCAAGGCAAGCTCTGCATTTGGATGATAGTGTAGGAAAGGAGAGGCTTTAAACTGTTCACAAAGCTGAAGATATATAAGGCAGTCATACTGCCCCCATTACTGTATGCCTGTGAGATATGGACTGTGTATGAGCACCATGCTAAAAAGCTGTCTCACTTCCACATGAGCTGCTTAAGAAGGCTGCTGAAAATTACCTGGCAGGGCAAAGTTCCAGACACAGATGTCCTCCCTCGAGCTGGTCTGCCAAGTATCTACACCCTGCTGAAGACCAAGTCAGGTGGGCAGGCAACCTTGTACGTATGTCAGACATACACCTCCACAAGAGACTGTTCTATGGTGAACTGGCAGAAGGAAAACACACACAAAGTGGGCAGAAAAAGTGCTTTAAGGACACGCTGAAAGTCTCCCTGAAGAGCTTTGGCATTGACCCGGACTCCTGGGAAATCCTAGTGCAAGACCATCCCGCCTGGTGAAGCTGTATCAGCAAAGGCGCTACCGCCTATGAGCAGAGCAGGCTTGCAGAGGCGCAGAAGTGTGAGCTGCGCAAATTCATAGCCAACTCTTTCCCAACCAGCCCAGAAGACCACTTGTGCCCGACATGTGGCAGAGCTTCCGAGCCTGCATCGGACTGATCAGCCCCAGCTGGACACACCGTACCCAGTCAACCTCCTCAACGTGATGCCCTTGGTCATCATCGATAACGACCAACGAACATCAGGTATTTTTTGCTATGCTATGTTGTAGTATGTTATGCTATACTATATTTGTGTTATCATGTTTTATGTTATGCTATGTTGTGCTATATTGTGGTATGTTATGTTATGCCATATTGTGTTATGCTACATTGTGTTATGTTATGTTGTGTTATGCTATGGTATGTTGTGTTATATTGTGTTACTTTATGCTATGCTGTTCTATTGTGCTATGTTATGCTACAGTGTGTTAATTTGTGTTATATGCGGTGCTATGTTGTGTTATGCTGTGTGTTGCATTGTGGTATGTTATGCTATGCTATGTTTTATGCTATGTTGTGTTACATTGTGTTATGTTATGCTGTGGTATGCTATGTTGTGTTATATTGTGCTATATTTGTGCTATGATGTGTTAAGCTCTGCTATGTTGAGTGATATTGTGTTATGTTATGCTATGTTGTGCTATGTTGTGTTATGTAATACTATGTTGTTATGTTGTGTTACGTTATGCTATGTTATGTTATGTTTTATGCTATGTTGTGTTATGCTATGTTATGCTATACTGTTATGTTATGCAATACTATGTTATGTTACGTTATGCTATGATCTGTTGTTTTGTTATGCTATGTAGTGTTATGCTATGCCATGCTATGTTGTGTTCTATCATGTTATGTTATACTATGTTGAGTTATATTGTGTTGTTGTGCTATGCTATGCTATGTTATGCTATGCTATGTTATGCTATGTTGTGTTATGTTATGCTATGTTATGCTATGTTGTGTTATGTTATGCTGTGTTATGTAATGTTGTGTCATGTTATTCTATGTTGTGTTATGTTCTGCTGTGCTTTGTTATGTTATGCTATGCACTGTTGTGTTATATTGTGTTACTTTATGCAATTTGTCAGCTGAAGAGACATGAAGCTCAATCCACTAAGCTAGGACGAAATAAACACCATGCAGTCAGGCCACTTTTGTTTATGTTGTGAACCTCTGTAATGCGCTCAAGGCCCCACAGGGTGTTATACAAGCGGCGCAACAGCATAAAAAAATATACAGACTAAGGAGGCTTATCTTATTTTAACAAGGGTGGAAGGAAAGTTAAAAGTGCATTGTATCGTACAACATATTCTAAATAAACAGGATTTATACAACAAGTTCACACTGTTGTGCCTGTTTGCACTGTGAGCTCCATGGCTGCCGTGCAGCATGAAGGAGAGAGACAAAAGAAAAACGTTCGCCCGCGCTGATGTATATCGGCAATCGTGCAATTATCCATGTAAGAGGGGGCAGTCTGCAAGGCGTGACAAGAACAGCCTCAAGGCGGGACACACGTAAAGCATTTACCAATGACATCAAGTGAGTTCTAAAAGGCAAGCCCATGAACGAGTTAAAGTGATGGGTGTGGTTAAAAGCCCACAATACTAACAACAGGCCAAGTGCTTGCGCGTTGAACCTAAAAATGACAAAATTGTGAAATGGTATTGCCACAGAAGGTCCTGTATTATTCTACATAATTCACTTCTTCTTATTTCTGTTAGTCACTGCCAGGTTTTCCCTGATGGTGACAACAGAAAAAAGGACATTGGATTGTCAGCCCTAAATAGGGTGGGAGGTGTGATGCCTTTATTCCAATGACCAGCACTCCTTAAGGCCGCTAGAGCAAGCTTTCCTTTAGTGAAGCCAAATGGGGCACTGACAAATAGGGCATACGGGCAGAGATTTCCACCCCATTTTTTAAAGGAGAAACATTTCTGCTAAACTATTAATCAAGCCAAAGCCTTTTATCACAGGCTTCTTAAGTCTGTGATAATTGTCTGCATATCAAGCTCAGTGTACTTCACTCTTGAAGTTCAGAAAGTAACTAAAGGCTAACGACCCTCACTCACATTGTACATATTAATGAATCATTCAATACTCTCTATTTCATGAACTACAAGACTCCAACCTTAACTGGTCAGTGCTGTTTGAGAAACAAGAAGTACAAGATAACAGGAGAGAGACGTGTAGTGTAGAGCAAATGTTACAGCTGGTGCAGGAATGTTGCTTTGCGATCAAAGATATGCATGTGATTTTGAAACGGCCTTCATTCCCTCCCCTGTCACCGCACCCCTCCATCTAATTAAGGATCACCACAGAAAGTAATCCAGGGAGGGAAATGGGAGTGGCACCCAAGTAATGCAAGGACGAAAAGGGAGTTCCACCGTGCAAGGTAATGCAGGGAGGAAAAGGGAACGCTACCTTAGTAATGCAGGGTGGAAAAGGCTCGTCCACGAGACAAAGTAATGCAGGGAGGAAAAGAGAGTGCCGCCATTCAAAGTAATTCGGGCGGATAAGGGAGTGCCACCAGATAAAGTAATGTAGGGAGGAAAGGGAGTGCCACCAAAATAACGCATGGAGGAAAAGGAAATGCTACCAAAGTAATGCAGAGAGGAAAGGGGAAGTGCCACCAGATAAAGTAATGCAGGAAGGGGAATTGAGTGCCACCATGCAAGATAAATGCAGGCAGGAAAAGGGAGTGATACCTAAGTAATACAGGGTGGCAAAGGGGGCGCCAGCAGACAAAGTTATGTAAGGGGGGAAAAGGGTGTGCCACCAAAGTAATGCAGGAAGGAAAAACGAATGCTACCAACGTATTGCAAGGAGGAAAAAGGAGTGCCACCAGACACTGTAATGCATGGAGGAAAGTGGAGTACTAACAAAGAAATGGAGGGAAGAAAACAGGGGTTCACAACATTCTGTGGGGGTGCAAAGCTTGTGAAATTGAATATGAGAAAATTGCCAAATGGTGTGCGCAATCGAGAAACGTCGACCCATACGCCTTGTGGCGCGAGCAGTGCTCGGACGCAGTGCACGTGCTCTGGCTGAGCTCCCAGAATCTCTCCGTGCCACGCGTTTGAAGCCCGTGCTCCTGCGCATGCACACGTGGTCCTTTGATTGCTTGCCATCTGCGGTCGAGCAGGTGCAGCCTGTTTGATATCGGACTAAAAAGAAAAATAATTCAGCTCATAGTGTGCGAAGGTTATGACTTCATGTCCAGGAGTAGTGTGTGCAAATGATGTGCTATAGCTGATGCCTGGAATTGTATCCGTGTCTCGTCCAAACCAGCAAACCCTCAACACCGCGCCCCCACCCGCCACAACGCACCCCTCCCCAGCTAGATGGGTCAATCAGAGCCACTGCTAAGCTGGAGCTAAAACCAAATAATTAGCAGTTACCTGTTAGAAATTGGACGTGATGTGCAGTAAATCACTTGCTACACTGTTTTACACAGTTTGCCATTCCATTTCCACCAGCTTTTGCAGGTACATGTTTTTGTGCATTATGATGTCACTAATGGAGCAAAGCGAAATGAATAACCTTAGTGTCTTGCTACTATTAACTATATGTGCTATAATTCCAAGTATTCTTTTTGTTTCAGAATATATCTATATGTCCACCATGGACAAATGAGCAACATGTATTTAAAAAAAGTTAAATTGGCTAAGAGGTTTATTAAAATAATTCCTGTGCAAGTTGTTCGAAGCAGCCCAACATTTGTTCTTCAAGCATGGTTCTGTTTATGTATCTTAATTTGCGCACTACTGATTCCCATAATGCCATACATGTAGTCTTCATCCTTTGAGGACACTGAACATGACTGTTCCGTATCAGAGGGCGATGTATTCCAGGCCCGAGATTCCGTTTCCAGAAGATAACGTTCTCACAGCACTAAACACTCACACTTTCTGAAAAGCCTCAGATGAGGTAACGCTGTTTAGTGTTCTATCAAAGATCGTCTGTAAGCTTGCCATGAAGGACATAGACATCCAGGATCCGCAGAGCTGTGTTCTATCAGTGGCGTAACAAAACTTCAGGGGACCCCCGGCTAAGTACATGGAGAGGCTCTACTCTGGACTTTTTCATGAGCTCTCAGGCCCAGGTACTGTGCGGAGGGTGCCCCCTGGAGCTCGCCCCCACATCATGGGGACTGCAGGGGCCTTTGTTAAGCCACAGGTTCTAACTTAAGATCATGTGCTCCTGGTTTTTCTACAATGGATAGTCTTGTTAGGTCTGGCTTGACAGCACAGATGTCACCAGACGTAATGTGATCAAACTAAAAGAAAATATAGCTTTCAGGAGTACTTAAGAGAGGGGCTTTGGCTCCGCCCAAACGTTGGCAGCTAGGGGCAGAAGTTGTGTACTTTCCCAGAAAAAAGTGCTTCCCCAAAGCTTATCTGTGATGATTTATCCAGCTGCATGAGCCAGCAGTAGTATTCCTGCCTGAGCTTGAACTTTCTGACATACACATCACATTATATTAGGATAAAGTACCCTCTGGCGTACAGGATAAGGATATTGCACGTCACTCAGGAGTTCCATAACCATATAGAGGATCAAAGCCAAAGGCCGGGCTCCTTTACAAAATTATGCAACTCAGAGGTGACTTGCAAAATCTTTATCAGGTACGCTAGGGGCTCTTTACCCCATATATCACATGGTCACACCAGGAACGGCTCGCGTGGCTTGGAAGGAGCGTGGCGACACGCAGGAGAGGAGGAGGGGGCCAGAGAAATAAACATTAAAATAAATAAAAAAAAATAAAACACTTACCTCGTTCCTCGCTGCGCCCGTGCTGCTCCTCTCCTGTCTTGCTGCAGGCACAGGCTCCCAGCCTGCCCTGCGGCCAATCCTGATGCTGCTCAAAGCAGCGTCAGGATTGGCTGAGAGCACCCAGCCAGGGTGCTCCCAGGCAGACTGGGAGCCTGTGGAGGCTCTCTCCAGCCCGGAAACTGTTGCCGGGCTGGAGGCAGACTACTGTGCATGTATGTTTGGCCAGCCAAACATACATGCACTCTGAGGGCGAGTGCTGAGCACTCCCCCTCGCTGCTCGTCACCCCGTGACCCCACCCCTTCAAAAGAGAAAGACAATAAACAAAGTTTAATATCCTGTTCTTTTAAAGATTTGCAGCTGCTGCTGCTGCTGCTGGCGGGGAGGAGACACTCCTCCACCCTAATGGGGGAGCCGCCCCTTGGTCACACCATCACCTTTCCCCCAACCACTTAAAACCTTGGTGCATAGCTCTTCCATATGAAAGAGCGAGTCTGATTGTGAACATAAAGAATACAAATAAAACCTCTAGTGCAGAATTAAATCCGTCCAAACATGTTAGATGTTTGCTGCAAACAGATATCAGAAATAGTCCAATACAATTCCATTTTTTTTTTGTTTTAAATAAAAGCTGCAGTAGCTTGGAATGTGTAGAAACGTGCAGAAAGATTCTAGCTTTTCTCTATCAAAGGAGTGCAAATAATTAACAGATTGTCTTTGTTTATCACCATAAGCTATTAAAATAGAGCAGAAGAAAGAAAAGCAATGTTTTGTTTGTTGCTTTGAACCGCTGTCTCAATTATGCTCCATGACCTGACCTGCCATACAACTTGGCTACTAGCTCTGGTAGCAGCCATTGTAACATAACTAAACTGCAATAACTTATAAAAGTTCAGTTTGATGTCTTTTATTTATATTCTGCGACTTGTTGCATCAGAAGTTGCTGATTTTATAGAAATAAGACTGCATTTATAGAGGGATAACAGAATTCCACTGATTATAATGATGCTAAAGTGTCTTAGATAACTTGATAATTTACCGTGTTCGTTTTTCATCATTAACTTTATACTTCATAGTGCAGACAAGTTTAGGGATACATTAATCTATATAGATTCTTAGGACTTCCTTGACAGTGTAAATGTCCCCTGACCTTTTATGATCAACAATAAAGACCTTTCCCAGTGCTTCTGAGACAGGTTTTTAGGGTCTACACACATCTTGGTTCCCTTGACTACAGGATTTGATTGGGCAGAATTTGTGTGTTTCCACTGAAAACATGTATTGCACTTTGGCTTGTGGGAAAGCTTATACCTAATACAGCAGTACTGAGTTGATTTTGGGGGCAAGCTAATGATCATGGCTATATATCTAATGTGATTATTTTGAAATATCATGATAAAAACACTAGGCCTGGTGTATTTGTTGTGAATAGCATTAAAAAAAAACTGGGATATTTATTGTGAAAAGCCAAAAGGCATTTCTCCAACCCGGCTGTCAGTGAAAACATCACACCCTCACCGACTTCTTCCACAAGATTGCAACCATGTACCCAAACTTCGCATCCCAACCAACACCCACGGACTTCATCAACAGATACACCACCACCACAACTGACACAAACCACAGACTGACCTCCTGAAGCCTCCTCTCCACCCATGATACCACCTCCATCACGAAATCCATCACTTGGGAGCCTGCACAGACCCTTTCTTGCACCACATCTTCAATCTCAGAAAATCAAAAGATAGGCCAGAAACTTACCTTCCTGCTCAACTCCTCCATCACCACCCCAATGTTTCCTGACACCTGGAAACATGCCAAAGTCAGACCACTACTCAAGAAATCCTTCGCAGACCGCAGCATATGAAAAAACTGCTGGCCAATCTCCCTGCTCCCCTTCCCAGCGATTTTATGTTTGTATGGTTTTACTGTAATGCATATGTTGTTGAACTTGTGTGTGTTTATTGCTGTTGCGTCAGAGGGTGAATGCAAGAAAGAGTCAGTGAATGGATGCCTGAGTACAAAGATGAGTTACAGAGTGCATGTATGATGACTTATTGAGTGCCTAAACCTATCAAAGACACAAAAGTCACTTTCATAAGCCAAACCTATTGGCATTGCCAATGCTTTTTTATGGTGTGCTCTCACTGACTGATCTACGTGGGTTAAAAATCTCTTTGTGAAGAGCTCTTACGAAACAAGACACAGGCCCCTTTGAATATCCCCTCCTGGGGCAGACGGAGCACTTTCGGAATGCATTATTAACACAAACATAATTCAGTGAAGGGTTCCTGCACTCTGAGTTAATAAGGTTGGTGTAGTAGCATCCTCAGAGCATAGAAGGGCGCCTGTGAGGAATGCTCTTCAGAAGAAGGTGAGGTGCAGAACCGATGGCAGACAGAGAAGAGTGAGGAAAGAAAAGAGATGCGCTTCAAGTGCGCAAATGTTCACAGGCTTAGTGAAAAATTCCCAGATAAAAGAAGAAATGTTAGCACCTTGACATTAATGATGCTACAGAGACACTGTGCAGTGAAAACCGATTAGCACACATGAAAATTGTTATTCGGCGCATATTTTCCTGGATCCAGTTATTGACGTTTTAAAATTAAGTGAAGTACAGTGCCTTGTGCACAGTGCTTAATTTGTAAATAAAAATGTGCTGGGGCTCAAAACCCTTCTCTTAAACCTGCAGCTGCTGCAGTTAAATGTGTGAGCACGTAATACTGAGGCAGCGTAATCCTGAAGCCATCTCGGGCCTCTTCAAACCACTTCAAGCCACTCCCTGCCCTTCAGCTCACTCTAGCAGCTGTCTACATTCTCCCTTTGTGACACTTTTTCGTTTTTCCTTTCCTCCGTCTTTCCCATATGTGTCTTTTGCTTGCAGCAAATGCTTGAGGCAGAAGAACAAGCCCCGGCCCTCAAAAATAAGTGCCGGTGCCCAGCACCGGAAACAACAAGCACGAATTAAGCACTGCTTGTGAACGAACATGCATGGACAGACCTCATCTGGAAATAATTCAGTGACAGCTGTTTTAGTGTAAAAGGTCATTTATTAGGACAGGATTGCACAAGCAACATAACCTTAAATTTAACACGTAAACCGCAACTTTAATAACTCCCTCCCTTTAACATCTCCTCGCTCATCCATTCCCCTCCAAACCCTTATTTCGTTTCCATTCCCCTACGCACTCCCCTTTTCCTTTCATGCCCCATTTTGTTCGTGCGCACCCCCACTCAGAGCCTTCACCTGCTTGTTTATTCCCTGGAAGGGTGGCCCAGCCCACATCTGACTCACCACCCTCCCCCATCTACTGCCAACCAGCACAAACCCATTAGGTGTTTTGATACCCCCCACCCCCAAGGCCACGCTACTGCAACCAGAACTTCTCATTTCTTGTTTGTAATCCACAAGTTCTCCCCCCACAACTCCTCAACCAGCAGTCTCAGATCTGTCAGATAATATGCATTTCCTAGTGTGGACAGGTGAACACCATTGTCTCTGAATAATGCTATCTCCTGCTCTGTAATGTTCTCGTGTTTCAGTATTTTTATCCCTTGTGTCCAGCAAAAAACCCTCATCGCTCTGTTAAGTTTCCTTCGAGCCCGCTCCATGGCTCCATATTTTACTGCCCCTCTCCACACCCTACGGGGAATAAATTCTGTCCACACCAAGCATGTACCATGCAGTTTTTGCTTGATAATCTCCAAGTCTCTCTGCATGTGCTGCAGTAGCGTGAGTCCTGATAATTTTACCAGATCATTCTCTCCCAAATGGATGATTAACAAATCCGGACATCCCCAGTTCAATAAGTTAGCTGTGATGGAAGGAAGCAGGTTACCCCACCGCATGCCGCTCTTTCCCCACCATCGCACCTCGTGCCACCTGCAGGATAGTCAGAGGGCCCGACCATATATCTGTTTTTCCGCGAACTTCGCTGCCCAGTGGACAAATGAATGGCCAACCAGCCATGTTACCATCTTGCCCTGTGATGGACCAAACGCCTCTCCTGCAATGGAAAAAATAACTGTAACATGTGTTTTTTAAATATAATCCCCCCCTGCCTAAAAACCCGGCATCTGTCACTCCTCACATCTCAGGGTCTAACGTATCGTTCACAACACCTTGATTTCCAGCGGCCTATTGCCCTGATCTTTGCCCAGTCCCAACCCAAATGCGCTGCGGCCGTAGCTGCCCCAATTCTAAACGAATGTGTGCCAAAAATCCATGGCCCGGCGGCCCGTACGTCCCAACGCCATCCTCAATACACGTAAAAGCTGAAAACTGGTGAGCTTGGACCCTGATCTGTGCACAAAAACCCCGGCTTCCCTGTTCGACATACATGAGGATTGAAACTTGCTCCATTCCGTAACTGGGCAGGCCAACACGTTGCCCCCTTTTTCTAACCATACCCACTTTCCCCTGCCTAGCTGGTCTGTTTTTGATCGTCTAAGCCAGATCCCCAATCGATCGCCGTGCACACACACATCCCGGTAGCGTATCCCAACTGCTGCCCCAACACCCAACAACTCTGACACTCGAAAAGCTCCAAAAAACATCCACACCATGCATAAGCGGAAAAGTGCTAACTCGTATTCGTCTGCGCAACATACCGGCAGTACTTGTAACAACTCCAGTAACAAATCAAAATCAATGGTTTCTCTGGCCGCTCTACCCTCAACTGCTCTAATTCTGCCCCAACCTTTTAACATCCTTCCCAACAGATCGTTTCTTGCCGGGTCGTGATCAAAAAACAACTTCCCATAAAACGATACACCTGCCAATTTTCCCCCGATAGTGGCTGCTGATAAACCTTTCTGAATCATGCACAGCACGAAGCGCAACGCCCGATGCTCTAGCTGTTTGTCGCCCTGTCCCCCAAAATGTTCTGTAAACCGCTCCAAATACTGAAATTCCAACCAGGCCAGCCGGTAACTTCACAGAGTGGATTCCGCTAAGGACATCTCCACCAGCCCTGTAATCATCATGCCCCCCACTTCCAAATGTCTGCCGGGACCGATGTCTTGGTCTGTTCTGCTCCTGGCGCCAGGTTGCGGAAACGCTGCCACTGTGAACGAGACAGGGAATCCGCAATCTCATTGAAAACTCCTGGTATATGGACAGCTTTAAAGAGAACATTCAGAGATAAGCACTGCAACATAAATCGGCGCAACAAGCGCAAAACCCTCAAATCCCTCGCCTTCCGTCTGGTCACCAGCTCCACGAAAGCCATGTTGTCGATTCTGAATAAAACTGTCCTATTTGCTAACTCCTGTCCCCATACTGCCATGGTCACCAGAAGGGGAAAAAATTCCAGAAAAGCAATACTCCTCCCTTGTTGCAACCATAGTGCAGGCCACGCCTCTGCGCACCATCTGCCATCCCAGAAAATCCCAAAACCATGTGCTCCTGCCGCATCTGAAAATATCTGCATCTGCCATACTGTCTCTTCCTCATAGAACCACATGGATACCCCATTGAATTGTTTTGGAAATGTTTCCCATACCCTAACATCCTCTCATTGAAACTCTTATCCTGTGATGTGGTATCACCGCGCCTGACATGGACAACCCCAATCGCCTGCAAAAAGTCCTCCCCCCCTGACTGCCCTGCAAGCAAAATTTAGGTACCCCAACAGCTTCTGAGCTGTTCGCAAATCAATTTTTTGTGCCTCCTTCACTATGCCCAAGAAAACCAGCATGTCTGTTACTTTCTGTGCTGGTAATCTGGCCGTCATTGTACTGGAGTCTAACTCAATACCCAGAAAGGTGAGAACCGATGAGGGGCCTTCAGTCTTTTCGGGTGCCAAAGGCACTCCCATCTGATGTGCCATGTCCTGAAAGCTTGTCAGAGCCATACAGCACTCCCCCAAATCCATCTTTCCTACAAACAGGAAATCATCCAAGTAATGGGTCACCGCATAATGCCCACTGCTCTTGACAAAGACCCACTGCATGAAGGTGCTAAACGCTTCGAACAGGGCGCATGAAATCACACAACCCATGGGCAGGACCCTGTCCACATATATTGCTCCTTCAAACTGCATCCCCAGCAAATCGAAATCTCCTGGGTGTATTGGCAATAGCCTGAAAGCTGATTGTATATCGCATTTTGCCAGTTCTGCCCCACAGCCACACGCCCTGACCAATTTAATAGCATCGTCCATGGATGCATACACCACTCTGGTGTCTTCTGCCGCAATGAAATCGTTAACAGATGTGCCCTCTGGCCATGATAGGTGATGAATCAACCTGAATTCCCCCGGGGCCTTCTTCGGCACGGCTCCCAATGGGGAGATCATCAAATTCTGGCTCGGCCACTCATAAAATGGGCCCGCAATTCTGCCCAATGATAGTTCCTTGTCCAGCTTTTTCTTTACCACCTGTGGTAGTTCCTTTGCAGACCGCAAATTGTCTGCCCAGCGCCTCCCCCGTGGGCCTTGGTAGCTGACCCTGAAACCCTCATGAAAACCTTCTGCTAACTTAAACGCAGCTGCCCTATCCGGGTATCTGTGCAGCCATGGTAAGATGAAGTCTAACCTAACTGGCGTAGGCCCCCTTTGGAGCAGAAGCGCCCTGGGTCCCTCTGCCTTTTGTAGCCCTCCATTGCTTGGGGGTACTGGAAAGTGAAAAGCATTGTGTGACCGGGTGACGGCCCCGCACTTGGAGCAGTCATGTTTAAATTTACAAGGATGTCTGGAGCAGAACCCCTTGTTGAAATTCCAGCAAGCTCCCGTCGTGCTAGGTGTTGTTTTCTGTCCCACGCCCGCCCCCCCCGGGCGGGACATGCCTGAAACAGCTTATAAACCACTGGTAAACCACTGGCCGTATGGGTCAATGCCGTGGATTGTGACGACGCCATCCACTGCATCCATAATTCTGGGTCTACATCCCCCCATGGCTTGTCTGGATTAATGCTCACTCGGGCTCTGAACTCCTCGTCGTAACTCAGCCAGGCAAAACCCCCAAAATGCATTTGCGCTTTCCTAATAATGTCCATGTATTTAAATAGTGCTATAGCCCTGTCAGGATATTTTTTGCATTAAATGCTTGCAAAAATCAAAAACGCTGATGTCCAATTGTCCATATTAATTGGCACCCTTGGCCTATGGGCCAACTCCCACTCCTCTTCCTGAGACCCTTCTTTGGCTTGTATGTCCCTATGTAAGAGTTTAAAAATGTCTACATACTCATGTCTCCATATTCTGGCCTTTGTTTTCTCCGCTACGTGTGAGCCCAATGGCATAGCCAGACCCATATAGGGTAGCCTCTTCTTGTGCGTTCCCCCTTCCTTCTCTTCTGTCCCTGACTTCTCTCCTGTTGACTTGTCCCCGCCCTCGCCCTCGGTTGAAGCTCTGCCTTGCAACTCTGTGCCTTTCTCCCCGCCCTGCTTATCTTTAGCTGGTAATGGGTCAAGTATCGAACCGTCCCCTACCCCGACGGACTTGCAAATCGGAGCGCCATCCCCTTTAGTGCCATCCCCCCAAACCGACCACCATTGCCCTTTATCTCTTCCTTGTGTAGCCACAGGCCGTGAAACCTTCCGGGCCCCTCGGCCCGTGCTTGGTCTTGTCTCCTTTCATGTGGACCACTGCTGTTGTCCCGCTCCTGAGAAATAGAAGCGGAGAGAGGGGTTGAGCCACTCCTGCGTTCTCTTCCCCTCCCCCTTAAGTTGTGTACCTCTGTCTCCCTGATCTCCCCCTCTTCCCATTCCTCCAGCTCCTCTTCATAGTCAAGTTCCAGCACATCGTCCTCGCACACATCCAACCGTTTCTCAACACTCCCACTCATCATCATGTAGTTAGTAGCGATATCATCATGACCCTCATGGTGTCCGCCATCTCTGTGTTGTCCCCGATCCTGCAGAGTAGAGAAGGCCGTCGGAGACCCCTCTAGCGCTTCCGACCAACGTGCAGGGGCCGTGTTGCGACCCGTTGGTTTCGCCTTCTTTCTGCCAACCTCTTGTATTGGCATTGACCTTCCGCGCTCAGTGTGGCCTTATGCGCCACTGGTTCCCATCGCGCTGCCTAAACCACTATCCGCCCCAACCTCCTGTCCCTTACCGCTCGGAACCCATACCCAGCTGCCCCTTCCGACATCTTGTGGCATGGTTCCTATGTTGCCTGTACTGTCTGCTGGCCTCTTTAGCTGCCGGCCGTATGGCATGGACATGTCCCGCTGCATGCACAATTGGGCCCATCTGTCCTCCGTTTCTGCCACTATGCGGCGTTGTTCCCTGATCCTGGCCTCTAGATCCCATGCGTCGCCCGCGTCTAGCCTGCCTGTCCAGGGGCCGGGGGACACGGCCTCCCCGCCCACCCCACGGGCATCTTTGGGCTGCCCCTTACTGGGCTTGCCCTTGCCCTTGCCCTGCCCGCCTGTGTGTCTGGGTCCCTTACCTTTCTTTTTTGTATTATTGTTGGCCCCGCCCTTGGGTAGAGACATGTCCATGGGCGTGGTTTCTATGATGGGGTGGGGAGTTCCTGAACTAACGGTTCCTGACTTGGGGTCCCTACCGCCAAACCCTGGTCCTGAGGTAACTCGATGTCCCCTGCCTACTGGACTGGCGCTGTACCATCGTCTGAGGGGCCTGGCTTGGCCGCAGGGCCCTCCCCGTCTCCTAATTGGCTGGTGGGGGAGTTTGCGCCACGCGCCCGTTCGACCACTGCTTTTTTTGGTCTTTTTGGCCCTCTCCGGGGATGTGCATGCGGCTACCACCGCCGCTACTCGGCTGGACGCGGCACCCGTCGGCCGTACCATCCCCACCCAGGCCTGTTCCAGAACCCCAGGCCTGAGGAGGTCAGCCTGTCCTGCCTCGCCAAGAATGCGAAGCACGGCTTGTACCGCATCCGCGTCATGGCTAGCTGCCATGGTGCTGGGGCGGAGGTTCTTTTTAACTCTGCCTGTCCGCACCCACCCTGCTGCGGGCCACCAAAGGTGTACTGGGGAAAACTACGTGGGCCCTGCGTACCCTGACACCTCCCTAGGGCCTTGCCCAGGTGCCTGACAGGAGGGGGTCCTGTTAAGTTGCTAACTTTTTTTTTGTTTGTTTTGTTTTTTTGGGTATGTGTTCCAACTACCCAAGTTTATATATTTATTATAAACATTTTTTTATTTTATTTTTAGGGCCCCAGGGGGCACTGGTCTGTCTCTTTGATCACTTAATTAGGCCCTACAGGCCGGTGGCCATGGCCCCCACACACCGTTTTGTCTCCCTATGTCCTTTCTCCCCCCCCTGTTTATTTATATTATGGTTATATTTTTTTTATTTTTTGTAAATATTTTTTATTTATTGTATATATATATATTTTTTTTTGGGGAGCCCCCGCGGTCGGAACGAGCACAAACCGTTCCGCCACAATCGCGGGCACTAATGGCCTAAACAGGCCTGCTGGCGGGGCCCCAGCGAGCCGCTGGTGGCTGAAAACGCTGCCACCTGGAGCAGCGGCCGCGGAGCGGCGAGTGCGGCCCGGCCGGAGAAAAACACGTGGTCCAAGAAAGGGGAGCGGCCGCTCGCAAAGGAGCGTGTTGCCGCACACCTGAAATATGTGGGGCCCGCGCTGGAAGGGGACGCGTGCACCGACAAAGGCTGCCAAGAAGTAAAAATTGCCCCCCGAACCTGCCCGAGGCCCACACTGCCTGAAATCCCCGACGCAGAAGCGAAATTCCCCTGGGACCGGCCAAACTAACAGCATGATGGGCAGCGCGGAAAGAGGCCGGTCCCTCCACCCCCAACCCCTTTTATCCCCACCCCTTAAACCCACCCCCACATAGCTTACACCCAATCCTCGTCCCGCGCCGTCACTTCCTTCCCGAAATGGCCCTTGGGAAGACTAGAGCGTTGCTCCTGCTTCCCGCGGCCCCTCCAGTCCAATGTTTCAGACAAAATGAAGGAACTGGAAAATATCTGACAAAGAAATCAGGTCAAAGAATGTATTTTAAGTCGACCAAACCCAGGAGGGCTTGTTATGGCTGATCTGTTGCCAGACACTAAATGAAAAGGGAGTTGCTCCCCTTGTAAAAACAATTGGATTCCAGTGGATGATACAAAGATTTTTTAACCGTTTGAGGTTCACTATCTATAAAGTCATATAATCCCATCTTGAGTCTATATAAAGACCGTATTAAGTGTTCAACATACAAGAAAAGACACAGCTGTGGTGCATGTGGACTGGTAAAAGTTGACCCATATCAGAAATGTTTTCAGTGTCTGCCAAACGTAAAGAATGTTTTCAAATATGTAAACAGTGAATTTGATCAAAAACAATTGATGATATGTTTGGCTTACCTACATTTCAGAGGCTTTGAGCCTATTTCACACAGAAAATGCCAAGACAATGAAACGGTCCACTGTGGTAGGAGGTAGTGAAAAGTGTTGTGTCAAGAAGTTAAAGGATCTACCTTTTCCATACCTTGGAGGGGCCCAGAAATGGTCAATAGCAATGTATAAGAATTCTTTGTCAGGACCGGAGGATCATCTTATGCTTCTCTTCCTTTACTGCAAATTTTGCACCACCCAGTTAAAAACATTTACAACAGACTACATTTCCTATGAGTATCCACACTATGTCCCCAACAATAAAGGACAACATGCCCTCTCAATTACTGCGAGCATGATCTTGACTGCCTCTTTCTTTGCTGCTTGACGTTCAAGATAAGTGCTTTTCCGTCTTACTATAGGAGGCTGGCTCTTTATATAGTGTACAAAAATGATGTGCACTGTTCAGAGTCCAAGCAACCCCACCTTGGTTTACAAAGGTAAAAACTAGACCACCTTCTACTTTTTTTTTATGGTAGCATCATCGAGCACTCAGGCCAATCTTGGAGAAGTGCTAAGCATTTGCTGTACTTGCTGTATCAATAAATGTGAACATAAACTCAAAAGGATAACTTGAGTCCAGTTTACCAAAATACTTCAGATTTTAATAAAATATTTAAGACCAAGATCATCAAAATCGGATAAGTACTTTTTAAGTCATGTTTTTTCAAAGTTTAGCAAAAACAGTCTTTTGATGCATAGTTACACACCATAGGAATACATGTGAGAACACTTTAAAAATGCATATAAAATTAATCAATGTGTTTACCAATGTCTCCTTTTGCTTATAGGTTGAGGTCTTCTAGATGTCCTGTGGACCAGACAGGGAAGTTTGTGCGCCTCTCGGTTTCAGCGGGAGCAGCTGCTGAAAAGTCCTTGAAGCTAGTGCAGGACCACTGCGGGGGACCACTTGGAAAGGCAATGCACAGGAGGATTTCAAGGTGAATCTAGTGGGTCCCCTTGAGGTGTAGCGGTCGCAAGGGGTGGGGAACCCCTAGAGCACAGCCGGTTCTCCAGTGCAGGGCCCAGGAGCCTAAGACAGAGCAGATAGATGATCCAGGAGCTGTGTGCAAAGATGCCCTCGGAAGCAGGAGGCTGGTCGATTTGAGGGTGGATTGCAGGTCAGCAGGACCACTCTGGGGGGTGGTTGTTACATGTCCTGAAGTCACTTGACTGGGGTCTGCTCCTTTGAGAGTCTAGAGTGGACTTTTCTTCTTGGTGTTGATGTTGAGTGACCAGTACCCCAAGCTATTACACGGTTCAGCCACTGGAAGTTGCAGTGCCACCAAACATCGCACATTTGCAAGATTTGTCCTCTGGGTCTGTTGGGTGGAATTTGGTCTGGCTGCTGTATCCTGTTCGTTGGTCAGTGGCCGGTCAATGAACTGGACTTTACTGGTCATTGGCTTCTTTGTTGTAGGTAGTGATGCCTTCACTCTGGAGAAAGATCTTTGGTGATTTTCAGAAGGGTAGCGGTTCTCTGGGGTTTTGTAGAGTCTGTCTGATGTCCATGGAACCCCTTAGTGGCAATTGTCGTGTCCTGGGTGCAGAAGACAGGGCTTGGTGCCTTTTTCTTTGTGCAGCAAGAAAGCAGCTCTCGAGCCTTGGGTCTTCTTTGTTGCAGGCGTTCTTGTGTCCTGGGAATCTGATCTGCAAGTGCCCACTAAATACTGCATTAAGGGGAGTCCCTAATAATGACCAATGGGTCAA
The DNA here is from genome assembly GCF_031143425.1 of Pleurodeles waltl. Taxonomy (NCBI): domain Eukaryota; kingdom Metazoa; phylum Chordata; class Amphibia; order Caudata; family Salamandridae; genus Pleurodeles; species Pleurodeles waltl. The sequence goes on from NC_090442.1 coordinate 460,990,135, forward strand.
CTACATTAGGGTGGCTACACCCGCTATGTGACCACTTCATGTGGGCAGCGGTGACTTTCTTATCCCTGATAGGCTATTTTCCTGCCATGCAAGATGGAGGAAAATGAAATGGAGAGGTCCCCTTACATGCAACACCTTAGGTGCAAGCTGGGGGTGGCCACTCCTCCTGTCCTTTGTGCATTTTCCCTCCGTTGCTCCAGCCAAACTTGGGGGTTTGCCACAGGAGCAGCCATCTGCTGCTAGCAGCAGGGCTGGGGGTCGAGTTTCAAAGTGGGTAAGCCCTTTGAAGCTTGCTGGCAGGGCAGTGCAAATCCTGAAGGAAGAGATGTAACACCTCTGCCCAGGAAGGTCTTTGTTTTTTGAACACAGGTTCTCACCCCAGGGTTCCAGAATTTTCTCTGGTAGTGGCATGCTGGTTGTGGCAGGCCTGCAACCATGCCAGGATTAGTTAGCTTTTGGAGGCGGCACCTCTACAATGATTCCAGTACTGGTACCAGTTTGGACTTATTGTTCTAAGTCAGAGGTCTTCAAACTGGGGGGCGGGCCCCCCTTGGGGGGCCTCAAGTGATCCCAGGGGGGGCGCCAAACTCTGGACAAAAGAAATATTATACAGATAACATGCCTTTTGTTTAAGCAAAAGCATGTTATTGCAGTTTTAAAAAGGTAACAATACTTAACTGCAATGTTTAAATAGGTGTAGACCTATTTAAACATTGCCATCTTTCTAAAATAATTGTGAAACATTCTGAAGGGGGGCCCAATGATTTTTATTTTTCAATTGGGGGGGGCGCGGCATTAAAAAGTTTGAAGACCACTGTTCTAAGTTGTTTGATAACAAACAACCAAGGGTTTAGAGTGGCCGTCATGTAACTATGAAACTTGTACTGACCAGTGTCCAGCACATGCTTTTGAAATGGCTGATCTTTTCACTTACCAAGTTTGATAAGGACACAGTAGGGGCATATTGCTCCTGCATATATGCCCACGCATGCATTATAGTGTACCCTGCTTTAGGGCTGGAAGGCCTGCCAGAGGGATGGCTTACCTATATTGCATGCAGTGTGTAGTGGACAGATCACACAGGCTTTGCATTTTAAAATTGCACCACAACACTCAGCCTGCAATGGCAGTGCTGGTTGTACTTGGATGCATGGTCCCTGAGGGTGGCACAATCTGTGCTGCTGTCCTCAGGGGTCTACTCTTAGTACCCCAGCCCTGGGCACCAAAGTACCATTTACTAGGGGCCTATAGTGGTAGCTAATGGTGTTGCCAATTATGTCAATGCATCACAACAGTTTTGGGAAAGAGATCTGGCCCGGGAACCTGGTTAGCAGGGGCCCTGGGCACTAACAACTTTGAAACCGCATCAAATACCAGGCAAAACATTGGGGGCTAACTATGTCAAAAGATTACCTTTTTCACATTCATATTATCTTTCATGTTTATGTGTTGCAGATGTTTATTGTATTTCTTATATTGCTTTTTAGCTGTTGTGCTGATTAGCAAGCTCAGGTGCTTCTGTAGAGCTTGGTTCCTGTGTGGTCCTTATAGCAGCACCATCACCACTTATTAGATGTGAGAGGTCCTAGGGCCCCGTGAGGAGTTCCTTAGGTTTCTTCCCTTTGTTATACATTTCCACCCACCACTTTATATGGAGGTCATTGGAGTTTTCTCCCAGTTTCATCATACATTTGCTTGTCTGGCCCTTCTCTCAATTAGGCCCAACTTTGATAGGGAGCTGGGAGTGTGTACATATCGGGCATTGCGAGGGTGTAGCCCATTTGAGCATCATGCATGCAGTTCTCTTTTTATGGTACTTCCAGCCCTTCAGTTAATGCCCTCGACACAGCAACAATTGAATGTTGGGGTAATACTCCTTCACTCAAGGCTGCAATAAAGCAATAAATCGAAGCCGGACCGGGTGGCAAAAGGACTCAGAGTGGCGTGCCTGCTCCTGGACCTGTTCAGCTCCTTCTCGATGCCCTTGACCCCTGAGCAGCCTGGGGCTGCAAAAATATTATACACAGGTTCACCTGAGGAGAAATTTCCGGTCAAAACTTTTTTTTTTCTCCCTGCACTGACTTAAGGCAGGTCCACCCTGATTGGCCCTTGGATTGATGCAGGTACTCCCTCATCATTAGCAGCATGGCTAACTGGGAATCCTTTGAGTAGGAGCATGAATCATATCCCCAAGATGATCAGGGCCGACACCTAGTAGACGACTTGGTTGATGGGCTAGATGCTTCCATTTAGCAGTCAGTAAACAAGGCCCTGGCAGTGGCGCTAAAATCAATCATGGCCCAGTTGGAGCTTTTCACCAAGCGTCAGGGTTATGGTAAACATTCCAGCTCCAAGCCCTCAAAAGAGTACCCTGGCGAGCCCTGCAAGGCAAAATCCAAGTCCAGAGTCTGACCTCATGAGGAGGTGCTGTCCAAACTGCCCCAGCTTTCTCTGAGTGATCACAAGTACTGCACATCTACTTCAGTTGCCATATCAGTACCCAAAACCATGCTTGGTATGACTGATTCAGGTACAGATTCAGATCCATCCACCCCTTCTGATCATGGATCAATTGTGGAACGCAAAAGAAAGAAGTTTTTTTCTCTTAACCAGCAGGATTGTCCATCTTCTGGCCAGACAAATCCTTTCTCCTTCAATCCAAAAGATGTCATTCATCCCAGGTCTTCGGATTGAGCCCTGGTCAAGGCAGTGGTGGAATACCACCATTCCAGGTTGCAGAGGCAGTTTTGATAGATGTGCACACTAGATTGGGGGTTGAGTGTCCCAGACCGGATTTGCTGATCAAAGTGGCGGACACACCTGACATTGATTCCAGCATGCTCACATTCCTAAAGAAGTATTTCAGGGACCTTAAAAAGGGGATTGACAGGGCTTGGCTGGCGTGCCAAGATAAAGTTATAGACTTCTCAGGCCCCCTGGCAAAGATTCTCAAAAGGAGGGAGGTACTCCAATTCACCCAGACATTCTGGCCAGCTGGCCCCAGAGGGCGATTGCAAATTGTGCAATCTTGACAGAGAGGAGAAAGTCACTCCTCATGAGAATGGACCTAAAACTGACTGAACTTGCAGTGACTGAAGCTGGACCCTTTGCTTAGGGTTTGTTGTTTGGCACTAAGGGGGTTATTACAACTTTGGAGGAGGTGTTAATCCATCCCAAAAGTGACGGTAAAGTGACGGATATACCACCAGCCATATTACGAGTCCATTATATCCTATGGAACTCGTAATACGGCTGGTGGTAATCCGTCACTTTACCGTCACTTTTGGGACGGATTAACACCTCCTCCAAAGTTGTAATAACCCCCTAAATCTGTTAAAGACGTTGGGAAATATGTCCAACCCTTTAAAGACTTATAGATAAGGCACAATAGTTCCTCAAAAAAGTCTTTCAAGCCAACCTTTTTGGTTGGGCTGGGTGAGGCTGGGGCCGTTCACCAAGCCGTCCACCATTCTAAGGCACCCAGGGAGGATTCTACGGCCATAGTTGTGGAGGTAGGCATGACTGAACTAGCGGGGGGACCTTCTTCCCTTCAAGAGCACGCTACCAGTGAAGATGATTCAGCAGAGACACCTCTAGAAGCAATTGCCAGTTCACCTCTGTTTCAGATAAGGCTTGAAGGCTTGTCTCAGGGCCACCTGGGAGTCAGAGTGATATTTTTCATTCACAATTGGAGGTTGTTGATCCAAGATGCATGGGTGTAACAGCAGTCCAAGTTTTCCAACTAGAATTTTATCAAACCCCATGATTGACCAGACTCCAGTCTCAACTGACTTTTTCCGATCAAAAAGCAGCCTTTTTAGATTCAGAGATAGATGTGCTGCTTTGGAAACGAGCCATCGCCCGTTGCAGTCCTCATCCCAGTGGTTTCTGCAGCAACATTTTCCTAGTACAAAAGAAGGATGGGGGCACAAATTGAACTTGAGGGAGCTCAATTATGAGGTCATTTACAGGCATTTCGAAATAGAAGGCATCCACCTTCTGAGAGAAACTTTGCAAGAAGCGTTTGGACCTCAAAGATGCCTGTCTCACTATTCCCATTTTCACTCCTCTCAGATGTGTCCTCCAGTTCAGGAGGAGAGACATATGGTATGAATATTTGGTCCTGCCTTTTGGCCTTTCCTCATCTTCTTGGTATTTTATCACGATCATGAGACCGGTTATCTCACATCTCAGGAAGAAGGTAATACATACAATTTTATAATGATGTGCTGATAATGGCGCAATCTCACAAAATGTTGCTGTGTCACCTTTAGATGATAGTAAATTTCATGCAGGACCTGTGGTTTGTGATAAAGCAAATACTTTCCACATCCTGAGCCATAGAATATCACGGCTTTCTGGTAGATTTGGAGAAATCTCAATTTTAACTTCCCAAACACAAGCTCAGGGACATAAAGAAAGATTTGAGGTTTATGCTGTTCATACTGACTGTATCCTTGAAAGTGGTTGCAAGGTTAGTGGGGCTTCTTGCGTCATCCATCCAAGCAGTGTTTCTGGGCCTGTTACACTACAGGGCCTGGAAACATTGCAAAGGTTCAAGATTCAGCATCTAAAAAGAGGTTTAGCTTATACAGATCAGGTTCCATTGTCAGACTAAGCCAAGGCGGAGAATGGTGGCTAGGGCACATATAGCCATGGAATGGCAAGACCATCTTTGGTTCCCGACCGGAGGTGCTCACAGAATCAGATGCCAGTCGGTATGTTTGTGGTGTGCATTGTGGCAATGTTTCTACAGATGGCAGATGGTCTCTGAGAGAACTAGACCTTCACATAGATTGCTTGGAGTTGCTGGCAGGGTCTTTCTCAATCTAGACATTTCCGCCTAGAAAATATCATGCTGCATTCTGCTGAAGATGGATAACATATCTACGGTGCATTACATAAACAAATTGGGGGGTACCAGGTTGCAACTACTGACAGAGATAGCCAAGGACTTCTGGCACTTCTACTTGAATAACAACATTTCTGTGACTGTGGAATATATTCTGTGGCAGTCTAATGTGATTGTGGACTGGACATTCAGGTACCTAGCGATCCCAGCGATTGGTAGTTACTCCCTCAGATATTCAGTTTTATTCAGGACACATGAGATCCTTGAAAGATAGATCTGTTCATGTAGAGGTTGAATCTGCAATTGGAGTAATTCCTCAGCATGTGCAGATTGGTAATGTCACAGTGGGGGTGCACCCAACTGAGTTGTAAACTCCTGAAGCGCTCAGGGTAGGAGGCAAAATATTTGTCCCTTTGGGATTAGAATGTGGTTCTGCGTCTATTTGAGATTTGGCTTCCCAACGAACAGTTAGCCAGGAAGCAGTTGTCAGCCAAATTAGCTATATTGCACTGCCTAACCTTCTGCAGGAGAACCTCAAATGTAAAAGCTTTGGATCTTGAAGGTAGAGTATTACTCCAGAAGGACCTTTGTTTTCCATCACTCAAAGAACTGAATTGTTTACCAAAAGTATTGAACGCCAGCTTTTCCTTACAATGATCAGAAATGTGTGATTAAATGTTTAAAGGTGTATGAGGATTGTACCAGATTGTTGAGTAATGATCTTAATGGACAATTGTTGATTTTGCTGCAAAAACCCTTTACACCAGTTTCAGTGGCCACCTTAGCCCGGTGGCTGAGGAATGTGATGTTTGTGGATGGGACTGATACCCAATTTTTTGGTGCTCACTCAGTCAGGGGTGCCATAGCATCTAAGGCATTTACGCTAGGTTCTACAATCAAGGATATCAGGAAAACAGCTGCTTGGTCATCAGACCCAACTTTTAAACAGTTTTTTTATAAATTCATTGTGGAGGTGGCCTCAAGAGTGGTAAATAAGCTTTGAACTAGCATACTCTGAGCCTCCAATTCTGACATAGAATGAAATATTTGCTAGCATTCACGCCAAGAATTAAAAAATGTATTAAGGACACAGAAGCAAGGATTATACCAACCTGAGTCTTGTGTACAAAGAAACATTGAATTGTTTCTGATCCATGAGTTCATCTGTACACACACCCATTTTTTGTATTGTTGGGGATGGTAGGTACTACTTAAACTTTGCTTTCTTGTTACAGGATCTGATCAGAAACGAGTGAGGGTGTGAATGATCACAGTTTCAAAGGAGTGGGACTTCATGCAGTGGTTCCTGGTTAAGTTCCTGTTCAGCAAGTTATTACCAGAGGAACGTGAAGGAGCTGGCCCAGCAGAAGCTTTGGGTTATTTGGTTGTGCAGTTTCCTTTTGGACTGGTCGTTTGTAAAGAAAGCGGTAGTCAAGATGGTACTCGCAGTATTTGAGGGGGCAGGTAGTCTTTGATTGGTGGGTACATAGTGTGTAGACTCATGGGAAATATAGTTTAATGTTACAAATGTTTTTTATTGGCTGCTGTAAAATTTTCAGTATATGAAGAGAAGCATAACTCTTGCCTCAGTGTCCTTAATAGAACTGAAACTTCTTGGTGTAAATGCTAACACATTTTTCACTCCGGGTTAAATATCTATAGCTTTTTTTCTTGCACGGTTCATACAGCATTCTCATAAGATCATAACCCTCTGATGTTATCCCATAGGTTTAATTGCTTAGCTGACAATAATGCATCAATTTGCACTTGTCAAGATAACATTTTGCACATATAATTACTTTTTTCTGTAAATAGTAGAGCTTTCCATTGGTACCTTCAGCTAGAGCTCACCTTATCATATCTAAATGTTTCCTGTTAAATCTGAACATATTGATATTTTTCAGAACAGTTTCTCTTAAAAATACCTATCTCTGTCACCTGGAGTCTCATCCCTACTGCATTTTGGATGGTATGGAAGTGTTGCATGATAATGAGAAAATGTATGATCCAAGCTTTTGTACCATGTGGCATTCTGTAATCCACCATACAAAGCCTTTAAGAACCCTAACATTTGACAGAAATGTATTTCTACTGCACTATGTCTCCAGACAAAATATCTAGAAATCCTGAACACCTGCGTTCATGAATTCATCTTTGCATATGAACCCGAACATTTTCTAATTTTTGCTAGTATAATTTGCCTTTTCTTTTACTTTAAAGAATACATCCTTGGTAATTTCATAATTAATATATTCAAATGTTAAACACTTCTGGATCGTTTATTGATATCCAGAGTCCTTTAATTATATTTTCTCTCTTTTCAACTAAATGTGTCATTTTTTAAAATAAAATGCTAATTTGCACCATATGGTATGTATGGAAGCTTTAGTGTTACCTTTGTGACTATAACATTGGAATGTATGCCCTTAGCAGATTAGTTACAACCTCTAGAACTATATGAACCTTGTCTGAGCTACCCATTTCAAGTCATTTCAGATCAGTTCCACTAGCTACAACAGACCCACTTTTGAACCAATTAGTCAAAGGTGGTGTAATGGTTCAATTACCTACTGGTAATCTTCATTGCTCCGGATACCTTTTTTCTTGTACCAATACTCACTACTATGAGGTGTCTAAGCTCTACCCAGGCACAAATGACCTAGGTAGAACCAATTGGAAGGTTCGAAGTAAAAAAAAAAAAACTCTTCCATTTCCTCCAAGCCCATCCCATCAAACTGGTGATAAAGAGGATCAAAGCCCAAAACACTTACTGTATGTTCCCAAGCAAATTTGTCCTGAAGAATAATATCTAAGAATTCCCAAACTTATTTATTGTTACAAGTTTAAAAATGTCACTTTTATAAAGTTTGCATTTTTCTGCTCTTAGCCCTGTGTGCCTACAGACTGTCTCCAGTACACGTCTGGGTAGGGTGACAGCTGGATTTAGTGCATTCCCTCCAGACAGCTATACACAAAGGCAGATTAGGTGTGACTGGTGGGCCATCAATATCCTGATGGCCCATCCTGGTCAGAATGACAGGGTGGAGCTGACACACTCGAGTAGGCAGTGTTCTACTTAAACACAAAGGGCTGCATAATCCTATGTAGTGAGTCTGGAGCCAGGGCAGGATGAAAGGACCTCTGTGCACTTCAAAGGCCCTTCTTTGAAGTCATTCCCTCTTCCAAGGCCCACTGGGTAGAAGTCCTGGATCTCAGTACACTTCTGGACCTGTGGATACTTTGCTGGGAAGAAGGACTGTTGTGCTGCAGAAGAACTGCTACTCTGCTGGACTGATGCTCTGGGAGAACTGCTTTTCTGCTGTGTTGACCTGCATGCTGCCCTCTCTGTATGGGTGAGAAAGACTGGATCTACAGCACTTGAACCCAGAGTGACCCCAAGGGCCTGTCTGCTTGCCTCCTGTTTTTAAGTCTCAGGGACATCAAAGAATTTCAGAAACCCTACAACAGCACCTGAACTCTGCCATCTATGAGTCCTACCCTGCCAAGCCACTCCAGTCCTGAACCCTTTGAAGTGGGTTTCCCTGTCCTGAACAGGCAAAATCCCTGCATCGCCACTGTTATGCAGGTCAGAACCGATGCATCTTGTTTGATGCCGATGCATCGCTGCTCGAGAACTTCACATCGCCAGCCTGGCGGCTTGACAACAACACATCGCCTTCATCACAAAGGGCTCACTGACGATGCATCTCCAACTGTGCACATTGGAGCCAATACATCGCAGGCATCCAAACGGATCAATGACGATGCATCGCCTCCTCTGCTCCTTACATGGGGTCTTTGATGCATCCTCCATCCAAAAGTACTTTTTCAGTGGCACAAGATTGGTCCCTGTAACTGACCCACACTCCTTCGCAGTCAGTCTGAACTTTCGGATTTGACCTCTCTAAGCGCGACCAGATAGCCCCAGTTGCTGCTTTATGTCCCCAAGCACTGTATTTACAGATATTCTTCAAAGATTCATATCTCATCTTCTCCTTATTGGATTTTTGTTGTTTTTATCTTGTTTTACTCATAAAATTAAGCTCTATTTTTCAAACAAGGCGTGGTGTCTTCTGTGTGGTGTTTTCACTGTTTAATTGTGTGCACAAAAATTTAACAGTACCTATTCAATTAAGCCTAACTGGTCTGTGCCAAGCTACCAGGGGGTGAGCACAGGTACATTTTTGGTGTGTATCTGACTTACCCTTACTAGGATTGTGGTTCTTGCTTGGGCAGAGTGCATACCTCTCCTAACCAGAAACCTAATTCCTAACAGTCACCACCCTACTCTAGTGTGAGTGGTCACGATGATGAAGCATGCCATAATAAGTTATGGGTAAGGCATCCTCGCAAATATCTTTTTGTGACCCAGCATAGTATTTCCCTTATACATACAGAACAAGATTGTCTTGTTTTCTATACACTCAAGTACTTTAGGTGTGATCATTTGTTAATCAGGATGACATACTTCGTTTTTTTCCCCTCTTGGCTCTCCCATGGTGATTAGCTGTCCACCTAGGTGCCAGAAAAAAGGGCTCCCAAAATTGTCTTATATTTTTAGGAGAACGAATACACACTATAGTTGACAGCACTGCTGTTTTTTTAATATTACCAGTGAAAAATTCTGACCCCATTCCACCAGTAGAGAGAGTCATATCAACATGTTACTAGCAAATAGGCAATAGAGAGACAGCCGCTATGCCTGTTGAGAGAAAAGGGAGCTTTTAAACCTGAAGGAAAAAGCCTGTTGTTGTAAGCATGCACGGTTGAATCCAAATGAACGCCAGGAAACAGGGTTATATTCCACGTTTCTTCATTTAATGAGAAACATACAAGTTACAAGGGAGCAAAGCATCCCACCCTCCATCTCTATCAACAACCGTCCTCAATCTCCACAACATTCTCCTGAAATCCCCCCAACAATCCAAACTCCTAACATTCTAAGAGAGGCATGGATATAACACATCCCCCTCCCGTTATGCATCAAAAAAAAAAAAAAAAAATATCCATAAACAAAAAACAAACATTCTTCACATCAGTTCATAGTCCTTGAGCTGTGAAGAGAACTTGACACTTCTGTTTGATCTTCTCAACGCTGAACTCGCTGAACTCTTTGTTGAATCATCAGTTTTTTCCTTGGATCTTCTCAAATCTGTGTCCTTCATAAGACCACCAAAGTCATCCTTACGCATACCAACTTTATTCAAAACACTAGGATCACCACAAAACTTGACTATCCTATTTAGGTTCCATATTCTATTATCATCTGTTTTTATGGCATTGGTGAAAAGTATCACAACCTTCATCAGGAAAGACAGTTCCCTCCCATCCCTTTTTGGGAGCGGATTCTTAATTAAAACCCAATCACCACCCTTAATCACTGTCTTCTTCACAGAGTTTGCTTTATCAAAATTAAATTTACTCTTCAGCATCTTCACATGCTCCTTATGCATCCAACTGTCATCCACCACCACTCTACCTCTACCATCCAAGAGATCATTGACCCAATTTGGCTCCAAAACTGTATTTCCAAGCCTGCCTCGAAAAAGAGCAAAAGGTGTTTGACCTATACATGAGTGTGGGGTGTGTCTATACACACATACGTTTTTCAATACCTCCTCCTTCCAATCCAAATGACTCCCCCTAGCAATAGAGATGGTTTCCTTAATAACACAATTGAACCGTTCTACCATACCATTGCTTTCGGAATGGTACAAAGCACACAGCTTATGTTTAATTCCACACCCTCTCAAAAAATCATTCATTTCTCTGGAAACTAACTGCACACCATTATCTGTAAGTAGTGTAGAGGGTATGCCTTCTTTAATTATTAAGTCTTTCATGAATTCTATCACCTTACAAGTCTTGATGCTTTTAGTAAAACATACTTCAGGCCATCTTGAAAACATGTCAACATCTACAATCACATATTCTGCCATGTTCCCACCATAAATGGGTCCTAAAATGTCCAAAGCAATGTCTTCCCACAGCCTCGTAGGAGTATCCCTAATCACCATGGGTTGTACTTTGGGTTTCATAGCTTTTTCACTAATAGCACACTGTATACAATCTCTCACCACCCTCTCAGTATAGGTATCCATGCCCGGCCACCAGTAAGAGGAACATAGTCTCCCTTTAGTCTTTGAAATGCCCATATGACTGCTCTGAGCTGGATTTATCAAGTGAATACTCACATTTGGGGGAGGGACCAGTCTTGTACCCCTCAGCAGCAGATCATGATCCACCGCTAGTTCATGTCTTCCATTCCAATATCCCCTACCGTCACTACTACCCTGATGTTTATTCTTCCAACCATCCCATAGCAACTTGATGACTTTTGCCAACACACTGTCAGCCAAAGTCTCCTCACGCCAATCCATCTCTGGAATTATTTCAAAATCAACCTCACAAATATGATCAAAACACTCCAAATCATCGTCCAAACACTCTTCCTCCTGAGTCTTAGATTCTGATTAAACTAGCCTTGACAAAACATCAGCTGATACATTGTGTAAACCAGGAACATATTCCACAACAAAGTCATACTCTTGTAGCCCAACAATCCATTTAGTGATCCTACCATATACCGCTTCAATACCTTTAGAACAAAAAACTTCACATAAAGGTTTGTGATCAGATCTTACAATAAATGAACCTCCCCACAAAAACTTCAATTTCCTAATGGCCCAGAATACAATAAGAGCCTCCCTCTCAATGACAGAATACTTACTTTCAGCGCCCTTCGAACTTCTGGATATGAATGCAATAGTGTTTTCGGGATCAAGACCTCCTTGTTGTAACACAGCCCCCAAACCCTTGCTACTGGCATCTGAAGTCAAAATAGATTGTAAATTTGGACTGAAGTTTTTTAATGTAGGAGCTTTTGAGATTTTTTCCTTCAAATCAACAAACTCCTTCTCACATCCTTCGTTCCATGCTAATTCCACTCCTTTCTTTAATAAACACCTCATGTTAAAACAAGAACTAGCAAAATTTCTGACAAACTTACTGTAATATTCAGCCATGCCTAAAAATCGCATTAGTTATTTTTTAGACGTAGTAGATGATAAACATCGAATGGTATCAACTAGTTCTTTCTTGGGCATCATACCCTCACAGGGAATGGTGTGTCCAAAATAATCAATTGTACTGACCCCAAACTTGCATTTCTCAGCTTTAATGGTCAAACCACATTCCACAATTTTCCCTAGAACCTCTCTGAGCCTCATCACATGTTCATTAGAATCTCTGCCATAAACCAATATGTCATCCTGATAAATACACACCCCACATATTCCTTTCAAAATACGTTCGGTTATTCTTTGAAATACTGAGGCAGCAGAAATCAAACCAAAAGGTAGCCGTATAAACCTAAAGGTACCAAACGGGTTAATGAAAGCTGTAAAGTTTCTACAGGATTCATCCAATTTAACTTGGTGATAGGCCAAAGTGAGATCGATTGTAGAAAATACCTTAGCTCCAGAGACATGGAAAGTAATTCAGAGATATTAGGAAGGGCATACCTGTCAACCTCAACGCACTTGTTGAGCTTGCGGAGATCCACACACAACCTAATTTTCCCATTAGCTTTCTTAGCAATTACAATAGGAGCCAACCACTCTGTTCCTTTCACATCTTCAATCACCCCTTGATCCTTCAACTGCTCTAACTCAGCCTGAAGATCACTCCTCACCGCAAAGGGGACACTGAGAACTTTACTGCAGAAAGGAATAGAGCCAGGAACCAACTTAATTCTGTGTGAATACCCTTGCATACAACCAATTTTAACACTGAAGATTTCACTAAAATCATGATGAAGAGATGTCACTAAATCAGAACTTGCCAAGGTATTCCCCACCTCATCAACACATAGATGCTACTTTAGAATTATAGGAGGAGAACTGTTAGGGTCAAGCGTGACTCCCAAATCCTTTTGATGCCACCAACTAATTATACTGTCACCCTTTTTTGAAACATAGGTCTTGCCAGAGGTATGATGTTTACTATACTCAATCAAACCTAGAAAATAGCCATGTAACTCTATAGGTTCTCCACCATATGCACCTGGTCTGATATCTGGTTTCAATAACTGGATCCTCGCTTTGAGTTGTTGCTGATAAAACTGATTCAACACTATAGTGATTTTGGCACCAGAATCAAAAAGCATCATAGTCTTTTTTTTCCTTCCACCATAATGTAATCCAAATGGCCCTTAAAGCCATTGTCAGATATTTGTAAAACTATCTGACCACACTGAAATTCTCCAACATCCTCACTTTTATTCATGTGATCATCAATGGAATTCACCGTTTGCCTTGACTTTCGTTAATTACACACAGAAGAAAAATGGCCCTTCTTCTTGCAGAATAAACAAGAACTGTTAATCGCTGGACACGCCTTATCATTAGCAAAATGGCCTTCTTTACCACACCTGTAGTATCTTTTCTTTTTAATGGAGTTCTGAGGGATATCTCTATTGATATCCCTATAACGTTTGAACTAACCATTTTTTACCACAGAAACATCATTAGAACCATGCTTTCTCATAACTTCAAAACATTTCAAAGAATGCTCAGTCCTGTTTGCAAGAGAAATTACTTCATTAAGATGGGGATCATCCAACAACCACAACTCATCACGTACCTTGTCAATACTGCAACCTTGATCACAAATTCTTTCATCTAAAGATGAACCAAATTTGCATGAGGGGGCCAAATGTCTCAAATCAGTAACGTAATTCTCGACAGTTTCACCTTCAATCTGTAATCTTTTACCAAAATAATATCTCTCTAATATGGTGCTAACTTTTGGTAAATAATGTAAATCTAATTTTCTAATTCAGATTTCATACTCATTCAGATTAATTACTTCACTGTCAGGGATTTCAGGGAGATGATCAAAAACTTCTTGGCCTTCAGTACCCAGTGTAGTAATAATGCAGTTCTTCTTTCAGTACTTAATGAGGTTTAACAAACTCTGGCATACCTCTCAAAAACTTTCTTCCATTTCCCCCACCTGATGGGAGGTTCCCCAGGGGTGGAAAGAAAGAAAGTAGGAGTGTCGCGTGGGCTCTCATTATTCTAAATGAGACTACTGGATTTCTAGGTAGCAGGATCTATAACGGTGTGGGGGACTGAGTCTGACCCACGTGTAAAGAACTCTGTCACCCTAAATCCAGTTTTTGCTCCGGCTAACTAGCAGTGCCTCATTTCTCCCATGTGGAAGGAATGATTTGGCAGCCGAGCGCATGACATCTTTGGAACTTCTCAGGGAAGTCGTGGTTACTCAGATCCAAACCAACTCTCTTATTTCCAATATGATCTCATATACAAATAACAATGACAGTATAAGTTTTATATTATGTTTTAATAAAACGACTGTATTTTAGATATTAAGGCGTGAGCCGCAATAACCAGAATGATACAACACAGTAGGATTGAAATAGTCACCAGGAGAGTAAAACATAAGAACAAAGCTATCATATTGTCTAACAGTTTCTACTCTCCCTCTGTTTGTTCTATTTAGAGCACAGCATGTTAAGCTTCTAGCTTGCCTATTAGAATCACTGTGGAGACATCAGCCCTCATACCTGAGCAAAGACCTGTGATCTTGGTTCAGCATCTGCAACGAGGCAGTCAGCGTCTAGTTGTGGTTCCCTGGTCGGAATCTCCCTCTTGCATGTATTGGGACATGGAAGTGATTTTATAACTAGCATGTCATCGTGATCACAAAATGTCCCTACGCAGGAATGCCAAGTCTAAACTCCTACCACGTCTATCGGCAATGTACCAGACTGTATCCTTGACTGAAGCACAGAGTAAATATGTTATAGAGAACTCCAGTGCTGAAGTAGGCAAAACAGTCTGATATGAAATAAAAAACAACACCGTAGAACTGGCTATTTGAAAAATAACAGTACGAAGCCTAATAAAAAGCATGTAGAGCAAAGTGCACAGAGGCTCTAAGCTGTCAGCAAATGAATAAAATATATTCAGGGCAAAGTGCACAAAGGCCTAAAGCCTGAAGCTAAAGCGTAATGAATACGTAAAACTAACCACACTACACCCTCCCCTTGTCGGTAGCAAGTGGTTCCAATAATATAAAAGGATGCCCCAAATATAAACAATACCTAAAACAATTATTTCTACAAGGTGAGAAGACAACAAAGTCAGAAATTTAGATAACATGTGACCATAAAGCCAAATTCAATATAATGTCAATTTCGTAAAAATCCAAACGTCAGACAGAAGCAATAGAACGCAGGAGTTCCTCCACTTCGATATATGTCAATATCGGAAGATCCACGCCACAAAGTACCATGGAGCAGGTGTGATCCAAAGCCCCAAACCCATTCAGGGCGGCACCCCGTGTAGGGCCTATGAAAGAGACAATACCATCTTCCTCCAGGAAGGGAATCTCATAAACTGCCTCACAAAGCAAGCGCATCCGTAGTGCACAAGTCTGGGAATGAGCCCTAATCGGGAACATCAACAGATCAGCATCGACCATTGGAGGGCGCTGCAATGAGAGACAGAGAGCCAGTGCATGTTCAAACGAGCACCAAAGGCATCGAAACACGGGTTGCACACAATCCAAAACCGGTCTGAATGACAGAGACCAGTCACACTCCAAATGTCCCAGGAGTGTCGCTCCAAAATGCTGCATCATGCGTTCACGACACAGCTGCGCTGACGGGAGCAGCAATACAGGATCTCGTCGTGACGGGACAGCCATTGCGAAAAAATGGCAACAACAGCAAGACTCCAGCCAATAAAGCCAAAGTAATCGGGAAACCCCCCCAAAATGCTTCCGAAAATAGAATGTATAGCCGAAGGTATCAAACCGAATATGGAAGAGAAGGTATGACCAAAACGACTTTGAAAAAATGTGCAATACCAGCAGTGCTGGATGCATTAAATATACGTCCCACAAGTTCACCGAACTGATTTGGAAAGTTAGTATTCAAAAGGGACTGTATCTCCGCCGATGACCTTGCCACCTGAAGTGCGTAGGTCTCGCTAGCAGATGTAAGGGCCACATGCTTTTGAAACAATAACGCTTTTAGCCGACTCAACTTGTCGAAATCAACCTTGGAAGTAGCAATATGAGGCCAGATGTCCGCTACCTCCCTAAATTGAGTGGGGGGAAACAACACATTCCCGCAGCACGTAACGGCCTTGTTGACAACGACGATGTAAACTATTCTGGCACGCATGCCACAGCAGCGTTCGCTGTTAAGAACAATGTAACTGCCATTAGAAAGCACCTGGAAAGTGTTTTTAATAACCGGGACTGGAACTCCCTTCAGATAACAAGCTAAGTTAGCAATCGAAGCGTTACACGCCCCGTGCAAGGACAGCTGTTTACAAACCATTGAATGGCTGACAGAAGCTTCGCATTCGCTGCCGCTAAGAAAAACCTCCTTCAAACCATTAACACATCTGTACTGAAAGGGAAGGTCCCACACCTCGTGTATGTAACTGTCTCCCAATAGTTCATATCTACCCACCGGAATGTGCTTCAAACACGAAGTAAATTGCAAAGTAGAGATAGGCAAATTAATAACCCCATGAATCAACCACTCAGCTGACGGAATCTCAGCTACTGTGAAAGGCAGTTTCTCTAATTTCTCAATATTTAACATAACATATGTCGCTTCCTTTTTAGCCATCAGTTGTTGTTGACGAGTCAAATTAAAAGAGATAAAGATCTCTCTGGCACGAACGTGCTGCCATGGAACGCGACCCGCCTTCAAGGTCTGAAGAGTCCAATCCAGCTGCATGATGGACCGCGTCTGACTCTGCCCATGATATAAAGAAGACATGTCCGATTTAATAATGTCAATAGCAAAGGAAACAATGCTGTCAATCGTGTAAACACGGTCAGAAAGGGTATGCATGCCATTATCAACAACAGACAAAGTCTGCATCAGATTATCTTGATCAATCTGCCTCAACCGGGCTGCAGCCTCTTGTTGTGAAAGCTTCCAAATCTCATTATAAACCTCGTATAAGAACCTTTTCTTCCGTGGTACTTTGGGACCTGACAAAAAATCTTGTAAATCAGTATCATTAGACAGTAACGTGAGATGTGACTTAACTGCATCCAGCGTGGATGACTTCAACCATTGCTGACAAAGCTTCCCCACACTGTATGTAGTTATAATATCAGCATGTTCTGGTGAAACGTAACGAGGGTCTGCCCTACTAGTCCTGAACCCCCCTGAAGAGGTGACAAAACGTTGATGACACATATTAGTGTCTACAGGCCATAATAACCACCCGCCTGGATGTAACGATGAAGTGTTAAGCGTACCATTCTGGACCCAATGCCTAAAGTCACTGAAAGTAGCATTCACATAGTGCTGCCAATTTTTTAATTTAGAAGGGACAGGTATGCTAGGCAAAGTCAACTCCTTAATCGTCGCTAAGCCCAAACAGCTAGTCTGTTGTACTGTGTCATTGAGGAAAATCATCTGCACAGGGATAATACATGCTCTAAATAACGTGTCCCTGCCTTGCATTTGCCAATTTTTCGTACCCCAAACACTTTTCAAGTCAACAGTTTTAAACCAGTATTCATATCCCTCGACCGAAAGTTTAGATACAAACAAATTGGAATACAGTAATTTAGTATCGGTCAAGAACATTAGCTTATTAGAATACAGTGTAACTTTAAAATAGTAGGACTTAGCATTACATGGATCATGCCCAGCAAAATATGCAAATTTATCATAATACGTTTTCGAACTCCCTTGTGGAGGAGTCGAGCAATGTTCCCATTGCACATAATTAAACATGGACTTGGGGCTACTAGCTTTATGAATAAAGTGGTGTCCATAATAGTTGTAACAAAACATGTCACCATGATTATCTCTAAACTGGTAAGCATCATCATCGTCATAGACAGTATAATATTGCAAATCCGTTAGCATTGAATCTACTGTCTTCACATCCCAATCATCAGAAACAATGCCAGGTATAACAATATCATTCATCGATAATTTGAGGACATACAGTATTTGAATCAATTCAGTGGGACCATATATATCAAACATTACTTTATCCCACACAATTCCATCCGGAACTGGTATAGCAGAAATGTTCACTGTGGACAAGTCTCTTCGAACCATATGAGACGAAAAATGCAGTTTTAACACAGTCTCCACGTGCTCAATGTCAGATCGATCAGGAAGAAAATGACCATGTATTATCAGAAAAAAAGTAACCACAAATCCCAACCATAATAAAATAGTCATCACGGCCAAAAACAGCCAAAAATAGTTCCAAGGAAAAACAAAATATGTGCGTTTAAGCCAACCCAGCAGTCGTCGTGGACCGTGGACAGAAGACATCGAGGACGAGGAGCCGGACACATCATTATCAGCGTCGTTGAAGCAGCCAGAAGCAGTTCTAGCAAAAGGTGCAACTGTGAACAAAGAAGCAGATGGAGGCTCTCGCCGTGGCACGCTATAAACCACATGTTCAGAAACGTCAGTAGAACGTACAGCAATTTGATCACAAGATTCCATATTAATCGCCGTCGGTGGAACAATCGCAAGATCATCATCCACCCTCCCCAAGCTCGGAGAGGAAACAGTGTCGGTGAAAATCACCTACAGCTGGACTTCCTCCCCAGTAGTGAGAGGGATTCCGGAACTACTGGGTGTCCCTCTTGGTCTGCTGTGCAGAATCGGCCACATGTTGTAACTTGACATTATCAATGGAAACAAAGCGATTTCCTTTGGCCCCTCGCAGCGGCGGTAAAATCACAGTTCTCGTGCCGCTCACCCCTAACACAGGGACAGGTTCTCGATAAGAAGGACCAAATTCTTTTTTAACTGCGACCTTTTCACGCACCAGATCCCCAATCCTGGGTATCCAACCAGTAGGTGTTACTGGCTCATCCTTAATTCCTGAGGAGGCAGCACTGGCAGAAGAGTTATCTTCACGGAATTGTTGTAAACCCTGCAAAACAGTGACACGATCATTTATGTCAAAGGGCGTATCTGCCGCCTCCACACCAGGACCATCTAGATCAGGAACATACATTTGTGTTCCAAACAGGCACTCATATGAAGTACGACCCCCCAGTGACCTTCTAGGCAAGTTATAAAGTGCTCTCTGTACTCCATATAGGTGGGCTAGCCAACCACGACCCGTACCTATAACTCTGGCCGTTAAGGACTGCTTTAAATCACTATTTAAACGCTCCACAACAGAATTTCCCTCTGGATGAAATGGAGACGAGAATTGGAGTTGGACCCCCAACGAAGCCATGGTGTCCCTGAATGCCTTAGAGGCAAAAGCAGGGCCCTGGTCCGAATGAAAAGCCGCACCTGCAAATATATCGACAAAGATGCGCAAATCTTTAATAACAGTGCGAGCGTCAGCCGAGCGTTGTGGCCATACCCGTACAAATCTGGAGCACGAATCTACAGCAACCAATATATATTTGTATGCACTATCTGGTGTCAGCGGACCACAATGATCCAAGTACACACACTGTAAAGGTTTATTTGAAATCAGAAGGGGCGTCTGCTGCGGGCGTCTAGCCGACGACGCTTTAATCTGTTGACAAACGTCACAACAAAGGACATATTGCTTCGTCTCTTTATAGAGACCAGGCCACCAGTAACGAGCCTGTAAAAGTGAAATTGTGGCAGCCACACCAGCATGTGCAGAAGCCACCCCCTCATGTGCTGCAGAAATTAATCGAGGTCTCTCAATTTTATTGGGAATTTCACGTACACCAATGCCTGGAATTGTAACAGTAGCATTCAGCGCACCATTCAAGCAGTAACTATATTTTGAAGGAAATCCTTTAGGAAAGGGCGTGCCAGCAGCCGTAGCCTTTATGGCAGCCGAAATTTCTGTGTCTGGTTTGGAACTTGAACGAGTCACTGCGGCCACAGTGGCGACAGCCACTGCCGATTTCGCGGCTTCATCAGCCAAAGTATTCCCAGCAACATGTATTCCAACGTGCTGGTGTCCAAGTGTATGTACAACATGGACATTAGGAAGCGTTTCCTTCAGATCCGCAACCTTACCCCACAACATTTTATGTTTAATGGTGTTGCCTTTAGAATCTCTGAACCCATTCATCTTCCAATAGTGTAAATATTCGTTGAAAGACTGCACACAGTAGTAGAAGTCACAGACCAGCAAGGTTAAAAGTGCCGGAACCGCGTGCTCCAACGCTAACAATAGAGCTTTGAGCTCAGCCAGCTGTGCCGTGGAATCTCCCAAAGTTTTAGTATAAGTATGTTGGGGGCAGAACACTTCCCCCTCCATAGTGCCGCTCACCACCGCACATGCAGCAGAATACTGTTGTTTAGTACCAACCGCCGGTTGCGCAGAGCCATCGGTATACATGACCACTTGATATTGGTCAATAGGCAACGTACCAGCAGGAACAGGGTATTCTATTTCGTATTGAAGAAATTCTTGAGTCTGCAGTTTAGGGTCAAATACATAATCTACATCAGTGGCTGTCAAAGACGTAGCCCATTGTATCCATCGCGGGTGTAAAGCTTTCGAATTAGGAACACTCGCTTTTGTAACGGCCTCTAAAGCCGGAACTGGGGAAACGACAACAATGCGTTGACCCTGGGCCAGCGGTCTTTCTTTAATAACAGCCATCTGTACTGCAGTGAGAATTTTCTCAGTTTGTGCAAAACGTTGCTCTGCAGCAGAATACAAGTGAGACTTGTATGCAATCGGGCCTGTCTCCCCTTCATTAAAGGTGACATAAGTAAACCCAACAGCCCCAGGTATCACCCTGATGACTAAATGTGTCTTATTGTCCCGTGTGTGTAAGTGTTTAACTGCTAAGAGATCACTCTGTAACTCTCGCAGTATGTGTGTATGTTCAATTGTCCAAAAACTACTCGAAAAATTCGGGCGAATCAACTCGTATAAGGGTTTTATACGCGTCGCATATTCAGGAATGTAAGTTCTGCCAAAATTCAGAAACCCCAACAATGACTGGAGCTTCCGAACCGTATTAGGAGGCTGCAATAAAGCACATTTCTCCAAAAAATGTGGCGCTAGGCTCTTGCCCTCACTCGACAACTCATATCCCAGGAAAATGACGCTGAGGAAGGCAATCTTTGATTTCTTAAAATTAAACTTATAGCCAATATCACCAAACCCCACAACAATGCGCGATACACGCCTTAGATGTTGCAGAATCTCATCATCTGTCAGATATACTGTATGTCATCAACATATGATAATGCTTCAGGGTCGAACTCATGCAGCATTTCAGTTACACGAGCCGAAAACAGTCCTGGGCTATTCTTATACCCCTGAGGCAAACGACAAAATTTTATCTGAGAGCCAAACGCACTGAAACAGGTATAGTCCCGACTCTTGGGCTCTATATTCTGGCAGAAAAATCCATTAGAGATATCTAATGTTGTCTTGTATTTTTTACGCACTATATTATTCATAAGCGCTGCGTGAATTCTGTATTGCATATGTGCGTGTATGACTATTCAAATGTCGGTAATCCACCACTATCCTATATGAATGGTCCGGTTTAGCAACCGGAAACAAGGGATTATTCATCGGCGAGACACAGGGCTCAATTACACCCTGATACTCCAATCGTGTAAGAATTTTTCTAACCGATGCCCTTGCTTCAAATTTGATAGGATACTGCGGTTGTGGCTGAGGTTCGCCCTTTATCGGAATTACATGATAAGGTGATTGTCTGTCCCACCCCACGTTATTTCTATACAAGGCGGGAGCCTGTGCTAGAGCCCATGATTTACTATAGGACTCTGCTAGTTCTCTCGGAACAAGTGGTGAGAAGGAAGGTGTAATAACCTCCTCCCCAACTGGACAGTCGCGAACAAAGTCAGGTGGCCAATCTTGTTCGGCCAGCAGAACATCATATGATTTTCCCACAAGGTCCCAAAAAATGGCGTTTATAATACGGTCAATGTCCCCTTCCAATCGCAGAGTCACTTCATATACTCTATCAGGATCAGAGACTCGCATATCCGCCATCTCGACTTGTATGAAGTCATCAGTTGCTTTCACCTCCAGATGCTCTAGAAGACTCCGGCGAACTATTGTGACCTCTGCCGCGCTGTCTAACAGTGCTAACGCCCATGTCTTGTTCGTCAAGAGAACTCTCTTCTTGAGCGGCATGTCTGACTGAGACTGCTGCCACTTTCTTCTTTTTAAATTGCTGTTTTTGTTGCAGCGGTTTCTCTTCTTGTTTAATAGAAACCTCCGCTGAGCGTTGTAAATCCTGTCTCGGTTTCACGTACTCCGTCCTCCGCTCTGACCGCCCACCTCTCTCACTTCTCTTTTCCGAGGAGTCCTGAAAGGAATGAGATTGGCGTGTATCAGTATATTGATATCTATCAGGCGTCTTCAAAGTATCCCTATTCCTGAGATTATACTTATTCTGTGGGGTCTCCGGTTGCGGAGACTGCTCACCATCTTTCTTAGGTGTTTGCTGTTTCTTTTCCCAGCGCTTTTTCGAACCCTCAGGTGCTTGTTGTTTAGCATTATCTTTATTATTTTTACCCTGTAACTGGGGTTTTTGTGGTCTAGCCCCTAGGCTATCATGACCAATACTAGAATATGTTTCTGCTATTATTCTCGGAAGCTCCCGCTCCTGATTAAGCAGCGGAACATCCCGAAGACGCATTCGCACTGCTAGTGTGCTACTGCCTCTCCTTTGAGATTACTCAAAATAATAGAAGAAACTGTGGCAAAATTGCCCAGCAACTGCATGCCCAAATCCAAGGCAGGGGCAGCCCCATATTCTTCCTGAATCTGTTTAAGTACGTCCGGTAAATTAGCTAATGTCGGTGTACCGTGTGCCATAGTGTAGAGCGCGGCAAACACCGTGCCCCAGGTATTACAAAGGTCCACCGGAGGAACCATCCTGTACGGCAAACACATCGTCAAAATTCTGTTTATCCTGAGGTCCCGTATGGGGAAATACTGCTTCCAGCGTATTCATTTTTTGCGCCAGCCAAAATGGAGTCTCCTCTCGTTTAGCCGGTACTTTACCCATAACTGAGTGCACAGTGGGCGGATTAATACCTGGATCCACAGCCTGTGGGTGCGCTGGAGCAGCACGCGCTGCATTCGTATTTAGTGTCTGCATTACAAACTGAACTAATCGTCTATATGTAGCCGTTAATTCTGTATATAAACGACGAACTTCAACCATTGCCAATTGAGCAACCGCAGGATGTGGTGTATATGTAGCCAATAAAGGCCAGGTAGGACCATCATTACTCAGTGGACCTAACCTAACTTGTGCTACTGAGTGTGGGAGGGCGCCATCAAGCCAATTATGGTGTTCTTGATAAGATAGAGGTATTTCTAAATAAGCGTAAGCCCTGTATTGTCCAGGGACATTCGCAACAGTGTATTCGTGAAAAGTATTTGTTCCCCCATACACTGCTGGAAATCCGACCCAAGAATAAAAAAGTTCCGTTCTATAGGCTGCATGGGCGTCCACCACAAAAGTGACTGGACCCCCCTGGACTGTCAGTCCATGTGCCAACAGATGTCCCGTGAGTGGATGACGCATATTAATTGCTATATTCACTACATTAGGATTCGCCATTTTATAAAAAAAGAGCCTCAGGTCAGAGAAGGCACACCAATATCGGGGTGTTTCCTTTCAAAGTTCAAGCTTGAACAACCAACCACTAAGCAACAGGAAGCACCTATGCCGTGGCGGCGGAAACCCTCAGCCCCACGGACGTCTCCGTATACGGAACCGAGGAGTCAAAATATATATGAGACCAAGAGAGTCAGTCGTACCTAATCATTAGAGCCAGACCAAACGTTGGCGGCGCCATGTCGCGTGGGCTCTCATTATTCTAAATGAGACTACTGGATTTCTAGGTAGCAGGATCTATAACGGTGTGGGGGACTGAGTCTGACCCACGTGTAAAGAACTCTGTCACCCTAAATCCGGTTTTTGCTCCGGCTAACTAGCAGTGCCTCATTTCTCCCATGTGGAAGGAATGATTTGGCAGCCGAGCGCATGACATCTTTGGAACTTCTCAGGGAAGTCGTGGTTACTCAGATCCAAACCAACTCTCTTATTTCCAATATGATCTCATATACAAATGACAAAGACGGTATAAGTTTTATATTATGTTTTAATAAAACGACTGTATTTTAGATATTAAGGCGTGAGCCGCAATAACCAGAACGATACAACACAGTAGGATTGAAATAGTCACCAGGAGAGTAAAACATAAGAACAAAGCTATCATATTGTCTAACAGTTTCTACTCTCCCTCTGCTTGTTCTATTTAGAGCACAGCATGTTAAGCTTCTAGCTTGCCTATTAGAATCACTGTGGAGACATCAGCCCTCATACCTGAGCAAAGACCTGTGATCTTGGTTCAGCATCTGCAACGAGGCAGTCAGCGTCTAGTTGTGGTTCCCTGGTCGGAATCTCCCTCTTGCATGTATTGGGACAAGGAAGTGATTTTATAACTAGCATGTCATCGTGATCACAAAATGTTACTACGCAGGAATGCCAAGTCTAAACTCCTACCACGTCTATCGGCAATGTACCAGACTGTATCCTTGACTGAAGCACAGAGTAAATATGTTATAGAGAACTCCAGTGCTGAAGTAGGCAAAACAGTCTGATATGAAATAAAAAACAACACCGTAGAACTGGCTATTTGAAAAATAACAGTACGAAGCCTAATAAAAAGCATGTAGAGCAAAGTGCACAGAGGCTCTAAGCTGTCAGCAAATGAATAAAATATATTCAGGGCAAAGTGCACAAAGGCCTAAAGCCTGAAGCTAAAGCGTAATGAATACGTAAAACTAACCACACTACAGGAGCAGCTACCTTCTGCATTATCAGTATTAACAATGACGTTGCTAGGAGCAGAGGACGGAAGCACGCAGTTACCAACGCTCCTTTAATATCCAATGCCACAGAAGCGTTGCTAAGAGACGATGACGCGGCTACATTGAATGCTCGTGCTGAAACAAAGAAGCACAGGCTGTCTGTAGACATGCGTAGTTGCCCAGGAACAGGGCGCTCGTGATGACAGAAACCACATGGGATGCGGTCACGCTGGATACCGAAAGAAAAAATTAAGGTGTAGAGGCAAACTCACAGCGTCAGGTTCCACTAGGAGTAAAGTGCGTCCTTGTTGATAATACAGAACGAAGTCAGGATGCTTCTCTCAGTAGCGTAGGTGAGCCCCTCGTCACCAGTGTTGCAAGCAATGAATGCAAGGAAACATGGTTATAATCCAAGTTTCTTTATCTAATGAGAAACATACAAGTTACAAGGGAGCAAAGCATCCCAACCTCCACCTCTCTCAACAACCGCCCTCAATCTCCCCAACATTCTCCTGGAATATCCCCAACAATCCAAGCTCCTAACATTCTAAGAGAGGCATGGATATAACACACGTCTATTACCAGAGCCCAGTATCGATGCAGGAAGCAGGTATGAACCTGAGAAAGGAAGAAACACCTTGATCCCTAGACGGGTAATGCCCGATCACCTTGCTGGGGGAAACCAGGCACACCTGCAAACGTGCATATAGGAGCAGAACACAACAGATCTAGGATGCCTTGCAGGGAGGAAACAGGCCTTCCAGAGACAGCATCTGTGGCCCCAGATGCAAACAGTAAGCCCTCCGCATCAGGTGAAAGCAAAGTGTGCACAGCGGTAGTACTGACCTTTATGCGGCCACATTGGTGGAGGCAACAGCTGGAAAATGTGACTGCATTAGGGCTGCCGAACTGAAAGGCATTCGGCAGCAGAGGCTGAGGTCGCAAAATGCAATCCGTCTGAGGCTGCCATCAACCCTGCCAACAAAGAAAATATAAGGGACAAATGCTTACAGGTCCCAAACTTATCATAAGGCCATGCCTTTCAATAGATAGAGAATAGAAGTGTCAGCAGCAGGGAGAAATTAACCCTTATGCGCCTGATACTGTGCCCTTCTAGGAGTAAAAAAGGAGAGGCCTGGAATCCCATATTCGGAGAGGCCCACCTCTCAAGGCTTACCTAGAAAGGGTTCTACAGTCTCCATAAGTCCATATTGTGGTACTGATGAGCAGATGAAGAAATCAGGAAGTGTTTTTGGCTCAGACCTCTTTATCATGGTGGGAGGGGCTTGGAGGAAAGGGAGCAGGGGGATTTTACTTTGAACCTTCCGAATGGTTCTAGCTGTGTCATATGGTGCCTGGTTAGAGGTTGGAAACCTCATAGTAGTAAGTATTAGTATGAGAAAAAGGGTTGAGTAGGTAATGTGTTATTCTAAGTTCAGACATAGTAAAATTGAGAGCTGGGGGGACTGCCTGCCAACAAAGTTAGGAACAATGATACAGTGCCAGTACATTTTGTTGATATGCAAAAACGTCCATGATACAAGGACACAGCAGTTGATAAAGGGCAATATGGCAGTTGCATCCAGGGTCATTTGAATCTTGATTTGGGTGTAAACTAGTTGTACATCAAGTTTTACAGTAATTGCCACAGAATGTGATTTTGCCTCTACACATTTTAACAGGAAAAATTTGTCAAAATGTATCCAAATAAAAATGTTTGAAAACAAGAAGTGAGTGGATGTACAATCTCCAATACTGCATATCACGTCTCGTTCTATCCTGCTGATGTAAGAGTGGCTGGGTAAAATCACAAGTTCCAAATACTGCATCCTGTGGTGTTGTTAGTTACTGGGAACAGCATCACCAACCAAAATATTAGGGTACACGGAATGAGACCTACGCGGAGAACAAAATTTAGAACCGATTTAGAGTTTGGTGGATGGGTTACTCTGAAATACACATTACGGATATCCTGTCTCCCTTATTACAAGAGCATTATAGCATACGGCACGTGTACTTAGGCGGATGGGGTATCAGTCATGTTTGAGGCAGAGTACCTGCTACCTAGGTCTAAATCAGACCCCTGATTATCTTGGAACTTGGAAAAGCTCTTGAATAGTTCATTTTATATTTTAATGATTCCTATTTAAAGTGTTTTACACTTGATGGTTTTACCCGTTTCAAAATGATTATATGTCCAACATGCAGAAACATAAATATGAACCATTAAATAGAGCACATTGAAACGCACATATGAGAAGCCATCTTGCTGCATGGAATTAGCGTTAGACAGGCACACTGACAAATTTTCCAAATGCATCAATCAGTGGAGAAAAATGAGAGGCTTAGTGCCCATGAAGCTTAGTTGCCCTCATTTCAAAATTATTCTGTCGTGTATTTCGCTGCTATTAGGAAAGGCAAAGGTGTTTCCGGAGATAAGGATATGTTATGGGCAAGTCGAGAAGCAATGCATTTTTAAGTCCACATAATTATTTGCTGGTGAACAGAGACTGAACTAACAACAAACGTGATGGGTCAGCATTTCTCATAATAAAGGACACCATTGAGTATTCAGTCCCAGAAATATTTTATTTATATCTCTATTGATGGCTGCGAATGCAGAAGGCTCCTCTACAGCATAGCAGAAACACAAACTGCAGCAAATGAGGACTTGAAGGCTGGGGAAGGACGCAGCCCAGCTGAGTGGTGGAAAAAGTGGAGACGATCGATGCTGCAGGACAAAGATTTAGAAAAAGCGCGTCCTTAGAGTTGAGCGGAGGCTCGGCCGAGAAAGTGATCCCGACAGGACTCTCCTTTCCTCTGTCCCTCACGTCGCATTATTTATTTGTTCAAATTGATTGAGTGTACTTTAAAGTGTAATGCACACAGCAGTTTCTATTTGGCCTCTTCGTGTGTTGCTCCTCTGTTTCGTGTGCTAAACTAGACGTGCGCACAGCAACAAAATGTATTTTTACTGGCTATAAAGTAAAATGTCATTGTTAAGTGTAGGTCTGAATTCGTTTTGCAAAGTCTTGGCAGGTAGAGCATTTCAATCTCGTGACTACTTGGTGACTAGCTTAAATAATCATTTTCAATTGTTATCTATGCTGTGTGAAGGAAGGAACACTGAGTCATACGCTGTTTACAGAACCAAATTGTTCAGATTGTTTACTTCAAAAGGAGGCCACATAACATTCCTCGCATAGAGGTTATATATTGTGTTTCGCTGTTTGGGAGAACTCATGTAATGTCAAATTAAAAAATACAATATATGAAGTACACAGAGTGAGTGGGCTTTGGGTCAGTCACTGGCTTTCATCTAATTTTCAGGATTTGTCCTTCAATTCCATGGCATTTCATGAAAGATTATGATGTCCCATTATTGTGACCATTAGATTTTGTTGGGCTTTATGTATCCCTTTACATCCCGCTCGTTGCTCATTCTTGCTCTAATCTACATTGTGGGGATCACCTGAAAAAACAGTATGCACTGCATCCATGTGCCTTGAAAGCCAGAAAGAGCACACGTTTTGGTTCTACATATAAAACATCTGCCTCACAGTCGAGGTTCCATTTCCTTTTTAGGTCAAAGCCTGGGTGCGAAAAGACTTATTGTAACATTCTGAAAGCTTCTCTGAGAATGCATTCAACACACTGCTTATCGCTGGCTTTGTGGTTTGCAACCCACATTTTCTGGCTTTCCTTTTGCTGGCTTTATTTGTTTTAAGCTGTCCAGCATGCCTTCCTCCCTCCTGTGTAACGTAGCCTGTTAAGGTAAACAAAAACACTCTACTGTAATGGTCTTGAAGAGGGAAGTTTAAGCCTATACTTCCACTGCAATGATTCAGACTACACCTCCAATTGCTAGAGGATCATATTAAACGAAATGTATTTATATAAAAAACAATTCTCTTTGAATGAAACATTACTTCCATCACAAATTGAATTATTATATAAACATAGGTGTTCTTAAGAGTGGTGTGGGGCAGTGCAAGTGATTAAGTGAGACAGAAATGCACAAGTGTTACAAAATATCCAAATATATACAAAAGTCTGGTGTCAGCAAATAAGTAAAAACAAACAACACCCCCAGCAAAGAAAGTGTTGGAATCCTAATAGTTAGATTTCCTCAAGCACCAGTCCATCGTACACAATTAGCAATGTTTCGACCCCATGCAGTCACTTAAATAAGGGTCATCATCAGGACTACAATAATCTAGTGGAGACACTAAGGTAAGTAGTCCAAACCCCTCAGTCTGCAATTGTAGAGGGGTATGTCTGAAGTGGCCCAAACTGCTTTAGTGTCTTGTATGCAGTATTTTAGTAGCTGGGGGGAGTATCCATCATATGGCTTGTTTCCAGGATATATCCAGGCTCTTGCAACAAAAAATTGCCAGGAGAATTCTTTCTGTGTGACTGGGCAAATCAATTAATGTAAACGAGCCTGTGGCCTGCAGAGACGCATCCGAGGCCCCTGCCTTTTACTTGAAAGGCTTGAAAAGCCTAACAAGCCTTTACATTTTGTTCTTATTTTATCTCATTTGCTGTGCATTCAAAGACAGAGGTCAAATATCAGACTCTGTCTCCCAGGGGGCTTGGTGTTTACTTTTCTTTCTCTGACTTCAAAGTGAGAGTATTTATGTGATAATCTTGTTAGGTACTGGGATAGAAAGGGTTGTTTTCTAGAACACAACTACATTTACATTTATGTAAATGAACTGTGCAAATATTTCAGAATATATCTGAATTAGGGAAGCACAAATGAAGCACTTTTTTGTAATTCTCAAGTGTGGTGGGAACAAATATTTTAATATAATCAAAACAAGCCAGTACACTTTGGGTGTCATTATGACCCTGGCAGTCCTGCCACGTCGGTGGTGGCGGCCAGACCGTCGACAGCGTTGCGGTGCAGGACCGCCAAACTATGACATGGGTAGTGAACTGACTGCATTGCAGCCAGTTCACCACCTGTACCGCCAGAGGGGTAGGACCGCCTGGCCGAAGGTTGTCCACCTTCGACCCGGCGGTCCACCTAACACTGCCTGAGGTATTTTGAGTATCCTTACTGCCAGGTATTCCGTGGTGGCAGCCCCGCCACGTAATCCCTGGCAGTAAGGATACTGGTGATAGGAATACTCATAATCATTACAGGACTTCCCAACCCCCCTCCATTTCGGAACCCCCACCCCTGACCCCATCAGAAGCCCCCCACCCCCCAAGCAACGATGCCCCCCATCTCTGTACTGTACCCAAACCTCCATCCATGCACGCACACACCACACATACATACACGCACACATCCACGCTCACTCATTCACACACACATGCACACATGACCATGACACTCCTCCCACCCCCGCCTACATGAAGTCACACAGACACTTGCACACAAACACCCACAACACTCCCCAACCCCCTCCATTCACACACACACACACACACACCCACCTATTCACGCACACAACACTCAACACCCCCCCCTCCTCCCCTGTCGGTCGATCACCTTACCTGATGGTTGTCCGGGAGGGAACGGGGTCCATGAAGCGTGCTTCGCCGCCAGCGTCCGACAACACAACGCCGACTGTTACCAATCAGGAGCTGTGGCAGGAAATGGGGGAGGGGAACAGAGGAAGTGCTGGCGGATGGCTAGAAAAGAGAAAAGAGTGGAGATGAAGCCACTAGTAGTGGATGAGGAGATGTAGGCGGCAAAGATAGAAGCTATGATTGAGTAGCAGATGGAAAGCAATAAGAAAAAGAATGTGAGGCTGAACGAAATGGGGAAGGACAGATAAGAGGCAAGAGTCACAGAGGAGAAGGACAAGGGCAAGGGCAAGAGTGTGTGGAAGAGAAGGACCTCACTGAGGTGCCAGACACGCAATTACTGTTAGTAGAGGAGTATGGGCAGATCCTTAGCAGGAGTGAAGTAGGGGAGGTGGGAGGGCAGTACGCCTGGACTAGCAGGAGGGCTGTGGACTGCAGAGGAAGGAGAAGCTGGCAGCAGCATTTCAAGGTGGATGCAAGTCGGGGGAGACAAGAAGGCAAGGAAGTGTGGGGCACAGAATAAAGAAGTAGCAGATGAAGGAGAGGAAGGGAAACCGTATCGACCAGAGCAGATGGCGGAGGGATGAGAGCTTTGCCACTTAGAGGACTGCAGAGTGTAGGGGTATGGTATGTAAGAAGGAGCCTAGGGGCAATCTGAGAGGAAGATGTGGTGTTTGAGGTTTTTATTTAGTCGAGGATAATGAATCGGATGAGGAAGGGGAGCAAATCGGGGTATAGTTCCTCAAGGTGTGTGAGCAGAGAGCGCTAGGGTAGCAGATCACATATAGCAGAAAGGGGACGGAGAAAGAGTAGAGAGGTGTGAGAGTTAGAGAAAGTGATGTAGGCAAGAAAATCCCCCAGAAGGAGGTCATAAACGTTGGTGGAATGACAGCAATGGATCTGAAGCAGGTGGAGGAAGGAGCAGAGGCAGGACAGGCAGCATTGAAGATATGTTTGGAGATTGCCAATAGTACAAGGAAAGTGATGGGCAAGTGAGTGAAGGAACAAGAAGGAAGTAATGAAAAGAAAGGAGCCATATTGGGATTTTAGTTTATTCTTTTGGACGCAGCGATGACCACCATGCTTGGGCTCGAGAGACGGGACAGGGATAAAATTATGCATGGGGCACAGGTTTAAGTGAGACAATAGTGCGACTACTGTCCTTTAATATGTTTGCTCTGCTGCCATAAGGGGAGGAGACGTGTGCATTGTAGTTTATTGGAATTTTTGTCAACTGTGAGAAGAAGTTTCCATCTCGACTCTCCTAATTTGGAACTCAGGTTTTACCATTATAAACTGCATACTCATCCAGAATAAGAAATAACAGGCATTCAGATTCCAAGTGTACGCGAAGGATATTAAGGAACTGCAAGTAAAATCAGTGGTATACATGATGAAAGGTTTCAGCAGTATAAGCAAAATAATCCTATAGCAAGCTGAGCAAGAGAAGCAATGCCCTCTGGTTGGATACTTGGAATGGGAAGCTCGCCCTTTACCAATAGCCCCTCGACTGGATGGCTTCTGTTAGGAGGGTTTCTCAGAGACAAGACGATTATGTAGTCGTGTTCAGGAGAAAAGATGTCTGCTTGAAGCGTAATCTGGGCAGTGCCTTCTGCGGCAGGGTTGGGGGTTTAGGCACGTCTGCATTAGGTATGGTAAAACTCATCCCTTCAACAAATGTTTCCATGGTGGAGCGAGTGCCAAGCACAGGAGAAGTGACGGGCAAGAAGAAAAAAGGAGCAATGGAGGAGAAAAGGGTGCTCTGGCTCCAGATCTAAAAAAGTGAATGGTAGCAGGTGCTGGAGGCACAGCAGTGCTGCCTTCCAGCCTCAGTTTGCATTCTTGAGTTGCAGAGGGCATTGCAGGAATTTAGGGACAGAAATGGGGTGACATTTGTGGTAGTTGTTTAATAGAGGACTTCATAGTACCTTCATAGGGGCCTTCTCTAGCTATGAAGGTGGCCAACTTATGTAGGGAGAGGCCCGGTAAACGAAAACACAAAATTAATAAGGGACTTGAATTGGGGAGGGTGGCAGGCTCATTTTATGTTGAGCCATTTCATAACTTTAGAATGTCACTTTTGTAGTGTCCTGCTGGACACGTTCTAGTGTTTGGCCAGCCTCTCTGCTGAGGGCTGGCCTCCCACCTACACCCCACCCAACACAGGCGTCACCGGTCAGGTGACCCTGGCAATAAAAAGGGCCGGGCGCACGTGCCTAGGGCCAGTTCCACCCACTAAGAAACCGTGTCCATGTTGTCTCCTTTTAGTAGCATGGGGCCTAGGGCCCCAACACTACATTGGTGACGAGGGTCGACGATTCCACGTGAGCACGGGCAGCAACTTTGATGTTGCTCAAAGGGGGAAGAGCTGCCTGTGCCCGAGGCAGCTCCGCATGAAGTACCAACAGAATGATGTCCCGTGGAAGGAGGGGAACGTGAGCGCCATCCCCCCCACACCGAGCATGAGGTGAGCCCGGGGGTATGAGCAGAAAGCCCCTCTGACAGTAACCAACGCGGCCCGCAGCTCTGAGAAAACGGCTGCGGCCGCAAACAGAAAAGCGCGACGGTGCTAAAAAGCACCCACCAAGCAGTGCGGCGACCACAGCACTGCCAGGACGGCTGTGATCGCCGTGAACAGGACGGTGCTGTTGCGCACCAAAAGAAGCATGCGGTAATGCCCAAGGCCGCCCCCCCTTTGAAAATGTTCATGGTGAAAAGCGCGGCCCGCAGCGTGTGGGAAGGCTGCTGGGGCCGCGCATAATGTCTTAAGAAGTGAGGGGCACGAAGCAATGTGGGGGCCGGCCGCCCCTGCCCCCAAGAAAATAATGCGGGCCGCAGCGTGTGCCATGCCGCTGCGGCTGCGTGTGAGGAAGAGTATGGTGCTGCCACGCATCACAACAACAATTACATAGAAAATGCCCCGGGCCGTTTCCTTTTCCTTTTACAAATAACGGTGCTGTTTCGCACCAAGTGAAAATGCCCAGAGCCGACCCCCCCCACAAGTCTGCTGAAGCACGTCCCCAGCGTGTTGGGAAGTCTGCTGGGGCCGCGCACGAGAAAGGAAAATGGTGCTGGCATGCACCAAAGCAAAACAAAGCGCTCGGTGCTGGCACGCACCTGAAAAATGCCAAGTCATGGCCGGGGCCGGTCGCCCCCAAGAAAAGAATGCGGTCCAAAGGACGGCTGCTGCGGCCGCAACGTGGGATCCGTAATGGTGCTGGCATGCACCACAAAAAAAATAGAAAAATATGCCCAGGGCTGCCCCCCACCCTAGAAATGCCAGCAACGCGGCCCGCAGCGTGAGGAATGTTGCCTCAGCCGCGCACCAGACAGAAGCATTGCCGGTCAACATGAAAAAAAAAATGTGAAAAATGTCTAGGGCCTTGCCCCCCACCCCTTCAAAAACACAGCGAAATGCGGGGAAAGAAGGGGAGAGGTGCTGACACGCACCAAACACAAGTAAACTGCCCAGAGTGCCCCCCTCACCACGAGGTTCTGTTTGCCTTTAAAAGTAAAAAAAAAAAAAAGGAAGACAGAAAAGTACAAAAGAAAGAAAAGTTACCTACATGCCTCCTCCAGCCTGAAGAACTCTTCTCGAAGCATGGCTCCTCAGCATGGCTTCACAGGCGTCTGTTACAAAACAAATGAGGCCGGTAGGAGGAAAAAATGCATTTCAAGTTGAAAAAAGAAGTGCACTACTGGCATCCAGTGGCCAAAGTTGGTACTGCACCCTATTCCTGTGTTAAAAGGAAAACAAGATTGGAGGAAGGCAAGTCTACAGCAGCACTTTCAGAAAGCAACTGCTCCAAACCAAGAGTGCGCCCCTGGACAGAAATGGCGCAGAAGACGGAAAGGGCGAGGAAGAAGGACGCGACGCGGACGACGCTACACAGGGAAGGAGAAGACTGCAGCTGCTCCAACCAAGCTGCACCCATGAGAAATGGACATAAGTGCCACGTAAGGCACGAAGAGTGCGCGCATGGACAGCGCAGCCCCTGGCGGCCCTCCACCGCCATCGCCGAAAGAAAGCCACATGTCTCAGCAGTGATGGACATCACGGCAGGACAAGAAAGGGACATGCCAGGCAATAACAAAGGACGCCCAGAAAAGAAAAGAGACTATGGGGGTCATTCTAACCCTAGCGGTCGGTGATAAAGCGGCGGCCAACCCGCCAACAGGCAGGCGTTAAAAAAAAAGGAATTCTGACCCTGGCGGGAACCGCGGACACAGACCGCTACTGTAACACTCCGACCGCCACGGTGGGACAGACAAACAGCGCGGCGGTCACCGCCAACAGGCAGGCGGCAGACAATGTACCGCCCACCCTATCACAACTCACCAATGCGCCACCTTTTCCGGGGCGAGGCAAGTCTACAGCAGCACTTTCAGAAAGCAACTGCTCCAAACCAAGAGTGCGCCCCTGGACAGAAATGGCGCAGAAGACGGAAAGGGCGAGGAAGAAGGACGCGACGCGGACGACGCTACACAGGGAAGGAGAAGACTGCAGCTGCTCCAACCAAGCTGCACCCATGAGAAATGGACATAAGTGCCACGTAAGGCACGAAGAGTGCGCGCATGGACAGCGCAGCCCCTGGCGGCCCTCCACCGCCATCGCCGAAAGAAAGCCACATGTCTCAGCAGTGATGGACATCACGGCAGGACAAGAAAGGGACATGCCAGGCAATAACAAAGGACGCCCAGAAAAGAAAAGAGACTATGGGGGTCATTCTAACCCTAGCGGTCGGTGATAAAGCGGCGGCCAACCCGCCAACAGGCAGGCGTTAAAAAAAAAGGAATTCTGACCCTGGCGGGAACCGCGAACACAGCCCGCTACTGTAACACTCCGACCGCCACGGTGGGACAGACAAACAGCGCGGCGGTCACCGCCAACAGGCAGGCGGCAGACAATGTACCGCCCACCCTATCACAACTCACCAATGCGCCACCTTTTCCGGGGCGAGGCAAGTCTACAGCAGCACTTTCAGAAAGCAACTGCTCCAAACCAAGAGTGCGCCCCTGGACAGAAATGGCGCAGAAGACGGAAAGGGCGAGGAAGAAGGACGCGACGCGGACGACGCTACACAGGGAAGGAGAAGACTGCAGCTGCTCCAACCAAGCTGCACCCATGAGAAATGGACATAAGTGCCACGTAAGGCACGAAGAGTGCGCGCATGGACAGCGCAGCCCCTGGCGGCCCTCCACCGCCATCGCCGAAAGAAAGCCACATGTCTCAGCAGTGATGGACATCACGGCAGGACAAGAAAGGGACATGCCAGGCAATAACAAAGGACGCCCAGAAAAGAAAAGAGACTATGGGGGTCATTCTAACCCTAGCGGTCGGTGATAAAGCGGCGGCCAACCCGCCAACAGGCAGGCGTTCAAAAAAAAGGAATTCTGACCCTGGCGGGAACCGCGAACACAGCC
Organism: Pleurodeles waltl; assembly: GCF_031143425.1. Classification (NCBI taxonomy): domain Eukaryota; kingdom Metazoa; phylum Chordata; class Amphibia; order Caudata; family Salamandridae; genus Pleurodeles; species Pleurodeles waltl. The sequence goes on from NC_090442.1 coordinate 461,025,808, forward strand.
CGCTACTGTAACACTCCGACCGCCACGGTGGGACAGACAAACAGCGCGGCGGTCACCGCCAACAGGCAGGCGGCAGACAATGTACCGCCCACCCTATCACAACTCACTAATGCGCCACCTTTTCCGGGGCGATAAAAACACGGCGGAAACAGACTACGAACGGGAAAACGCTCACCTATACACACTCCACGAGGAATCTGGACAGCATGGAACCCGAATTACACATCCTACCAGCTATTGTCTACCTGCTCATCTACCAGGAGTACGAACGCCGGCGCAGACGACAACGGTGAGTACTGCACCTACGACACAGGCGAGGGGGGAGGAGGAAAGCTTACGGGCACACACATGCGCCATACAACCACCCCCCCACCACAAATACCTACACCCCAATGCCGAGCAACAAGTCAGAGTGACACCACCCAAACCCCCCGGAATAATGCAAAGACACAATTTAAATGATCTATAAAATATATGTATAAATAGCTCCATTGAAGGTATGGGAAATATGCTAAATAAAAGATACAAAAATAAGGAATGAACATAGTCAACAATATATACATAGGCAATAAGTCCTGCACATTCCATCAAAGTTCCATAGTCCGTGGGCCAATGTGCACAAACACATGGGCAAAGCCCACACAGGAGACCAGATACCATTGGAGAGAACACTGCTGGGGCATCAGATGATAAAACTACAGGCACCTCAGGGGGAAGGGAAGGAGGGGGACCTCAGCCACATGAGTCCACGACGCCAGATCCACGAGGGGCCTCCATGCCCACTGTCCCATCCTGGGGAGTGCAAAGCCACAGTCTCACAAGTCTCTACAGTGGGTGGCTTGCCCACTGTGCCATCCTGGGGAGTGCAAAGCCACAGTCTCACAAGTCTCTACAGTGGGTGGATTGCCCACTGTACCATCCTGGGGAGTGCAAAGCCACAGTCTCTCAAGTCTCTACAGTGGGTGGGTTGCCCACTGGACCATCCTGGGAAGTGCCAAGCCACAGTCCATCAGATGGATTACCGACTCCACTGTTAATGGAGGAGGCATGGTGCCCAGAGTGCTTCCTGAAGCCCTGCTCGACACAGAACCGGCACTGTCAATGGGCCAGCGGTGCTTGAGATGAAGGCCCCAGCGGAGCGGTGCTTGAGATGAAGGGCCCAGCGGAGCGGTGCTTGACAGGAAGGGCCCAGCGGAGCGGTGCTTGAGATGAAGGGCCCAGCGGAGCGGTGCTTGAGATGAAGGGCCCAGCGGAGCGGTGCTTGACAGGAAGGGCCCAGCGGAGCGGTGCTTGACAGGAAGGGCCCCGCGGAGCGGTGCTTGAGATGAAGGGCCCAGCGGAGCGGTGCTTGACAGGAAGGGCCCAGCGGAGCGGTGCTTGAGATGAAGGGCCCAGCGGAGCGGTGCTTGACAGGAAGGGCCCAGCGGAGCGGTGCTTGAGATGAAGGGCCCAGCGGAGCGGTGCTTGAGATGAAGGGCCCAGCGGAGCGGTGCTTGACAGGAAGGGCCCAGCGGAGCGGTGCTTGACAGGAAGGGCCCAGCGGAGCGGTGCTTGACAGGAAGGGCCCAGCGGAGCGGTGCTTGAGATGAAGGGCCCAGCGGAGCGGTGCTTGAGACGGCGGGCCCAGCGGAGCGGTGCTTGAGATGAAGGGCCCAGCGGAGCAGTGCTTGAGATGAAGGGCCCAGCGGAGCGGTGCTTGAGATGTAGGGCCCAGCGGAGCGGTGCTTGACAGGAAGGGCCCAGCGGAGCGGTGCTTGAGATGAAGGGCCCAGCGGAGCGGTGCTTGAGATGAAGGGCCCAGCGGAGCGGTGCTTGAGATGAAGGGCCCAGCAGAGCGGTGCTTGACAGGAAGGGCCCAGCGGAGCGGTGCTTGAGATGAAGGGCCCAGCGAAGCAGTGCTTGAGATGAAGGGCCCAGCGGAGCGGTGCATGAGATGAAGGGCCCAGTGGAGCGGTGCTTGAGATGAAGGGCCCAGCGGAGCGGTGCTTGACAGGAAGGGCCCAGCGGAGCGGTGCTTGACAGGAAGGGCCCAGCGGAGCGGTGCTTGACAGGAAGGGCCCAGCGGAGCGGTGCTTGACAGGAAGGGCCCAGCGGAGCGGTGCTTGAGATGAAGGGCCCAGCGGAGCGGTGCTTGAGACGGCAGGCCCAGCGGAGCGGTGCTTGAGATGAAGGGCCCAGCGGAGCAGTGCTTGAGATGAAGGGCCCAGCGGAGCGGTGCTTGAGATGAAGGGCCCAGTGGAGCGGTGCTTGATAGGAAGGGCCCAGCGGAGCGGTGCTTGACAGGAAGGGCCCAGTGAAGCGGTGCTTGAGATGAAGGGCCCAGCGGAGCGGTGCTTGACAGGAAGGGCCCAGAGGAGCGGTGCTTGACAGGAAGGGCCCAGCGGAGCGGTGCTTGAGATGAAGGGCCCAGCGGAGCGGTGCTTGAGACGGGGGGGCCCTGTTCAGCGGTTCTTGTCCCGGCGGGGCCCTGTTCAGCGGTTCTTGTGCCGGCGGGCCCCTGTTCCGCGGTTCTTGTCCCTGCGGGGCCCTGTTCAGCGGTGCTCCTCCCGGCGGGGCCCTGTTCCGCGGTTCTTGTCCCGGCGGGGCCCTGTTCAGCGGTGCTCGTCCCGGCGGGGCCCTGTTCAGCGGTGCTCCTCCCGGCGGGCCCCTGTTCAGCGGTTCTTGTCCCGGCGGGGCCCTGTTCAGCGGTGCTCCTCCCGGCGGGGCCCTGTTCAGCGGTTCTTGTCCCGGCGGGGCCCTGTTCAGCGGTGCTCCTCCCGGCGGGGCCATGTTCAGCGGTTCTTGTCCCGGTGGGGCCCTGTTCAGCGGTGCTCCTCCCGGCGGGGCCCTGTTCAGCGGTGCTCCTCCCGGCGGGGCCCTGTTCAGTGGTGCTCCTCCCGGCAGGGCCCTGTTCAGCGGTGCTTGTCCTGTGTGTCTAGGGAGCCAGACCTGGGCAAGACTTCCCGCTCATTCCCCATCCGAACTTGCGGTCGCCGGGCCCTCCTGTGATGGAGTCCGTCACAACCGGAATGGGGCTGGTGGGGCCCTCCTGGGCAGCTCGCCTGCTGCCTGACTTCTCTGCCCTGCTGCCCTTGCCCTCCTTCGCTGAAGCTCTGTGGCCCTTGCCTCCCTAGGATGATGTGGCAGGTGACGGGGCAAGGCTACTGTCCTTGGTGGCAGCCGTCTCAGTCTTGTCGCGCCGGCCCTTTTTCTTTTTTGTCCTCTTCCCAGGGGGTGGGCTGGCTGTCCCCTTGCTGCTGGCCGATGTTCCTGCCCTAGGATCTGGTGGACTCCAATAGCCCTGCACTATGGTCACAGTAGATGCAGGGCTGGTGGTGGCTGAGGTGCTTTTTTTACTCTTACCAGATGGAGAGGGTGGGTCAGTGATTGGAACGAGCTCAAGGTTGGAAAGGAGAAGGACTTTGGAAGGACAGGGACGGGTAGGTGTAGTGGGTATGGGAGTGGAGGAAGAGGATGTGGTTGTAGGAGAGTCAAGTGTGCTGTCTTTGGGTGCAAGTGCTTATGACGGAGGCTGTCGTTAGGTGGATGGCTGTTGGGTGGGTGGCTGCCTGCATTTGTGTGCTTTGGGAGAGGGGGTGACAGACACACTGGGAGAGGACACAGGGGACGTGTAAATGGCAGTGGGGGTGGTGACTGCACGTGTGCGGACTGTAATGGAGGGTGTGCTGGTGATGGTAGTACTGGCTGATGGTGGTGTGCATGCAGGTGTGAGTGGAGACGTCACAGGGAGGGAGGAGGGAGATGAGGAGGTGGGGGACACAGAGGTGGTAGTGACTGTTGGCATGTCTGCATCTGGATGTTGCTTGGGTGAATGCTTGTGGGATCTGTGGTGCTTATGTCTGGATGAGCTGCCCTTTGGTGTAGAGGTGTGTGCAGGCTGGTTTGATGGTGTGGATGGGATAGGCAGAGGAACAGGAGACTGGGACTGGGTGAAGGGAGTCAGAAGAGGGAGGCTGGAGACAGGGACAATAGCTGCTGTCAGTGCTGAGGCCAGAGCGTTGAACGATCGCTGATGGGCAGCCTGACCCGAATGAATGCCCTCCAGGTATACATTGCTCCGATGCACCTCCCTTTCTACACCCTGGATGGCATTCAAAAGGGTAGACTGCCCAACAATGAGTGTCGTGAGGAGGTCAATGACCTCCTCACTGAGGGCAGCAGGGGTAACTGGGGCAGGGCCTGAGGTGCCTGGGGCGAAGGAGATGCCCGCCTTCCTGGCCGAGCGGGCACGGAGCGAAGGCTGAGGGGCTGCTGGGAGGGCGGGGCTGGTGCGCTGGGTGGCGGCTGTATTTGTTGTGGCGTTGGGCACGGATGTTGCCGCCACCGCTAGGGAGCTCCCTTCCGAGGACGTGTCGGTGTCGCTGACGTCTCCACGGGTCCCCGTTGTGGAGCTCCACTCGCCCTCCGTCTCACTGGTGTACTCGGAGTCTGTTGTATGGCCCTCCGGGGCCATGTGAGATGCAGCTCCCTCGTGCGCCGATGCCACTTCTCCTCCGCCTGATGATGCTAATGCACACATGAACAGGAAGACAAAGAAAATGGGGGAGGGGGAGAAATTAAGACAGGTTGAGTGCATGCATTGGCAACACCGTTGTCGGAGAGGACAGACGCAGAAGCCCCCTGAAGTAGGCCGCGTAATCGGGGTACACTACTCAGTTATTGTGACTAGGCCTACAGGTCTATGGACGACAAATGCACACATGGGTGAGGCCGGACCATGGATAGCTGTACTTGGCACCCTACAGAGGTGGGGGGCGTGGGCACAGGGCCGTGTCTAATGGAGGGGCCTAGCCTATAGAATGCGCCCTGGCCTGGAGATAGCCACAGCCCTCCTCCCCCACCCAGACACCTTCACTGCGCGCAAAGATAGCAGAATGTGCTGATACTCACCCCCTTGTGTCTGCTGTGATGTCCTCACGCGCCCATCCAAATCGGGGTAGGCCACCGCCAGGATCCGGGACATCAGGGGGGTCAATTGGCGGCTGGCACCCCTCCTACGTTGGGAGACCATCCCCAGCAGAGATTCGGCGGTCTTTCTGGTCCCGCGGCGGATGTCCTCCCACCTCTTTCGGCAGTGGGTGCCCCGTCTGTTGTGGACCCCCAGGGCCCGGACGTCCTTGGCGATGGCACGCCAAATGTCGATCTTCTGATGGGCGCTGACCTATATGACATGTACAGGGTGGTAAAGGAATTTGCATCAGTTTTCTGCCTGGTCAATGTGAGTGCCCCCCCCCTCCCCAACCTTGCCATGTGGCACATGCTCTCATCTTTCGTGCGTTGCACTCCTCATTCGCTCCCCTCCCCACCATCTTACATACACCCCACTCAACACAGGCATAGCCCATTCAACGTGCACCCTGTGTACTAACCTGTTGGTCTGGAGGACCGTAGAGTAGCGCATACTGGGGGAGGACCCCATCAACAAGTGTCTCCAATTCTTCGGAAGTGAAGGCAGGGGCCCTTTCCCCAGTCGCAGCAGCCATTGTATCTCCCAGACCGAGGTCACAGCAGCACTTGCAGTATAGGTCCTCTCCTGTGGATGATCAGGTCTCGAGTGATTAATCAGATAGAAAATGGCGGTCACGCCCGCGGCGGTGCGTACCGCGACCGCCGGTGCACATCGTCATTGGCTCCTGAGACCCATAGGGGTCAATGTTAACCAATGCTGCTTGGCGCCGCGGTCTTCGACCGCCTACCGCCACGGTGTGCCACGCCAGCGCAGTGACCTCACATCCCACTGTCACACTTCACAGGTCAGGCAGCCGCCATTTCAAGGGCCCACATGGCATGATTTCTACTGCGTCACACAGGCCTAGGCCTTGCATTGCCACTCATACAAGCCTTTCAATGCATAACGATTCGTGTACTGTGCAAGCTGTGTGAACGAACCTGTGGGTTGCTTGACTCTGTGCTCCATGTTGTCCTTTCTAGGCACCGTCCGCTGGGACTTGCGAGGAGAAGGATGAATCCTCCCGTGTACCGACCGCTGGTGGACCTGTCGACAATGGAAGAACGACATATCCTACTTACATACAGGCTTGACAGAGCAACTATACATGAACTATGTGCCCAGCTGGAGCCAGACCTGATGTCCTCCATCCGCCAACCCACAGGGATTCCCCCTCTGGTGCAGGTTCTGTCAGTACTCCATTTTTTGGCAAGTGGGTCTTTTCAGACAACAGTGGCCATATCATCTGGGATGTCTCAGCCTATGTTTTCTAAGGTTTTGTCCAGAGTGTTGTCTGCCCTGATGAAATACATGCGGAGCTACATTATTTTCCCTGAGGTGGGCGAATTGGCTACAGTGAAGGGTGATTTCTATGCCCTTGGACATATCCCCAACATCATTGGTGCCATTGATGGGACCCATGTGGCTTTGGTCCCCCCCAAAGAAAGTGAGCAGGTGTACAGAAACAGAAAAAGTTATCATTCGATGAATGTCCAGGTGGTCTGTTTGGCTGACCAGTACATCTCCCATGTAAATGCCAAGTTCCCTGGGTCAGTGCATGACGCGTATGTCATGTGAAATAGCAGCATCCCTTATGTGATGGAACAGCTACAGAGACACCGTGTGTGGCTAATTGGTGACTCTGGTTACCCCAACCTGTCGTGGCTACTGACCCCAGTGAGGAATCCCCGGACCAGGGCAGAGGAACGGTACAATGAGGCCCATGGGCGAACTAGGAGGATCATAGAAAGGACCTTCGGGGTCCTGAAGGCCAGGTTTAGGTGCCTGCATATGACAGGGGGATCCCTCATGTACTCACCAAAGAAGGTGTGCCAGATCATCGTGGCCTGCTGTATGCTTCACAATCTTGCATTGCGACGCCAGGTGCCTTTTCTGCAGGAGGATGGTCCAGATGGTGGTGTTGTAGCAGCTGTGGAGCCTGTGGAGAGTGAAGAGGAGGAAGACGACGGGGACGACACGGACAACAGGGATACAGTCATACAACAATATTTTCAGTAGCACACAGGTAAGAATCAGCCACCCCATTTTACATTTACTTAAGGCCTCATGCGTCTCCACTGTCTGTGTTTCCCCCCAGTTCCTGTTGACTGATTTGTGACTTTCCCTTCCCTTTTCAGAGCTGTATGACCCACTGCCTGACTTCTGGTTTCTTTGCCCATGGACTAAAGCTTATTGAAATTGGTATGTTGTCATCACAAAGTAACTAGGCATTATTGCACCGTTATGTGTAATACATTTGTTAAGAATACAATCAGACTCCTGTTTTTTTAAGTGCAATAAGTGATTTATTTTAAGTGCTACATATAGGTACATGATTGGGAAACGGTGATGGGTGGGGGTGGAGTAATGTCCATGGCAGAGTCCAGTTCTCAGTTGCACAGGTGCATTGTCCATATGCCTGTGGAAGGATGGAGCAGGGGCAGTTCAAGGTTGGACAGGGTGACAATGTGGGACAGTGGGATGACGTCAGGGGGTATCTTAGGCTGGCGGGGGTCTTGCAATCCTACTCTCTCTTCTTGTGAGATCTCAGGTTCCGCTTGCGGGTTGGTTCTTCTTCTGCAGGAGGTGGGGTTCTGGTGGCCTGTCGTTGTGTGGGGGCCTCCTGTCCACTAGCGCCGGCGGAGGTGGTAGGCTGTTCCTGGCCTGGGCTAGTGACAGGGGCCCTTTGGGGTGCCACATGGTCCCGCAATGTGGTGACGATCTGGGTAAGGGCCACGACGATGGTCCCCATTGCGGAACCGATGTTCCTCAGTTCCTCCCTGAACCCCATGTACCGTTCCTCCTGCAGTTCCTGGATCTCCTGGAACCGGGCCAGTACCGTCGCCATCGTCTCCTGGGAGCAGTGGTATGCTCCCATGATGGAGGAGAGGGCCTCTTGGAGAGTCGGTTCCCCGGGCCTGTCCCCCCCCTGTCGCACAGCAGCCCTCCCAGTTCCCCTGTGTTCCTGGGCCTCTGTCCCCTGGACGGTGTGCCCACTACCACTGCCCCCAGGTCCCTGTTGTTGTTGGGGTGGTGGGTCAACCTGGGTGCCCTGTAGTGGTGGACACACCGCTGATTTACGTGTCCTGGAGACAGAGGCATGTGCCCGCTGGGTGGGAGCTGTGCTGGTGTTCCCAGAGGGGGTTGGGTCTGGTGTAGCCTGCGGCTGTCTGTGGGGAACCGACTGTCCAGAGGTCCCCGATGGGCCGGGCTGGTCATCTGGCTCCAGGGAGACAGAGCTGCTGTCATCGCTGGGGGCCTCTTCTGGGGGTGGGATGGACATCTCTGGACCCTCCGTGGCAGTGTGGTGGCGTTCGGGTCCTGCAGGGGTATAAAGGTATGGTTATTGCTTCTGTGTGTGGCATTTCGTGTGATGGGTGGGTGTCCGTGTACCCAAGTGCAGGCATTCCCTTGTGGGGGCTTTTGTGAGGGTGGCTTGTGGGGGTGATGTGTGTGTGCAGTGGGCATGCTTTGGTGATGGGTGTCCATGCTTTGTGGTCGCATGCAGGGCTTGGTGTTGGGATGGGTGGGTTGGAATGGTGAGCCTTTTGCTAGGTGTTGGTGTGATGGGGAGGGGGTGAGGGTGGGGGTATGATTTGGCATGCAGGTGGGGTGGGGGTGGGAAGCAGTAGTGAAGATTTGCCTTACCATAGTCCATTCCTCCGCCTACTCCTGCGAGGCCCTCAGGATGTGCAAGACTTCCTCCTCCCATGCGGTAAATTCGGGGGGAGTAGGTGGGGGTCCGCCGCCAGTCTTCTGCACCGCAATGTTGTGCCTTGATACCATGGAACGCACCTTCCCCCGTAGGTCGTTCCATCTCTTCCTGATGTCCTCCCGATTGCGTGGATGCTGTCCCACCGCGTTAACCCTGTCCACTATCCTTTGCCATAGCTCCATCTTCCTGGCAATTGTGGTGTGCTGCACCTGTTCCCTGAAGAGCTGGGGCTCTACACGGACTATTTCCTCCACCATGACCCTGAGTTTGGCATCACTGAACCTGGGGTGTCTTTGGGGTGCCATGGGGTGGTGTGGTTGAGGTGTGGGGTGGCGTTTGTGGTGATGAGTGTGGTGCGTGTGGTGGTGTGTGGTGTTTGGTGCGTGGATTCTGTGTGGGTGATGGTGTTGTGTGCCTCTGTGTTGTGTGATTGTCTATTCTGTGCTCTCTCTCTAGCCTTCGTCAATAATTTTGGGTCGTAGGGGCTTGTGGGTGATGTGGGTGTGTGTTTTATATTGTGTTGGGTGTGTGGGAGTGGTGTTAGTATGTGTATCAGGTGTGTGTATTTCAAACTGACCAATGTGGCTGAGTTTTCTATGTGTGTGTGTATTTTGACCGCGGCGGTGTGTACCGCCAATGGAATACCGCGTTTAAAAGACCGCCGCGTGGATTTGTGGGTCGGAATGGTATGGGTGTATTTCTGTTGCCATGACGGTAGAGGTTTGGTCATCGCCATTTTTGCGCTGACCTTTGGTGGGGCGGACTTTTGTGGATGTCGGGTTTTTGGCGGTTTGCCAGTTGTGGGTCAGAATGACCGTGGCGGTTTACCGCGGCCGCGGCGGTGTTATGGCGGTCTTCAGACCGGCGGTAAGCGCCTTTTACCGCCGAGGTCAGAATGACCCCCTATGTCACGTGCAGAGAGCTGCACCAGAGAACGTGACGACATGGAAAAGCGCCCGCAAAAAAAATTGGAGAGAGCACCTGAGAGCGTGACGTAACGCACGGGACAAGAGGCCGTGCCAGCCGGCCTTTCTGCAACGCAAGATGGCCACCGTTGGCCCATCACACCGGAGGTCATCAGAAGCGACCGACCCTGCAAAGCACACCAAGACTTCAAGCAGGACCCAGTGCCTTAAAGGAAGTGGAAAAGAAGGTGACCCGCCGTCACTGCCCTGCAACGTGCCTGAGACTAAACAAGGAGTGTCCTCCCCCACACTGCCTCAAGACGGAGTCAGAAGCAACTCGCAGCAGGCAAGAGGAGAGTCGCACACCCTGAGTGGCACGATGCCACCACTACAACACGTGGAAGAGCCCCTAGTCCTTCAGCAGGATAGGACCTTCAAAAGGTCCACACGAAAGGAAGACAAGTGGCCAGACGCCACAACAAAGAAGAAGAAAGCGTGGCGTAGCACCACGCTATGAAGAAGGAAGAAAGGAGACTGTGTGACATCACCTGTCACACTGCAACACCTGACGACCACAGAAGAACAAGAACGGAAGATCAACAGGGTGGAGAGATGGAGGACTCACACAACAAAGGAAGAGTGCACCCACAGACAAGACAGCCACCGGGGTGCGATGACATCACTGGAGACGGCTCGGCGGGAGTGCCAAATGTAAGACGCCATGCGCGAACCGCGTACTTACCCCACACTTCAAAGGTGACCATCCAAGCCACCTGCCATTGGCTGCTTGAAGCAGATGGCACCACTGCTAGCATCTGCCCTTGAGCAAGAGAAGGACTGCACTCGCTATGACGAGGTTACTCCAATCACCCTTACTCCAGCAACGTCACTTGTCGTCCAGGTCTCCAAATGGCAAACATCATCATTGCCATGTGCATCACGGTATCCATCAAGGGAGCAGTTAAACAACCAGACTGGAGTCCTACACCTCTGCTTCAATGCTCTGAAGAACCAGTCAACCAATGACCACCTGCTCACCCTGCCTGTATCCTGCTCTCGGTGGCAAGAGCAAAGTTGTGACCTAGACCCATCTACCCCTGTAATTGCATGAGTGACTAGGCAGTGGCTCCTAGGAGGTCTCGCAGCTGCCCTATGTGTCACACAAGCAGCCCCAGCGCAGACCACAAGCAGTCCCGTGGCAACCCAGACAAGGGGCCTCCCAAGCTTGAGAGAGGACTAGACATTGCCCCGCCGATGAAGTCAAGGAGACAAGCAAGGCTGTGCAATGGAGACTCCAACAGGTCACAGCACACCAAGACTGTCTTCAGCGAATTAACATGACACCAATTAGACACCCTCCTGGCAACGTGATAGACAATTGCCCTGAGACCGTCTGAGAGCCCGCATGCACCTGATCCATGTCGGCAAGCGCCCTGACCACGGAACATCCACCCTTGTGGTTGCACGAATGATTTGACCATGGCTCCTGTCGGAGAGCCTGCAGCGGCCGGCAGATGGCCCACAAGCAGCCCAGCACAGTCCATGCCAATCCCGTGGCAAACCCATTGAAAAGGCCTCAAGGAAGTTCCATAGTGAAGAGTCCACAAACGAGAGGTGGTCTGGAAGCAGCTCTGCCATCAGAGTGTCAGGATGTACAAAGGCTTCAGAGGAGGACTTCACGCCATCACAGATGTCATCCGTCTTCGAGGGATTGGCCTTTGTGAAGCCAGGATGACTCGGCAAGCAGATTCACAGTGGACTCCACCAACGCTCGTGATGCACCCAATTCGAATGACACACCCAATTCGAATGATACGCCCTATTCGAACAATTTGAACTGTAAACACCACCAGCCTCACCACGATTGCCCACAGGACTGAACCACAGCGCATCAGTGGGGCACTTAACCAACCATCTGACTGTCAGAGTCCGGACTTCTTCCACACAGTGTTCGTGCCCGGCTGTGCCTGGTTAAATCATGAACTCGTGCAGAAGGATCCGTGTGCTCCCAGCTGCATCTGCCCACTGCAATCCTGCGGCCTGCCTTCTCGAGGCCGAGAGACTGATGGTGGTGTGTTTTTTTGTTACTGTGTTTTTCTTTTGCAGGTTGGACTTTGTTTTTGTTCCTCAAAGTTTTGGAGGAATGTAGTGTCCTGCTGGACACATTCTAGTGTTTGGCCAGCCTCTCTGCTGAGGGCTGGCCTCCCACCTACACCCCACGCCCACCCAACACAGGCGTCACTGGTCAGGTGACCCTGCAATAAAAAGGGCCGGGCGCACGTGCCCAGGGCCAGTTCCACCCACTAAGAAACCGTGTCCGTGTCGTCTCCTTTTAGTAGCATGGGGGCCTAGGGCCCCAACACTACAACTTTTTGGTTTGGTTTCCAAAAAGGAAAAGAGAGAATTTCGTTTGATCTAGCATATTTTTTATACGGAAGAAGGTAAGTCATTGATCCATCATTTTATTTAAGCTTGCATGATTTCACAGTGGCAGCCACACCAGGACAGGCTCCCGGCTGTAGCCAATGCAGACAGCAAGGCAGGCATGCAGTTTAGCGAGCCCGAAGTCACTTCCTCTGTTTTGCAGAAGGGAAAGATTATACTTTTCATAAGTGCCTGCCAATTGGATGTGTGATCTTCTGTGCAGCTTTTGAGCATTATCGCTCTTTCCTGTCATTGAGATGTGGGAAAGAACGTGGCTTGAAAGGCATAATACCCTACCTGGATAACTTCCTGTTTGTAGACAAAGAAGGGATCAGGGCTTTCCAAAGGGCAGTTGACCTCTTTGAAACCATGGCAGCGAGGCTGGGTGAACTATTGTCTTGTGGCAGATTTGAGGGCCGTACGATTAGTTTATGACTCAGTGGCATACAGCTAGATATGACCAGGCGAGAGTACAGGTTACCCAGGAACAAGGTGGAGCAATTCAAAAAGGCAGGAAGGTGAAAAAAGATGATTTTGAGCAAATGGAAACTCTGGTGGGGCAGATACATTTTTCAGTTAAAATTATCCACTTGGAACAACATTCTGCAGATGCCAGGCGCAGAACATATCAGGACTGAAAAAAACCTTGAAGTGTCAAAGACTCAGCAAAGGATTCAGGGGGGGACTAAAACATTTGGAGAGAGTCCTTGGAGGATTTCAATTGAGTTTTCATGTGGAAGTGGTAAGCAATGCCTAGCCGGAAGTTGAAATTTGGCACAGATCTAGCAGGGAACACTAGCTTTGGAGCCTTATGGGCAGGATGTTGTGTACCAGTAGGTGGCCGGAATGATGGGTGGAAAGCTGTTTCATTAGCAATATCATCTTCCTGAAACTGTTTCTCATTTCGGTGGGTTTGGAAATCTGGGCATTTTGTGCTCAGACAGCTGGTCTGTTGCACAGCTAGCAACACGGCTGTTTGGGTAGTATTCTGTGCCTGCTCAGAACTTTAAAACTGAACCGTTTACGCTTTTTTATTAACTTCAGGGTAAAGTTTGTGCAAGGATGAAAAAACGCTATTGCTAATGATTTCTCTCATTTTAAAGATGGACTGGTTCGGGGGCTGATACCAGAGGCAAAAGAGGATAAGGACCCTGTTACAGCAAGGCCCATGTGAAACAGCTTGGCTCTCAAATCAATAATGCCACAAACACTAGGCAAGTATGAGTTGGTGGTGGAGATGTTTAGGGACTGGTATAAGGAGTGTAGCTGCACCAGTTATTGGTTACATCAGAAAGAATATGTAATTTGGGGTTTCAAGAGTTGAAAAGCGAGGTCATGGATAGGCACTAGCCTGGCAAGTTAACATTACTGGATAGGGCCAGAGAGAACTCCAAAATCGTAGTGGGATTTACAGCCAAAAAGATAATGGTGGGATGGGAAATGTGCAAAAGTACTGTGAAGGACAGGAACGAAGGCATCTTTATTAAAATGTTTGAAAGTATGTTGTGGGTGTTATCAGAGATCTCTTGTTCATTTGGGGAGCAGAACCATTTTACTTGTGGATACATAATGGCTTGTTATGAGGCTTTACGGGTCAGTGACATGGGGTGGCCAGGAGGAATGAGCAGTTCAAGAACGGTTGGGTGGAGGGGAGCAGATCGAGTTTCAAAGTTCTGAGGGATCAAACACAACAGATAGGTAGGGAACAATGGGTCAATTTGCAATATAGTGGTAGATGTGCCTGGTGCCCAGTGGTAGCATTTTCTGCAGATTTACTGGGCAGTGTGAAAGGTCTCCGAGTTCACAAAGCCTCTTGCAATTTACCAGTCCAGTGAGATCTGGAACGCCAAGCTGGTGAGGTGAAGATTGGGCCACAGACAAAATAGTACCAGTTCTTTTAGGATTGATCCATCAGATCATGAAGATGGGACAGTGGCATTCTAGCCCATACAAATGGTACATCCGGACCCTCCATCAGGTGTAGGGCCAGAAGTCCTCTGTCATAGGTTGGTAGAGAAGCTTGGCATGACAGAGTGCCCAGACTCAGTCAATAATGGGATGAGCTTTCAGTTGCCACAGGGGCTGTCACAGAATGCTTAAAACCATGGATGGATCCTGGCCTAAGGGTATAAGCTGTGGACGGGAGGGAAGATTTCTGGGGCTTGCTTATCACTGCTTGCATTGCTTTTATTAGGAATGCTACGGTCAGCTGTGGGCAATTCAGTAGGTCTATGCTAAGTGGAATGCAATAATGTTTGGATCAACCAGGTTATGTTACAGGTCTTCCGTATCAAGAAATTCAACTGCTACCCAAGCCAGAAGGGGCACTTTGAATTCCAAATTGTGATTTCTTTTCATCATTAGGGAACCTTAGGGGACTTTTTTTTTCTCGTCGTTTCATGTAGGTATTCGTGGCAGGGAGGTTTTTCATCCTTTTCAAGGTAGGTTTCAAGTTAGGAGAGTGCTAGCTCTTGGGTCTACATGACAGGAGGCAATGGTTTAGTAGCAAGGCTTCAAAGTTTTAGTGGAGCTGCATGTTTTTTCACCATGGTGGGTATTATTTTCTACACTTTTGTTGCAAATAGACTCCTAAACAAGAAGCTACAGATATGTTTGCTTTAAAGGAACTCCTAATATTAGCTGCAGCTTTCCCCCAAAAGAAGTGGTGGCGGATACACTGCTGTACATAGACTACAGGAGAGGTGATTTCATGGTTATATAAGGCGCTACAACTGGACAGCGGGGTCGTTATTGATGGTGCCAACAGCATTGTCAGGAGTCACTGAGTGGCTGTGGTGGTACCAGCTTGCCATCTTCGTGACACCAACTAAGAAGGAAGGAAACAGTACCTGTGACGACTCCTGAAAAATAGATATCACTTGGGTACTAGGGAGGAGGGCCGTCTGACTCCAAACCCTGCCAGAAGGTGCAGGGGGGAAGTTTTATATTCTCTGAGGATAATCTTCCACATTAAAGGCAACACCCACTCCCCTGAGGAGAGGTGGATTATCTGGGACTTCACCTCAGGAAAAATAACTGTGTGAGTCTGTTGAATGTCCACACTCCTCCATTTAAATTTTCAGATTATGATGATCAATCATTGATGTTTCTCCTTTCAGTTAACATGCATGAATCAGATTAAAAACTGCTGTGGACATAAAACCCGAACAGGTGATGTGTTTTCACGTGTGTGTGGCAGGGTCTAGTAATAACTTTGAGATTTTGCAGAGAGGCAGCCAAGTTGGGGTCCAAGAGGTGCCAGCCCCATCGCAATCCAAATATCATCTAGTTGCATGCCTTAACATGCATTTCTTTTATTATATGTCTGCAGATAAGAAGTCAGTAGCCATTCAAACTGCATGCCCTTTGCTGCTTCATTGCCTAGTTACCGCTCTCCTAGATGTGTGTGCGCTGATGTTTTGAATGAGTGCTGGTGTTGTTCATACCTTGTTCTTTCTGGTGCTGCAGCAGAGGGTCACAGTGAAGATGACCAGGAGCATCAGCAGTAGGCAGCAGAGCAGCTCCAGTGGCTAGCGTTCACCTGAACCCTGCTGTTCACCCCGTTCAGCAGCACTGGCTAAGACCCCGGGGTGTCAGAGAGCATCAGAGCCAATGCAGGCAGTGTCTGATGCAGGCATTTCCTGCACCATTACCTTTAAGCCATGTCTGGCATTTGACCCACTATACAACCCAAGGGACCACAAATCTCAGGGGCAGCAGTTTGTTCCGCTTGTCCAAGATGCCCTCAGCTGCTTAGTCTTCGCATTAGAAGGACCTGTGTGTTCAGTAGCATATGCCCTTCAGGGAAGTATTGGGCAAGTTTATCAGCGATGCACACCCAAAAGGGGCCTGCAGGAGCAAAGGGTAGTCTCGGGCTTGTTTAGGAAACACTCTAAAGAGTGTTTTTACAGCATATGTCAGAGAGGAGGTCAGCGTTTATGCAGCTCTGAATGTTCATGGGGGGAGGTGGGGTTCATTAGCCACCAATGTTGAAGTCCACTGTGCTGTTCATGAGCTTCTCTAGTCTTTATCTAGAACCGGTAAAGCTGATCAGACCCATCAACATTTAGCCACAAAGTGTGCTGTGGGACCATTCTTTCAGCGGGACCAGTAAGTGAGGGTTGACAAAGCTTTCTCTCCTCTTTCCTATTTCTCTTCTCGTGACTGACCTTTTTAGGAGTCTCAAGGGGTAAAGGGAGTTAAATCAATATTTCAAATGAATTAACAGAGCAACCTATTTGGTCGCACATTAAATCTTGGAGTCCGAAATTAAAGTTTATAGATTTACTACAAATTTAAAGCCAAACTTATGTAAATAATTCTCAAAAACATGCTATATAAATACAGAAACTCCAAAGATAAAGGAAAGCATCAAATCGGATTAAATTGAACAAGCAGAAGGCATAGAAGAACCTCAGTAGCAGCAATACAAAAGATGAGGAACAGAATCTGATGGTCAGTATGCAAGGCACGGCCTTTCATCATGAAGACAATCTTGCACTTTGCAGTGGCTCATCCTTCCTTACAATCTACATGCATGCACACTCCTCAAAATCACTCACATGTAACAATACACTAACCTTTGTCTGTTTTACTAAAGAATTGACATAACTCAGTCACAGAAGAGTATCAAATACTTCGAATGAAACCTCAACCTATGGGGTATCATGCAGATTAGAATAGTTTAACCCTGCGCATTAAGATCCACTACATCAATCTCCTCACGTTCACACAAAGATAAATCACTGTCTCAGTTGTGCTGTTGACGACGTCTCAGGCGAAACACCACCAAACTTAGCAGACAATTATAATATAGTATCTTCTATACCTTTTAACACTTTCCCCAGATCGTGGGTCATGTTGGACTTGATAACATCAACTTCTTTACCTAACACCATCCTCACACAACATTCAAAACATCTCCGCAAAACATCATCCAAAGTTAACAAACACTGCAAACTTGAACCACTGCAATTCATGATTATATTGATACTCACTACTCCACGGCTGATAAGACTCTCTCTCAACTCTCCAAAATTCTGCAGATCCTCCAAAGTCTGGAAATGAAACTAGGGCTGGGTTCTGAGGATTAACTAATCTAGAAAAAAGGGTTACAGCTCCCCTAACCATCACCACTCTGCTACCATCTGAGAAAGCTTCCACTCCTCTTTTCTATTTCTCTGCTCTTGACTGACCTTTTTCGATGTCTCGAGGGATAAAGGGAGTTAAATCAACATTTCAAATGAATTTACAGAGTAACCTATTTGGTCACACATTAGATCTGGGAGTTGGAAATTAAAGTTCAAAGATTTACTACAAATGTAAGGCCAAAAATATGTAAATGAGTATCAAAAACATGCTGTATAAGTAAAAAATCACCAAAAGTGAAGTAAAGCATTGAATCAGACTAAATAGTACAAGCATAAGGCATACAAGAACCTCAGTAGCAGCAATACAAAAGATGTTGAACAGAATCTGATGGTCAGTATACAAGTTGCGGTCTTCCTGTTTTATCATTTCAAAACTAATTCAATCTAAACTGAGCTGCAGGGGACATCCTAATTACCTGTCAGGAAATATAGAGGGAATTCTAAATAATCAGAAAGTGTCAATGTAGCCGAAACCTCAGTAGAGGTTCTTATAGAGAGGTGTGCGTAGCATAAAGCCACTCAACCAAATTGAGAATAGAGAGGTCTCTACCCCTCTAAGTCTTAGGTTAATCTCCTCTAGTCAAATGGGAATCTGCTCTAGTCAAAGGGCAAAAGGTATCTGCTGTCTGGATACCAATTTAGACCTTGTAGAATATTCGAGAATCCACGTCATGAACACCAGTAGTTTTCCATCTTCCATAATCAAATGGAATTTGCAACTCCCATCGATTTTTCATACCACAAAACAAGCACTGAGATGACCTTGGGTGTCTCCCAGAACCTGTGCACACAGGGGAGTCTTCCTTTTTCTAATTAGACAACATGCCTTTCAATGACTTTAGACGCGTACAGAGGCACCTGCAAATAAAGAATAATACAATGTGAGCAAAACTCCACGTTGAAGGTTAAACATAGAAAAACAACATTCCAGGCCTTCACTTGAGCTCACTTAAACGGTTCAATGCACATTCAAGATAAACTGTTATGCATGAATTTCTCTTCATAGATATAACATATTTATGAATAACAGTGATTGTACATCTCTCAATTACATTACCACAATCCTAATACATGAATATGAATGCAGACATGTTGTATTTCAACTGATTAAATACATTAGTAAAGCATATATAATTGTTACCTTACTACTTGTGAATGCACCTTGAATAATATGAATTTGATGCATCACTTGACAGCAATAGTATTAAAGTATACAATATATGTTTGTTGATTACACTTTACATGACACTCTTGCAGCGCATAATGGCACAGCAAAGTTATGCATTCTCAGTGTAAAGGACTATTGTTGAGTCTCAAGCAGAGTCACTTGACTTGACTCTTACCCCTCACCATTACTCCCACCCAAGATTGATAGAAATACATATTGGTTTTGTTTTAATATGTATTGATCTGAATTGCCCCTCGCTTTGAGCAATGCTAGGTGCAGGGCAATTTCAATTTCCCAAAATGGGAGTTGCTGCAGAAAACACTTTTATTTGACTCCCGGGACGTCAAGTAATTGACTAAAGGACTACAGCCTGCAATACCAAGCACCCTTGTCTGACTCAAGGGAACTCTAATAATGGCCTAGGATCCTGCAGTCTGCATCATAAAAGTGCTGATTGCAGCTTTTGGAAACTCTGAGGACATGCAAAGATGAATGCTAAGTAAGAAAGGTATATGCAAATGAAATGCATCATATCCATGTGACCCATGCACACAGGGAATGTGAAAGGGGCACTCCTGAACCATCATTTGTCATATCCCTGAGCTGCCCTGTGTAAAAAGGCTATCTGAATCAGTACAAGGATGCTGCCCTCAAGATGCTGCATCTCACCTTAGAACTGTGCCCCCACACAACCATGTCCTTGGATTAAATGATCAGAGCCTGTGTGGAGGATGACACCTGTTTGCCTCACGCCATGCAGCTTTGCTCCAGACTGACATAGCTTCATGAGACATGGAAGCAATAACTGTGGCTTCTGACTCACTCATGTGACAAATGTTATGCTGAGTCTCTCAATAACCCACTCTCCTTAAAATTTAATCATGGATGTAAAGGTTCAGATGAACAAGTTCAGATAGACCACATTCAGTAATTTCCTTATGCAGCAGGGATATTGAATCTTCTCCTAGGTCTTGCCTTTCTTATGCAGACAGTATCCGGCCTATGTTTCTAAAAATGGGAAAGTGTTTTTATCTTAAATGAAGCTGTTATACCTGTAAACCTTTGGGTAGTATTCTCCCAAACCTTTTGCCTGCTTTGCCTCATTTTTGCTGATCTGTTTTTGTTGGCCTTAGGACGCTGGGCACTTTGCCACCGCTAGACAATGCTAAAGTGCATGTGCCCACTCCCCTAAAACATGGTAAAATTGGTGTACCCACAAGTGGAATATTTAACTTACTTATAAGTCCCTGGTAAAGTGCACTATACATGCCCAGGGCCTGTAACTCAAATTCTATTAGTGGGCCTGCAGCACTGATTGTGCCACCCACTTAAGAAGCCCTTGAAACATGTATCAGGCCTGCCACTGAAGAGCCTGTGTGTGCAGTTTGACTGCCATGTCGATTTAGCATTTAAAATCCCTCTCCAGGTTTTAAACTCCCCTTTTATTACATAGACGACACCCCTATCAGCCAATAGGACAGGGTGCTATGTAATTAAAGGGCAGGACTTATACCTTTGAGTTTTACATGTCCTGGTAGTGAAAAATGCCCACATTTGTTTTTCACTACTGTGAGGCCTGCCCCTCGCATAGGTTAAGATTAGGGATTTCTTATTACATTTAATAAAGTGTAATTCCTGATTGAGAAGGAGTAGGCCTGTCATGTTCAGTACCTCTGCAATTGTAATGATATACATATGTAAAGTCAGATTTGCTATTGCAATTTTGAAAATGCCATTTTAGAAAGTTGGCATTTTACTTCTCTCCACCCTGTGTTCCTGTAACCTGTCTCCAATCCACAACTGAGCTGGGCTGACAGCTGGTTTCCTGCATTCCCTCTAGACAGCCTCACACAAAGGAAGGGGAGGTGTGGCTGAGTGGCCATATGCATGTTGAGGGGTCTTCCTGGGAAGGATGGGAGGGAGGAACTGACACTTACACCGGGAAAGACCCCTCTTTGAAGTCACTCCCACTTCAAAGACACAACTGGGAATAAGAACTGAAATTACCAAATCAGTACATATCTGGACCTGTCGATACTCTGCCAGGAAGAAGGACTGCTGTGCTGCTGAAGGACTGCTACTCTGCTGTATTACTGCTCTGGATGAATTTCTGCTGTGCTGACCTGCCTGCTGTCTGCTGCCCTCTTTGCCTGGTTGAGAAGGACTGGACCTATGCCACTTGAACTTATCACTCCAATGGCTTGTCTGCTGGCCTCCTGTTCTGAAGTCTCAGGGACATCAAAGACTTCCAGCAACTCTACATTAGCACCTGAACTCTGCCAACTATAAGTCCTCCCTGCCATGTGGTGCCAATCCACTGCTGGGTCCTTCGAAGTTTCCCTGTGCTGATCCAGCAAAATCCATTCATCGCTGGCGTTGCACTGGTCATAACTGACGCATCTTCTTCAATGGTGACACATCGGTGCTTGAGAACTTCTCATCACTGGCTGCGAGGCTCAATGACAATGCATTACGTTCACTGCCATAGGACTTACAAACGATGCATCCCCGAAAGCATGGATCGGAACCAATGCATCCGCTGCGTATCACCTCCTTTGCTCCTCACATCAGGTCTTCAACGTCAACACATCCTTCATCCAAAGGTGCCTTTGCAGCAGGACAAGATTGGTCCCTGTATTCGACTTGTGCTACATCGGGGTCGGCTTGACTTTTAATATTTGACTCGGTCTAGCATGGCCAGATAGCCCCGATGGGCAGTTTAGGTTTCTAAGCACTATATTTGCAGATAATCTTTAACAATTCCTATCTCGTCTTCTAATTATTGGATTTTTGTCATTTTGGTCTTCTTTTACCCATACAAATATAGCCTATTTTTCTAACTTTGTGTGGAGTCTTTTTGTGGTGTTTTCACTTTGTTACCGTACTTTTCACATTGCCTTCTATGTGAAGCCTACCTTCTCTGTACCAAGCTACCTGAGGGTGAGCACAGGTTATGGTGTGTAACTGACTTACCTTGATTAGGATTGTGGTCCCTACTTGGACAGGATGCATACCTCTGCCAATTAGAGACCCAGTTTCTAACCAAGACAAAGGGATGTATCTTTGGGGAACCCTGCTTTAGTATCTGAATGCAGAGCAACGAGCGTCTTTGCAAAGCCTGTAGTACAAGCAGGGAGGATTTGCTCCAACTGAGAGTGTCAATTTCTCTGGTTAAGCTAACAGAAGGCAGGTGTATGTTCTGGGAAGCATAGTCGCACCTCATTTAGAAAGATTTTAAATTACTATGTGTCGTTTTTGATGTAATGTGGCAATAATCAGCAATCCATTATCAGCAAAAAACAATTACTGTGCCATTTTGTCACAGTTGAAGATGTTATTAGCAGGGATCCTTTAGATTTGGTTATGTACTACTAACCGGCATCGAATGCTGGCAGTATGTTACACATGAAATTTACTGCAATCTGCTCAAAACGTGTACAGATGTTTTTAGTACCCATCTTGGAGAAATAATTCCCAACCTCCTATGTAATATACAGTGCTCTGTTGCTTCCTCGCAAGGCTCGCACTGATTTATTATTACTACATAGATACTTCAAGAACAACCCACATCTTGTGACCTGACACTCTCAAAACCATAACGAGTAAGAAGTCCTCTGGATGCCTTGATTTTGACCCACAAGAACAAATGGCCTTATTACAGAAAGCTTTCCTGTAAGCCATTTCATTGAATTAAACTAATTAATATGAACAACAAAAACATGCATTTAGTTGGTGGTCTATTAAACAAATGTTGTTTAAAACAAATTATCTCTTCATTGTACCATCTGGACAGTCTCATCTGCTTCGCTAAAGAAATAAACATTAGTCCGCTGTTATGTTTTCCACAAGTAATTACCTAACATTGTATTGTATCAGTATAAAAGACTTTCATAATCACCACTTTTACTAATGAACAGTGCTGGAGAAAAGAGCTATAACTGAGCTGTCTCTTGGCACTAAGATCATATGTTAGCATTAATTAACTTGGCTGTTAAATCAATTAAAAAATGAAATTTCTGATCTACCACTGGGATTCAAATTTTCATTTTTGTTCACAGGGTTACACAGAGATCTCTGCAACAGCCCCCTGCACTAACCCACTGAGATATTAGCAACCGTTCATTCTGTTCGTGATAATATGTAAAAATATATGTGATATAAAGACACTTCAATCAAATTCCTTTTACTTCAGTCTTTATTCTTTCATCTCTACTGCCTCAGCAACAGTTCTCCACACAGCTGCTCTTCTAGCTCCTCAACGTTCTACTGTCAACTCCAGCCCAATAACTGTCGGACTCTACCATTCTAAGGGGAAGGGGAGGTGGAACATACTACTTCTATCGGTGTAAATATTAAACTCCTATTAGGATAAACTTATTTATATAGAACAATATATATATATAGCTTATTTAATTAAAACTGCGATACAACACATCTTCCCTTCTAACAAAACTAGAAATAGTACAGTCATCTGCTATCATTAATTACAGTTCATTATACTCAAGTAGTAATCTCGTAATCTTTATGCCAAACAGGAGGTTTAATTTGTCGGCTATATGTTCTTTTCTCATAACCTCCTTCATTGCGATTCTGTGGAACTTCCTGACTTCCTCCCGCTTCCTCAGGATTGCTTCCAGTCTTTTCTACACCCGGTGGCTGTTTGACGATCCTATCCATGCTCCAACACTGTCCATTCTCCAATACAACTACATTTCTTTTTACTTTGGCAATATTGAATGGGCCCATAAACTTGGTGTCTCTCACATTTGACCTCATTCCCTTCAATGGATTTTTAACATACACTCTATCCCCTACCACCCACTGTTGTTGTTTCATACCATGTTTCTTATCATACATTCTTCTGTATTTATCTTGGTGCAGAGATAATTTAAGTTTGATAGGAGGGTTTGCAGGTTCACTCTTCTCTCCTCCACCTAACCATGAGGGAAAGAATTTTGTGCTTGGTTTTCTGCCTTTTAGCGCAGAAAACGGGGAAACTTTAGTGATTAAATTTGGAGTTGTATGGTATGCCCATAACATGTCTCTGATAGCATTTTCCACACTCAAATGATTAACACTAGCTAACTGTATGCATTCCTTGATCATACGATTGGTTCTCTCAATCAGACCATTTGCCCTTGGGCAATACAAAGCTGTAGTGAGGTGATTTATACTGAGAGATGCAAGGAAGTCTTTCATTGCTAAAGAAGTCAACTGAACCCCATTATCAGTAATAAGGGTAGCTGGTATGCCCTCAACAGCAAACACATCCTTGAGGAAATTTATCACCGATTCAGTTGTGATTTGGTTAACTAATTTTGCATTTATCCAATGAGAGTGGTAGTCAATTAATACTAAGGCAAAGCGTTTGACTACTCCTGTCATGTTGATTGGCCCAATGATATCTAATGCCAGTTTGGACCAAGGCTTGTCAGGTATGGACACTGGAGAAATTGGGGTTTTACGAATCAATTTAGTTTTATCACTGCGTGCACATATGGTGCAATCTTTGACTTCTGTTTCAGTCATGGAGTCCATATTAGGGAACCAGTACCGTTCCCTAATACGTGATTTTGTTAGGCTTCTGCCCAGATGGCCCTCATGAGCCAGCCTAATGATTTTGTGTCTTAAACTTGCAGGAGGTATTATTTTATCATTTCTAAATACACAATTTCCTATTTCATTTATTTCGTATATCACCTCCCAGTAGCTTTTAATAACTTCATCCAGATCCTTCCTGGATTCAGGCCATCCTTCCTTGGCTCTCAGTTTTAGCAAGGATAGAGATTCATCTTTTTGACATGCTGAATTCCATTCATCTTCATTGATAGAAGATGTAGAAACTACCAATATAGGATATTCTGGAGTATCAAAGTCTTCTACTACATCCAACGGAACTCTAGACAGAAAATCCGCAGCCAAATTTCTATTGCCAGGGAGGTACTCAACCTTGAAACAGAAGCTTTCAAGGCCCAAGGTCCACCTCGCAATCCTTGGAGTGCTGTTGTAAAATCCCTTAGTGGAGAATACATAAACTAAAGGTTTGTGGTCTGTGCGTATGGTAAATTGTGTACCCCAAAGAAAAAATTTAAAATGTTTAACAGACCAGAAACATGCCAGGGCCTCTCTTTCAATGACTGAGTAATTGGATTCAGCTTTGCTTAGAGCCCTTGATGCAAAAGCCACAATCCTCTCTTTGCCATCAATGACTTGTGATAGTGTAGCCCCCAAACCCAATTTACTGGCATCTGTGGTGAGAATAGTTTTCCTTTCATGATTAAAATTACAAAGATATGGTGCTGTTAAAATGGCCTGTTTAATCTTTTCAAATGCATAATCATGACATTCCCTCCATTTATAAGGTATGTGACTCTCAAGTAACTCTCTGAGATCATATGATGTCTCTGAGAAGTTTTTGACATATTTGGCCATATATTCAGTGAGACCCAGAAATGACTTAAGTTCATCCTTATTTTTGGGCGCCTTTGCTTTTTTAACTGCCTCTACCAGGGAAGTTTTAGGTTTAAAACCATCTCTCGATATTGTATACCCTAGATAATCTACAGAACTCACACCAATCTGGCATTTTTCCTTCTTTAACGTTAAGCCTGCTGTTTTCAGTATATTCAGAACCCTCCTCAGGTTTGTGTTGTGTTCCTCAACTGTCGCCCCATAAATTAAAATGTCGTCCTGGAAACACAAAGTTTTAGGAGTGTCTCCTAAAATATGCTGCATGATTTTCTGAAACACTGCAGCAGCCGACGCCAGCCCGAACGGCATTCTATTGAACATAAAGGAACCCATAGGGGTGGTAAATGCCGTAAGCCACTTAGAATCTGGGTGAAGTTCTACTTGATGATATGCACTGGAAAGATCCAGCACCGAGAAACATACTGCATCTCCCATGGTACTTAAAATCTCATGGATTATAGGAAGCGGGTGTCTTTCTACCCAAATATTCCTATTCAGGTCTCTTAAATCAATACATAACCTGATGTCTTTTGAATTACTTTTCCTAGCAATCACAATGGGGGATAACCATTCAGAGCTGTCAATAGGTTGAATTATGCCTTGAGATTGCATTCTGTCAAGTTCCTCCTTGAGCGCCTGTTTCAGTAAATGGGGTATCGGTCTGGTTTTGTGTACGGCAGGCTTTGATTGGGGTTTCAACTTGATTTTGTGCTGAAATCCTGCTAGTAAACCCAATTTTCCACTAAAAACTTCTGGCCTCGCCCTAGTCAAGAGAAGATTAGAAGTGTACAGAAGGATGGCTTGGAACCACGCTCGCCCAAAGTGTCCTGGTTCCGAAAGTTAAAGTAATGCACAGGAAGCGCTAAGTATAGAAATGGCACGCTTATGTTCAGCGTAGAGTATTCTTTAAAGTAATAACAGTACCTTAAGATAATTAAAGTTGCTGAAGGGTCATCCAAAAGGGGTAGAGATGAAAGTGCCCCCTTCCGCACGTAACTCGTCGCCAGTGATATAAAGACACTTCAATCAAATTCCTTTTACTTCAGTCTTTATTCTTTCATCTCTACTGCCTCAGCAACAGTTCTCCACACAGCTGCTCTTCTAGCTCCTCAACGTTCTACTGTCAACTCCAGCCCAATAACTGTCGGACTCTACCATTCTAAGGGGAAGGGGAGGTGGAACATACTACTTCTATCGGTGTAAATATTAAACTCCTATTAGGATAAACTTATTTATATAGAACAATATATATATAGCTTATTTAATTAAAACTGCGATACAACAATATGTTCTAACGTATGCCCAATAACACAGTAATACTAAGTTTAAGAACAAAATGAACATTTCTATTACACCAACACTCACGCAATGCATCTTTGAAACTATTTGCACTTGGACGGCGTTAGCTGTTGGCTGCACTTCCAGAATATGACGTGGTGGGATGATAGCCAATATCCGTGTATAAGTAGAGCTATCACCATACTGACATTTATTGGTGCTTTTGGGTCTATGGAGCCCTCAGAGTATCTCTGTTTTTTTCTGATCTGATGAGCATCCATGAAAGGCAGGTCGGGGGAATTGTCAAGATTTGTTGAAGGCTCGGGACAAGAAGAATATCTCCTACTCTCAGATGATTGTTGGAAGGACCGACAGCTGTCTCTTGACCTCCTGACTCTCTTCCTGTCATACTTTAATCATGTGCGGCCTATTGCAGCATGAAGAGATGTGACAAGATGCAGGAATACTGCCAGCAGTTTAGCATGATTGTCACCTCCCCTCAACCTCTAAATCAGGTAGGTTGCCAGAGTTTGCCTGGTAACTCTAAATCTGCCTCAACATTTCTAGATGTCCTGATTGCAGCAGGAAATACATGTGGTATACACTAATTAGTCAGTTTCCGGTCAGTTTAATTTTAATTGTGGGATTTAATGATGGTTCTTCTCACACGAAATCTAGTTTATGTGGCAGCAGGAGTTTTTATTTGAAAAAGTACT
Source organism: Pleurodeles waltl (assembly GCF_031143425.1). NCBI lineage: Eukaryota > Metazoa > Chordata > Amphibia > Caudata > Salamandridae > Pleurodeles > Pleurodeles waltl. Next base: position 461,052,583 of record NC_090442.1, read on the forward strand.
ATCAGGCTGTGTTTTAAGGGCCTTATGGTGTCACATACTCTGTACTTCTTGTTCACTGACCGATGCACAATTCATGAAGATGTGTGCCAGCCAAAAGGGTAGTGGGTACACAATAAAATCGTTAAATCCCTAGAAATTGGCTGTGGGATCAGTTGGTTCCAATCTCCCACGTGAGGAGGCCGAAGGGGCCCCTTTGAATGGTATTTTTAACATAGAGTTTCATGTAAATGTGTATCACCAGAAGATGTTTAGAGTTACATTTTGGGAGTGAGGGGCTTCTGTTTGTCTGTGCTATAGTGTTTTCACAGCATTTTAGGGACAAAGTGTATGATTTAGACCATGGTGGAAGTCTTGTCAGTGGACCAGGCTGGAGATTTGCCTGCTCAAAAAGCATGACCTGTTTCCTAGAGGTGAACTTCTAGTGAAAATTCATATACTGCGCCACACCGGTTCAAAGTCACAAGTCAGACCGTCCGTCATGGAGCATGGGCCGGATACAGGGACCTAGTTAGGCATGCTGATCAAAGTACCTTAAACCCTTGTGTGCAGAGCATTGTGAGATCCCTCGTCAAGGATGCATAGAGCAGCAGCGGTTCCTTTGACGCTATGAGGCTGTATTGAAGAGTCCTTTGCCTTTGTTGAGAATGCCATTGACAAAGGGCTTGTGATGCAAAAGGTCTGCGTTGAGGATGTATCTCACAGTGGCCATTCCAAAGAAGCTGCACCGCTGCCATGCAGATTCCTATGGCTAGGGGCTTGCTCTGCGAGACCTGTGTCGAGGACGTGTCATGCAGTGGTGGTTCAGAGGAGACTGTGGGCTGCACTGCAAGGTTTCGGTGTTGGAATGCGTCGCAGTGTGGCTATTCTATGGTGCAAAAAGATGCATCAGACTGGGTGGATTCTGCCCACAGGACCACAGCTGAGCTGTTAAGGTATCTTCAGGCCCACTGCTAAGAATCCAGGACTGGAGTGGCACCAAGGGTGGGGGGGGACACACAGAGTCCAGAGGCTGGGTTCCAGGTGGTTGGTGCTTTTTCGATTGTTGAGTCTCTGAACAGGAGGCCAGCTAACTGCCCCTTGGAGTCACTCTGTTGGCCCTCAGTTCAAGATGCAGGTCCAGTCCTTCTCACTTAGGCAGCAGGGCTGCAAAGTACCAGTCCTTCTTCCAGAGCAGCACAGCAGTCCTTCTGAGTCTACCACAGGTCCAGAGGAGTACTGAAATGTTGAGTCTGAGGGTCTAATATTTATAACTGGTGCCCACTTTGAAGAAGGAGAAGATTCTGGAGGCTTCCAACCCAGAGGTGTCTGGAATTTCCTGTGTCCCTGTCTTATGGTCCCAACAGGCACGACCTCAGAACGAAGTGATGATATTTTCCCAAATAAGATATAACAACTTGTTTCTTCAGGTACCTCTTCATTCCACACATCGGTCTTTTCTGGTAGCTGTGTTATTTTCAAATTTAAGGATACTCATTGATACTCATTTTGAGCATGTCAGTGGAGTGGAAGACTTAGTTGGCCTTGCTAAAGAATAAACTCATCACTCCCAGATCACCACATATTTCAGCAGTGAGCATTTAAAGCAATGAGCCATCTGGTCAGCACATATCTTTCCCTCGCACAGCAAATGGTCCAGAGTGACTCATAATTTGTCACATAAAAGACCCATTAGTGATTTTGCATGTTCGCCACTAGTTTGGAACGCAAATGAGGACCTAGACAATTTCAAGTTATATGCAACCTATCAATTCCTTAAAGGTAGTCTGTGAACAACGGCATTGATTCAGCCCTACGCTTGGTAAGAAATATATATTCTTGGATTATCCCAAGGCGCATCTACAGGGCATCGGTAAAGGGCATTTTTGGGTAACTCTTGTGCAAAAGCAACATATAATTCTATTTCATTTATTGTATGTATGTGGGCTGTCGTACACATTGTGCATGTATGTATGTATATACGCATGTATTTATGTATCTTCTATTTATATAACATGCAACTAGCCTAAAAGCAGCAAGCACTGTACAGAGTCAAATGCAAGCATACAATCAACAATTAATGGGAGAGGTAGCTGGGTCCTGGAAGCAGAAGTGTACATTCTGTTGTAGTGTTTTTTTAAGTGGTGTGATTTCTGCTCTTTTGTAAATTGGTAAATTGGAGTGGTATTGGGCGGTCCTTCTGGATATAACGATGTTGTTCCAGATCCTGTGTGCAAAGATGGAAAAGGTCTGCTGCCATGTTATAAGATTTTTACACTTCTTTGTCTCTAGTCTGATGGTGTCCTGTCTGTGGGTGTCCCAAGAGCCATCAGAGCTGATGAGCATGTCTGCAAGATAAGCGGGGTGCTGATTGTGATGGATTTGTAAATGTTGCAACTGGTTTTGTAGCGGGTGAGGGCCGGCAACAGGAACAAACAGAGTATCATCAGGGTAATGTGGTTATATTTCTTCAGACTTGATGAAACATGCTGCAGGATGTAGGATACTGTTAAGGGGGTGTCAATATGAAGTGTGGTAGGCCACAGAGGAGGGTATTATCACCATTTAGATGTAAGAGTGTGAGGGCCTGAATAGTATTTCTGAATACGCTTTCTGAAAGAAATGGTTTCCTTACTTTAGAAGAGAAAGCTGGTATCAGGCTGTCTTTATTTTTTGGCAATGTGTTACTTGAGTGTAAGGTTGGTGTCGAGGGTGACTCAAGTGACTTGGCATGCAGTGAAAATTGGGGCTCAGAACCATCAAGGTTAATATAATTGAGCTAGGTATGTCCTATTTCTAGCTTATTGTTCTTGGTGAATAACAGGAATTCTGTCTCTGTTGGGTTGAGCTTCAGGAAGGTCCTGGACACCCAGGTCTGGATGAGGTGCAGGCAGTGTTTGAGGCATTGGACGACTCAAGAAGAGAAGACTTTTAAGTACAGCTGTGTACTGTCTGCATATTGGTTAATTTTGATGCTATTATCCTATGAGTAGAGATTCTAGGGGCTCCATGTAGAGGATGAAAAGGATACAGGACCCCACAGATGATATGGATGTTTTGGCAGGAGAACAAGTGAGGGACTTTGCAAGTGAGGCAGCAGGGTCTGGATGAAGGTGGGATAGTCAACTGTGTCGAAGACAGCTGAGAGGTTCTGCAATTCCAGAAGGCAGGCGTCAACTTCATCTTTGGTCAGGAGGGTGTCATCTACAATGTTAAATTAGTGGCCTCCATAGTGTAGCCTGATTGGAATTCAGACTGGTACTTGACCAGGAAGTGGTTAGCACCAATGTGATCTTGAAGTTGAGTGTCAACTGCTTTTTGAGCTTATTGAGAACGGGTAGGTGAGTGAGTGCTGGTAGTTGGAAAAGTCATCATGGTCTAGTTTTTTTAGGAGTAGTGGTATCCGGCATTGACAATGGTGTATAGCTTCCCCAGAGAGCCTTCAATGAAGGATGAGGATGAGACATCAACTTCATAGGAATAGGCTTTATGGGAGTTGAGTATGTCAATGGGATCTGTGAAGGATGACCATTGCAGTTTTCTAAAAGAAGGGGTGAGTGTGAAAAAAGAGGAGCAGGCTGGTGTTGTTGATGTGCTGTCAGATCCGTATTTTTTAACTGAAGAAGAGATTGATGGCATTGCACTTGTTTGTGTAGGGAGTTGTAGGAGGGTCAGGAAGGGCATTGTTGCAGTGACTTATTGTCCTGAAGAGCATTCTTCATAATTGATGGTGATGGTGTAGTACTTTGCTTTAGCTGATGTGGTGAACTGTCTGTTGCCTGGAAGGGTTCCATGGCCATGAGGTCATCAAGAGGTCTATTTTTCTTCCATTTTCTTTCCTATCTGCAGATAGAGCATTTATTGTCAGAGACAATTTTAGAGTGATAGGTGCTGAAGGGTTTGGCTTGCACTTACATGTTTTAGTTGGAATGTGGATGTTCTCATAGTTTTCCCCCAAAAAATGGTGAAGTCATGTAGGAGAGTGTTAGCATCACACATGGAGCTGGAAGGGCCTGAGAGGGGTTCAAGCATTATGTTGTCAATGGAGAATTTTGTGAAGGATCTGAAAGTTTGTTATATTTTGGATTGATATCTCTTCATTGGCAGGATGCTGTGCAGGAAGATGGCTATAGTGAAGCATTTGGTTCAGTCCAGGGTTATGAGTGGTTTTCATTGGATTGTTGGTGGTGTTGAGAATATGGACTTTGACATATGTTGGTATGGTGACATGCTGTACCAAACTGAGTGTGTCAATGAAGATGAGGAGGGTGCCTCTTGTTTGTTTGACCTTGTGTCGTATGGAAGGTTGGCGACATCCAAGAGTGTGATTTGGGCATGTTGAATGGATGCGGAGGTAAGGAAATTTGAGAATTAGTTAATGAAGTCCTTGTTCTGTCTGGGGGGTCAGCACAAGGGATGGAAGGTGCTCTTAGTTGCAGAAAGTGGGGAGTGTCATGTCAGGATCTCCATGAAGCTGAGAGTCACTTGCTTTCTTTAGGTGTAGGACCAAGAGGACTTATGGATGACAGTGAGGCAGACTCCTTTTGTGTGCATGGTCCACTCAATTAATCCACAGTCTTTGAAACATTTATCAGACTCCTGGAAAGGACATACCCATTTCTCCTCAGCACTAATAAGAAGATTCATTGTCTGATTTTAACCACTTTGTAGGTATGCCAAGTTTGGAAAATTGCTGAAGAAAACTTCAGAGTTAAGTAGATTTGTTTCACATGATGGCTGTCTCAGCAGTGATGGAAAAATCTTTTGTCTGAGGACAATGGTATTATTCTGGTCATGGACTCAGATATGATGGCGGCAGGAGTAAATTACCCTACATAAAAACTATGTCAGTTTTCAGAATCCTTGCAAACTTGCTTGCAAGGAGCTGAAGAGAGCTCGTATCAGTTACATGTGCTAGGCGATTACAGACTACATTTCCATGGAAGTGACTCATGAGTTGTAGTGCAGTTACTATGCATGGTAACTACTGAGCTCTCCATGCACACTCCCAAAGAAAAAAAACACCATGCTAGATTTCTTAAGAAAAGCAAGGATGATGTAGCCATATTGGCTAAATCCTTGGAAGGTTTGTCCAGCCTTATGTTTCTTTTGATAGTTTATTTTTATGGTGACACGTATAGGGTAACCATCAATTACGCTTAGAGGTTGACAGAAATCTTTGGACTCAGATAGGAGTGTGATAACATCCTAGCAAGCAACATCAACAATCTCAAATCATTAAACATAAAATTCAATTTGGAGTCAGTAATTTATACGCTTCATGACCTGTGTGGCCATGAATCACCACACCAGTTTAATAAGTTCAAACATTTATTGCCCTTTAGATTAATAATGCTAAGATCACATAATCAAATGCAAGACCAAAAGATAAAAATACAGAAACAATACAGGCTGACCAAATTTTTGAAAGAATCTTAACCTAGACAGAATATTTATCATTAAGCATTCTAGAACCACCATGCAGAATTACAACAATGACAGATGATTGATAGAAACCGAATACATTTAGTTATTGCAGATGAATTGTTTACAATCAATGTATATGAAACTGTCAAATTTAGATTTTGGCATCCTTAACTAATACTCTGATTTGATATGCATGTTTGGTCTTCATGTCAAAAGAAACGAAGAGAAAAATTATTTTGGAAAACATCTTACTATGGTGCTAATCAAAAATACCGGTAGGGTTTCTAAAAAGAGAAAAAATAAAAATCTGTAAGAGAGACAAATGCACATTTGGTTATACCTCTCCTAAATGGATCAGCAAGCAGCAGTGTCTTCATCAGTGGAGCTTCTTCTGGTCTTCTTTATTGGCAGTGACATAATAGGGAACAGTTCAGTAATGTTTGGCCTTGATGCATCTGAATTGACAGAATCATAAGCAAAGAGCTAAGAAAACAGGAACACATCAATTCACTAGCTGAGAAAAGCAAACTCTGCACTTACATCACATCAGTTTCGCTATATTAAATCTCTAGAAAGCAACTAACTAAGCTTCTATTGGTCAGTCTATGGGGTGGTTTAGGTCAGAACCAATTGAAATTATTCCACGTTTCAGAAGTATCATTTCTTCATTTTCTGCATTCACGATTGGCTTATCTTCTCTCATTGCAGTCACCAGTTTCTGCAGTAGACTATAATTGTTCCAGGTTTTACTTGAACATGGAAGAGTATTGTTTCTGGATAAACATTATCTTATCCCAGGAAGACAGTCAAATTGTGTAAATTGTATAACTTTTCCACAATGTAGAAGCTACACAGGATGCTTAGAGAAACATTATTTTGCACAGATAACAATTTTAAAACATTGCCACTGGAAAATTACTAAACCATTAGGCATTTTTAAAACCAATGCTAAAACATGAAGAACAATATTTAAACTATTAATCCTTGTAGTACATATTAATATTCATCTTTCAGTACATTTAATTTTTAATAATTATGAGTTATTATTACTATTTACTATTACCATTTTTTCATGATCCCTTCTGGTGAAGCTGACAAGGGCACAGGAAGGCAATGTCGACTTTGGTTTTTGCAAGAACAATGTAGTTAAGCCAATTCTAATTTTATTGACGTAGTTTCAAAAAGGTATAGATATGTATAACAAAAACATTTCTAAAACACCATAGCAATAAGATAAGAGCATTATTTATACATACTTCATATATAATCACAATATAACTGAAACAGTCATTTAAATAATACATTTGATATTACCAACAGAGCATTCAGAGGATGATCAATCGAGTAAGAGTTAATGCCAAATGAAATGTTATAAATCATTCAGAAAAGGATAGTTGAAGTCCAGAGTAACAATAAAATAAGATTACATCAACATGATATGTTCTACTTCTTTCTAACACAGATTGCAAATATAATGTGATGAGACAAATGCCCAATCTCCTTGGATGACCACACATTAGAACAGGTAATTGACCGAAACACAATCACAGGAACATTCTTCTAAAGGTAGGATGTGAATACTTGGATTAATAGCTTTGCTCCAAGCCCATGTTGCCAAAAGTATTCTTAGAATTAAGATTTTCCCAATAATTGTCTACATTGTGTTATTTTAGAGCTCATATCCGAAAGAAAGACTCATCTGACTTGGTTGAATTACAGTCTGGCTTTAGTATTTTAAATAATGTTCAATCATGACTATTTCCTCATTACGATTTCACAAAGAAACAATGTCATCTTTAGCATTCACTAGCTTATCGAGAAAGAAAACAGATAAGTGATATTGTTAACCACTCATGTTTGTACACTTAAGGTTAAATTCAAGAAATACCAGTATTGTGGTTTTTTATTACACAGAAAACATTTGTTTCAGTAATTTACTCTCTGTTTTGGCCAAATGGTTTCATTCTGTCAAACCTATGAAAGAACTGGATTAAATTCAGTAGAGGAGACTTAGAATTGCCACCGAATGAAGCACTGAAATTAAGTATCTATCAAGAAAAAGCTAATGAGCTGGGAACTATTGTTTTGAAATGTGGTTGATAGGATATATTTGAATCAAAATGGATTCCTAAATTGATATGTTAGGAAACCTATTGTAAAATTAGCCCTTTCAATTGACCAACTTTAGTTAGTCTGTATGTCTCTAAATATAATTCATATATTTTATTAAATCAATGTACAGGACATAAGCAACTGAATATGCTACTAATGCTAAAATAAACTATTTAAGACCACCCTAAATGTAGGCAATAAGACTATCATATGTGTAGGTAAGCAGGGCTTAAGATCCAATCACTGACTTTAGGAGGCATCTTAACTTCCGTCCAAATCTGAGGATCAGCTCTCCGTACACAATTAGCAAGCATGTCTAGGACTGCATATTTTAATTGCTTAGAGCTGCTAATCAAACCGATAATTTGGTCCACATATTCAAAAAGAAAATCAAACACATTCTCACTGCATGGTCTTTGGGGTGTGGTTGTCTAGATTATCTTTGACTAATTCACTAATGGGATCTAGAGAGCCTATTGATAAGGTGTTTGAGTCAACTATATTTTGGGGTAATGTAATCTCTTTTATACTATTGATGTTTTCTTGTGTTTTGTTGTATTTTATCTGTTGCTTTTGTCAGTACTTTCTCCTTCACCACTGATGTCTTTCCATTGGATTCTGATTGGTTGATCAATTCATTTGGTTTGGTTTGTTGCCCTGCACTCTGAATTATTATTTGTCCTCATTTAGATAACGTTTTATACTCCAAAAAATGATTTCACGTTTTTCACATGCTTGTTTCATGACTGTTCCATTCACCCAGGGATGTGTGGGGCATATTTATGAGAAAGTAGTGCATCGACCCCGATGGGCCACTTCTCTTGCGTCACCCTTGGCCCACCTAACCGCAAAATGGTTGTGCCATATTTACAATACGGCGCACCATGGCGGACGATACCACAACAGCGATAGACTTTTTGGCGGTATTGCAGCGCTTTGCTGCACTAGCATCAAAAATATTGACACTAGTGCAGCAAAGCACAGAGGGGCCGATTGATGTTAATGGGTGTGTCATTTTAATGCCTGCATTGAGTAGGCATTCAAAATTGTGGAAAAAATGGTGCAGTGAAATCCAGTAATTTCACTGCTCCATTTTTTCAGGCCTCCCTGCGTGGGAACGCCCTCCTTGCATACATTATGCCCGGTCTAGGCATGATGTGGTGCAATGGGTTGCAAAGTGGTGCAATGCATGCATAGCACCACTTTGTAAATCTGACCTGGGGGAAAGGCCAACTTATCGCTGCCTTAGCGTTAAAAAATGGACTCTAAGGCAGAGCAAGGGGCACATAAATATGCCCCTATATTTCTTTTGTGGTACTAAGACCCCTGTTATGGCAAGTATGTCTACTCCTTATAAGTCTGTCTTCTTCATTAGACTCTGGGATTCTGTCAGGTTTTGCCAAGGCTTTGCTTTATGTCTTTATGTGTTGTGCGAAGAAGAGAAGTCTGTGCCAGGAGGGCTTCTAAATTGAATTTAAAAGTAGTAATTCAGTAATTTAAAAAGGTAGAGGAAGTTGGAGAGGGGAGTCTGGAGACAGGGACAATGGCTGCCATCAGTGAGTTGGCCAGAGCCTGGAATGCTCTCTGTTGGGCTGCCACGCCAGAGTGAATGCCTTCCAGGTATGCATTTGTTTATTGCAAATGCCCTGCTAGACCCTGGATGCCATTCAGTATGGTTGACTGCCCAACAGAGAGGGATCTCAGGAGGTCAATAGCCTCCTCACTGAGGGCAGCAGGGCTAACTGGGGCAGGGCCTGAGGTGCCTGGGGTGAAAGAGATGCCCACCATCCTGGGTGAGCAGGCACGGGAAACACGCTGATGGGCTGCTGGGAGGGCGGTGCTGGTACGGGGGTGGCGGCTGTACCTGTAGTTGGGGTGGGCACAGAGGTGTCCACCACCGCCAGGGAGCTTCCATCGGAGGAGGAGATGCTGTCGGTACTGTCCCCTCCTGTCTCCATCATGGTGCTCCTATCACCCTCCGTTCCACTGGTGCCCTCACCGTCAGTGGATTCGGCCTCCAGGCCCATGTGGGATGCAGCTCCCTCAGTCGCCGGTGCCTCTTCTCCTCCGCCAGATAATGCTGATGCACACAAGGACAGGTTGGCAAAACAAAAAGGGGGGGAGAGACAGAGGATACATTTGATGAGTGCCACCAACAACACCAAAGTTGGCGTACACAACACACAGGGAACATCCCTATGCACTAGGCCATGCACTACCAGTTACAATGCTAGTCACCAGCCCATGGGGTACAATGCCTAACGCCATTAGCTGCACACCTGAAACCCACAGGACCCCGCCCAGTAGTAGATGCCCACTAACATTATTGGGGTTGGAGTGCATCTGAGCTTGCCCATCATGGAACCTACCCTGCCATGTTCGCCCTGGCCTAGGGGCACCCACAGCCCACATCTCCCACCCATGTAATACCTTAACATGCGCAAAGTCATGAATCTAAATCTGTACTCACCCCTCTGTGGCTGCTGTGATGCCTTCAAGCGCCCATCCAACTCATACTGTTTCTGTAAAACAAACATAGCATATTAATCTGAGTACATGTTTGAATATGACCTTCTGATCACCTTTTTTCACTCTAGAGTTCAACCTATGAGGATGAATAGGAGATGGAGACATACCCCCGTGTACAGACCCCTGGTGGACCTGTTGGCAATGGAGGACAGGCACATTACCCTAACCTACATGCTTGATAGGGCCACAATCCAAGAGCTGTGTGCCTAATTGGAGCCAGACCTGATTTCAGCTATCCGCCACCCCACAGGTATCCCCCCTCTAGTGCAGGTACTGTCAGTGCTCCATTTCTTGGCAAGTGGTTCCTTCCAAGCGACAGTGGCCATAGCATCAGGGATGTCACAGCCTATGTTCTCAAACGTGCTGACCAGAATGTTGTCTGCCCTGATGAAACACATGCGCAGCTACATCATATTCCCCCATGGGATGATTGACCACAGTGAAGGCTGACATATCCCCAGCATCATTGGTGCTATTGATGGTACACATATTGCCTTTGTCCCACCCCAGAGAAATGAACAGGTGTTCAGAAATCGAAAGAGCTTTCACTCTCTGAATGTGCAGATGGTGTGTTTGGCAGACCAGTACATCTCCCATGTCAATGCAAAGTATCCTGGCTCTGTGCATGATGCCTTTATCTTGAGGAATAGCAGCATCCCATATGCGATGTCTCAACTCCAGAGGCACAGGGTGTGGCTAATAGATGAGCCCATGGTCCCAACCCAGTTGATGTAGGTATATGGGTGTTGGGTTGTCCCTAAGGGTGAGTGTCTGGCTGACAGGTATCCCTCAATATTTTCAGGTGACTCTGGTTACCCCAACCTCTCATGGCTACTGACCCCAGTGAGGAATCCCAGGACAAGGGCAGAGGAATGTTACAATGAGGCACAGGTGCGTAAAAGGAGGATCATTGAGTGAACCTTTGGCCTCCAGAAGGCCAGATTGCGGTGCCTCCATCTGACAGGTGGATCCCTGTACTACTCGCCCAAGAAGGTGTGCCAGATCATCATTGCATGTTGCACAACCTGGCCTTGAGACGCCAGGTGCTTTTTCTGCAGGAGGATGGGCCTGGAGATGATTGTGTGGCAGCGGTAAAGCCTGTGGACAGTAATGAAGAGGAGGCAGAGGAAGAGGATGTGGACAACAGAACTACTATAATTCAACAGTACTTCCAGTGACACACAGGTAAGACACTGTAACTTAACCTTCCATTGCAGTTTTGTGTTGGACATTGTACATGGCAGCCTGATTTTCCTATTTCTATGGCCACTTACTGTACCCTTTGGCATCTCTATTTTCAGATATCTGTGCCCCACTCTGGCTCCTGGTGTGTTTACTGCTGCCCACTACAGGTCATACCTATGTAAATATAACTGTACATTTGAATTGCAATGTTTAAAGCTTGTTAAACTAATACATATTTAAATTGACAGACTCCATACTTGTATTAGTTCCAAGGGTGTTTATTTCAGTGATATTAAGTGTGGGGGGTATTGCAATGGGCTGAGTTGATGGTGGAGAAATGTCCAGGATAGAGTCCAGTCTATTGGTATCACAGATGCATTGTCCAAAGGGGCATAGGAAGTGGAGCAATGGCAGTTCAAGGTGGATAGGGTGACAGAGTGGGACACAAGGGTGACATTCAGGGAAGTCTTATTTCCTGGCGGGGGTCTTGGCAATGTTCTCTGGCTTCTGCCTGGATCGCAGGGACCTTTTGCGTGGTGGTTCTCCTTCTGCAGGGGGGTGGGGTGCTGGTGGCCTGTTGTTCCTGTGACGGGGCCTCCTGTCCACTAGCGTCGGCAGAGGTGGAGGGCTGTTCTTTCACTGTGGCTAGTGTCAAGGGCCCGTTGGTGTGGCACTGCCTCCCTCATGGTGTTGGCCATGTTTGCCAGCACCCCTGCAATGGTGACCAGGGTGGTGTGGATGTCTCTCAGGTCCTCCCTGATCCCCAGGTACTGTCCCTCCTGCAGCGGTTGGGTCTCCTGCAACTTGGTCAGTATCTGGCCCATGGTCTCCTGGATGGTGGTATACTCCCAGGATGTTGGTGAGTGCCTCGTGGAGAGTCGGTTCCCTGGGCCTGTCCTCCCCCTGTCGCTCAGCAGTCCTCCCAGCGTCCCTGTTGTCCTGTGCTTCTGGTCCTTGAACCATGTGTCTACTGCCACTGACCCCAGGTCCCTGATCGTCCTGTGTTTGTGGGGTTGCCTGGGGTCCCTGTAGTGGTGGACACACTGCTGATTGACGTGTCCTGGGGACAGAGGGATGGGCCCGCATGGTGGGTGCTGTGGTGGTGTTTCCTGAGGGGGGAGTCTCTGTGGTGGTTTGGGAATGTGGCTGGGTCACCGACTGTCCAGAGGTCCCTGATGGGCCAGGTTGGTCATCCTGATCCAGGCGTGTAGAGCTGCTGTCAGCACTGTGGGCCTCTTCTGGGGTGGGGGGAACTGGATGTTACTGGCACCTCCTCTCCAGTGACGTTGTGTGGGGGTCCTATGGGGATATAAATGCAGTGTTATTGTTTCTGCGTGTGACATCTTGTGCATGGGTATGTTTCCCTCTATGGTTGCTATTAGCAAGGCAGTTTTGGCTTGTGTGATTTGTGATTTGGTTAGCTAAGTGATCGTCACTAGTGTGCATGCTGTGGTGATGGGTGTCCATGCAGGTCTGTGATAGGAGTCCATGCATTGGTGTAGCATGCAGGGCTTGGTATTGGGGTAGGTGGGTTGTGATGGTGGGGTATATGTGAGGTGGTGGAGTGATGGGGTGAGGGTAGGGGTAGGAGTTTGTGATGGCATGCAGTACTAACGATTTTACTTACCTGAGTCCAGTCCTCCTGCTACTCCTGCCAGGCCCTCAGGATGCATGATCGCCAGACTTGCTACTCCCATGTTGTTAGTTGTTGGGGTCCACCTCCAGTCCTCTGTACAGCTATCTGGTGTCTTGCAACACGGAACGCACCTTCCCCCGTAGGTCGTTCCACCTCTTCCTGATGTCATCCCTTGTTCTGGGGTGCTGTCCCTCGGCGTTGACCATGTCCACAACTCTCCACCATAGCTCAATCTTCCTAGCAATGGACGTCTGCTGATCCGAATAGCTGTGGATCTACCGAGATGATTTCCTCCACCATGACCCTTAGTTCCTCCTCTGAGAACCTGAGGTGTCTTTGTGGTGCCATGGGTGTAGTGTGAGTGGTGTGTGTGAGGGTGTGTGGGGTGATGTGTTGGGGTGTGTACTGTGAGGTGCGTGGATGGTGTATGGGTGATGGTGTTTTGTGGCTCTGATTCAGTGGGTGCTCCTGGCTTGACTCTCTTTCAGTTGTCAAATTCTTTGGGTCATAAAGGGTTGTGGGTAGTGTGAGTTTTATATTGGTGTGGGTGGGTGTGTGGGTGTGGTGTGTGTATGTATGTCAGGTGTGTGTAGTTTGAATTGTCCAATGTGGTGTTGTTTTGTTAGTGTGTATGTGTATTTTGAGCGCGGCGGTCTGTACCGCCAATGGTTTACCGCGGTTGAATGTCCGCCGCGGTGATTCCTGGGTCATGATGCTGTGAGCGTATTTCTGTTGACGTAACGGTGTGGGTTTTGGGACAGCCAGTTTATCACTGACCTTTGGGATGGCGGACCTGTGTGTGTGTCTGTATAGTGGCAGATTTCTATGTGTGGGTCATATTATACATAGCAGTATACTGCAGCGGTCGCAGTATGTTGGCAGCAGTCAGCATGGCGGTAAGCGGCACTTACTGCCAATGTCCTAATGAGGGCCTTAGTTTTGAATATCTCATTGTAATTCTCTTCTGTGGACTCAATTTCTTTGTCTGTTATACTTGCCATCTGAGTGTCATCTATTGTTTCTTTCTGTCCCCTTAGAAACAATGACTTGGTGCATGTCCTTTGTCACTTTTCATAACATTGTTATTGATAGTATTAAGACCAAATATACAATTGTGAAGATGTATTTGTCTTTCGTTGGGCCGTTTGCAATCGCAAAACTGTTTGATACATCTGACCCCTAGTATTAACCCGATCGACACAATCACTTTAAGATTTATCTAGCGACCTGCATTTACCCCAAAAAGGTTTCAGTCAGCTCTCTTGACCTTGATGATCCTTCTAACAACACACATGAACTAAACTGTTGTTTGTGGGTGGTCTTATGGTTTAACGATCTCAAAAACATTAAATCTAAAAGATAGTCATTCATTCCTACAAGACTTTATTATGATGGTCATGCCCAGTGCATCAGTCTTTTTTTGGACCACCCTACTTCTCACTACCACCCTCGAACACTGCCCCTCATCACATCACACACACTTTATGTAGAGATAATGAATCATACCTGTAGTTATCAGTCTAAAGGAAATGATACATAAAACAATGAGGATTAGAAGGCATAGAAATCACGTTCTCCATACTAGTTAGGCAGTGTATTTTAACATTGTTTGCTCTGGAGAACACCAACTCAGGATTTAAAATCTACCACAGTGGTTGGTGTTGTGCTTAGATGCTGACATATCTACCAATAACTTAACTCGGAGCGGTCCGTGTATGCGTGTGGGCAGTGTTCAATCCCTTTTGGTGATGTAAATATGTCTCACATGACAAGCTCTTAATCCGACCTGGCCCAGAAGTCAAGCATGCTATAGATAAGTGTACCCTGCAGTAGTGAAAGGTGCCTCTGTCACAACAAATCAATCAATCCGTCAGTCTCCATTATATCTTTAAGCTCCACTACTGCCACTCAGTGAGCATGGAATTCTGCATTGGAGCAGTCCTTGCCACTATCAAAGGCCAGGTTGAAGTCCCCGCCCCAGAGTACTATTTGTGATGAATGCCTCTGCATGTTTTTGCCATACCTGCTGGATGAACTCTTGGTCATCAGTGTTAGGGCTATCGGTATTTATTATTGTGCTACATTTGCCATGTATGAGGACCTGTAAAATGCTGCATTGTCCCTGTGGGTCATTGACCTCATGGAGCTGCTTAAATACCACGCCACACTTTACCAGGAGGGCCATGTTTCTAGCATATGATGACCAAGTTGCTAATGCTCTATAGGCACTCCATTTGATAGCAAAGGAGGACTCAGTTGTATCCTTAGGGTATGTCTCCTGGAGGAGTGCTATGTCATGTTTTGCCTATCTAGGTGTGCAAGAAATTCTCTGCATTTTCATGGGTTGTTTAAGCCCTGATGATTCTAGGATAAGAAATATATTCAGGCTTTATGGTCCTTACTCATGCAGACATTCTATCATGTCGTACCAGGCTGCAGTGTGGGACAATACACAACATAGTGTACCCTCAAGTACGGGAATGATTTGAATAGCATTGTAATGTGTGTTGCGTTGGGGAGCTTGTGCTGGATTCTGCATCTGCATGTAGTCATTTCTAACCTGAGCCTCTTGTCCCTCCTTCCATCCACACTAGCCCACCCAACCAGCTAGTGCATCCCACCCAATTTCTCCTCCCAATTTCGGTTGACAAGGCATTAATTCAATTAAGAACTTAATTAACTGTTCCTTAATACCAATGGGTTTTACCCCAAGGTTGACTAAAGCGTTGACAATCCTGCTGCTTCTCTTGGAAGCGCCTGCCAGTAAGATAATCACAGTAAGTAAGCACCAGGGAATTATAGTTTAGTTGACTGACAGTGGCAAGAAGGTCCGGGCCTAGAGTGTTTGGGTCTGTGTATGAGTGTCCACTCTTTGTCACAACAATCTACTTGCAGCTGCAGCCTGAAGTGTGAAATGCATATGGTTTATTTTGGGGAGTTTTCTTAAGGCATGGAGGGTAGAGCATTGCATATTGGATGCTGGCTTGTCAATGTTTATTTCAAACGTAGATAGTTGCATTGCAATTTCTGCATAGTGAAGGTAAAGTTTGGAAAAATAGAGATGGGTGTGTCTTTGTGTGTTAGGGTATGTTTATCCCTTGTCAGACAGAGCACTTTATCATGGTCTCTGAAGTTCAGTAATCAAAATATAATGGGGCACTGCGAGCTCCCGGCAGAGGTCAGGGCCCAGCGAGTATTGCGCCTGTTCCACTGCAAAGAGCATGGAAACATTGTGTGCCCAAACAGAGATTTGAACAGTGCTTCCACATAGCCCATCATATTGCCAGTGTTAGTGGATTCAAGTATGCCCACCAAGTGCAGATTGTTTTGTTTAAATGCAGCCTCCAGGTGCTTATTCCTGGCTTTGGTGACATTTTTGCACTTTGGCCTTATTTAGCAGCTTTTCATGGGTGTTGGCAGCATCATCATTGAGAGTCAAAATAGTGTCTCTGCAGTAGATATTCATTTTTCCTGTTTGTCAAGCCTGGTAGTGATTATATCCACCCTTGCAGTGAACATATCAAGTTTACTGTCTATGGAAGAGAGGATTTGTTTCATATGAGGCTGGAGTTTTTTTTTACATCTAAATCCTCCATCTCCTCTGAGGCTGCTAACTGGGCATTCACTTATTCAGAAGTTGAGATGTGCTTTGTCCGCTTCTCCTTGAAGTCCACCTTGGCTGGCTTGTGATCTCCTTTGCCAATGCCAGTGCTGGGGTGTAGTGGCAATCCCTACCATAGGATTGAGCTTGATCATCACAAACAGTTGTGCTGTGGGAGGGCCAGTCAGATCAATATTTAAGTTGTGTCATCTTCCAGAAGAAGCACTCAAATGACCAGGATCTGCTGGACAGAACTGTGGCCAAAATCCTCCCGCATAAATGATCTCATCAGTCCCAATGATTTTCTGGAATCGGCAACCCCTATTGCACCGCTAAATGAGATGCACAGGCCAGTATCTGCCCACAAAATCCTCTGGCCATCACCAATGGTATCTAGGTCAGACCTACAGTCATGCAGTGAACCGTTAGCTCAGGGTGTCTGCACTCCTAGCCAGGGGTTTCAATCTGACATCGCTCATTCCCATGATCACTTATAGATGTGGGTGGCACACTTATCACAGGGGCCAGGACAATTAAGTCCCTCTGCAAGGACAGAAATCACAGGTTTCAATGGGCTGCTGCCAGGGGCTTCTTCATTTTTCTGGTGTCTGGTATTTCTTAATAGCTGCATTGCTATGCTTGGGGCCCGAGAACCCGGCCACAGACCACAGGTGCTCTCCAGGTGTCCATCAAGGCCTACCCAGGCCCACAGTCATCTTTTGTACAGTGCAGCTGGTGCTCAGCGAGGGCCCTGCCATCCTCCCGATATTACTGAGATGCAAGGGAGCTTGAGCAAGCCACACCGCTTTAAGTGCAACTTGCCTTCCTGTCAGACAAGCTTTTACAGGTGTTGTGTTGCTTCCGCCCTGCATCGATCATTCAAGGAGAGCCAACGCGTGTGCACCTTGGTGGTTCTCAAGGCCACTAACCCCAGGCTCACATCCAGGTCAGAGGCTGCTATGCCTCTGCTGCCACTATCTTGTGCCTTTCACTCTGTCAGCGGCACACAGGTAGCAGTCCTGAGTCTCAGCACTAGCGTCTCATCTTCAAGTCTAGTCACCTGGACTCCTGCCCACAAAATCCTCTGGCCATCACCAATGGTATCTAGGTCAGACCTACAGTCATGCAGTGAACCGTTAGCTCAGGGTGTCTGCACTCCTAGCCAGGGGTTTCAATCTGACATCGCTCATTCCCCTGATCACTTATAGATGTGGGTGGCACACTTATCACAGGGGCCAGGACAATTAAGTCCCTCTGCAAGGACAGAAATCACAGGTTTCAATGGGCTGCTGCCAGGGGCTTCTTCATTTTTCTGGTGTCTGGTATTTCTTAATAGCTGCATTGCTATGCTTGGGGCCCGAGAACCCGGCCACAGCCCACAGGTGCTCTCCAGGTGTCCATCAAGGCCTACCCAGGCCCACAGTCATCTTTTGTATAGTGCAGCTGGTGCTCAGCGAGGGCCCTGCCATCCTCCCGATATTACTGAGATGCAAGGGAGCTTGAGCAAGCCACACCGCTTTAAGTGCAACTTGCCTTCCTGTCAGACAAGCTTTTACAGGTGTTGTGTTGCTTCCGCCCTGCATCGATCATTGAAGGAGAGCCAACGCGTGTGCACCTTGGTGGTTCTCAAGGCCACTAACCCCAGGCTCACATCCAGGTCAGAGGCTGCTATGCCTCTGCTGCCACTATCTTGTGCCTTTCACTCTGTCAGCGGCACACAGGTAGCAGTCCTGAGTCTCAGCACTAGCGTCTCAACTTCAAGTCTAGTCACCTGGACTCCTGCCCCGGTTCAGGGCCTGTTTCATCACAGCTCCTGCTGTCCAGCACACCCAGCTCAGGCAGGCCAAACCATGGGCCCTACCAGGCAGCAGCCATCTCCGCACCCCTCAGGGCTAGTTAGATGATGCTGGCAGTCTGCAAAGGTGTCAATTCCCGATTTTTCCTGCCCCATCACTTCTTCCTTGCGTCAGTCAGTATTGCCTTTTGTTCGGGCCATTATGATGCCTTTAGTTGTCAGGATGGTGTTTAGTGTAGGTTCCAACTCCAAAAGCCTCCTGCAAATGCTGTCATCTTGGGACTGGACATTCAAGTCCCCCCAAATATCATAGGAACTTCAGATGCAAGCAGGAACCACAAAGCTAAAACTGTTTATACAGTAGTTATTCATAACAACTTGTATAATCCACAGAATATAGAATAAAATCTTAAATAGTTAAAATTGACTTTAAAATGTGTACAGTTGATAGCAAGCTTTAAATGTGTCAGGTAGGTAAAACAAAGCTATTGCTCTTGACTAGGTTGCAATTTCACCCCTTTAGCGCAGGCAAACAAACTGTGCAGGCACCAGGGGCCAGATGTAGGAAAATTGCAAGTCGCAATTTGCAATGCAGAACGGTGTCTCAGACACCGTCTGCGAGTCGGTATGGGGTCGCAGAGACCCACCTCATTAATATTAATGAGGTGGGTCGCAAATTGCGGCCCCATGCCGACTATAGACACTCGCAAACATGGAGGCCAGCTGTAGTCAGCAGACCTCCATGTTCGTGACTGCTTTTAAATAAAGCAGTTTTTTTTTTTTAAGTGTAGCCCGTTTTCCTTAAAGGAAAACGAGCTGCACTTAAAAAAAAAACCGAAACCTTTAGTTTCGGTATTTTTTCAGGGCAGATAGTGGTCCCTTGGACCACTACCTGCCCTGAAAAAATAGTTTTGGGTCCATTCACAAAGGGGAAGGGGTCCCATGGGGACCCCTTCCAATTTGCGAGTGGGTTACCATCCACTTCAAGTGGATGGTAACTGCGACACCATTTGCATACCACTCCGAATCGCAAATAGGAAGGGAACACCCCTTCCTATTTGCGATTCTGAAATGCATTTTGCGAGTCGGTCCCGACTCGCAATATGCATTTCTGAATAGGAAAATGCGATTTGCGAGTCGCAAACGGCAATTTTTGCCGTTTGCGACTTGCAAATGCTTTCCTACATCTGGCCCCAGATCCTGAAGCGGCCAAGAACAGAGATTGCATTTCGTTGGTGGAGGCAATGAAAAATTGAGCCACACGCTGTCAGCTGTTTGTAAAGCTTCGGTGTTAAAAATGAGGTGAAAATGACAAGCCTACATGCCTAAGTTAGCTTTGACATAAAACTGCATCCCTTGATTAGGCAAATACTTACAAAGCAATCCAAGTCCTCTGACAATGGTTAAAATCATGTAGCGACTTTGTATCTTTACCAACTTTTAAAAACATTTTCCGAGCAAAGTCAGGGGCATGGCATAATCAAATGTATCAAGATTGATTAATGAATCACTAGCAGCATTTTTTACAGCGTGATAAAAAGCATATTTAGAATGCGATTCCGATAATTCATTTCTAAATATGACCCTTTAAAGATAATGCTTCCTTTGTTATTAATGAAATCCGTGTCCATATTATTTGACTATATCCCCAGTTTATGTCAAAGATCTAACCTTAATGCTTAAACAGGATAACCTTCCCTAATGATCAACTTTTGGTAAAATATGTTAATCTGAATTTCTATAGCATTCGAGGGCATAAAGTAAAATACCAGGGATCATGGAGGGATAGACCTTTAGAAGTGCACCAGTTTTCTGGCAGCCTATGGAATTGAAGAATCGAAGTAGCCCATTACCTACACTTGTGACTTTAGACTCCTGGACTTTTACAAGGTCCTTAGTAGAAGATTTATTTTAAACTTAAACTTTTAAGTCAGTATAGTGATATTCTACTCTCAACAATTAAAACTGTGTGTGGGAAGTAATATAGTTTGTGTGACTGGCAGTCATGGTTTCAGTCTAAGAGGGGCACTGAAACTGCACATCTAGAAGTCTGAAATACTATATTCGACATTCTGGATGATGGCTTATCTGTCACACTCATGTGTCACCCTTGACCAATCATTATTGTTTTACAGTGCCTTAGCCAATTGAAGAGGTGGTAGGGGTGTGACTAAGAGTGCAGTACATGGTTGAAGGTCAGTTTTCAGCATTTCACACGAGCTGTGTCTTGCTTGATCATTTTCTATGCTGAGCCCACACATTTTGCTTTGTTGTGGCTAGATGTAGAAATCCAGAAATGTTATCATTAGGGCCACTCATTTCAAGACTCTTTAATTCTGCCACGCAGGATAGCAGGATTGTGCAACTGATCTTTGCCAATATCCAGATGTGGATGGGACTTTCTTCCTTGAGCTAAAATGAATCAAGGTGGAGTTTAAGCTCTTTGCTTTTAAACAGAAAATGTGAGGAGAGGTGCTGAAAGCATGTATTGAAATCTTGCAGTCTGGCATGCCCAGAGAAAAGTAGCCGAACTCATTCCTGTTCTCATGCATCTGCCTCCTTATTACAGATGAGAAGGCTATTTCTAGTATAAATGCACTGAACAGCGACAGCAAGAATGTTCATTTGCCATAAAATTAAGTACTGTGATGCACCGTTGATGCAGATAACAACACAAAACATTGCAATCTTCGGATTCTAGGGAATTTTGTGGCCTAGGTACTTGCAATTGTTTTTGCACAGAGCATATGTTCCTTGCCCTGAACAGGGAAATTGGCAGGTGATTGAGACAAGGCAGCACGTTAAGATTCTCCCACTGACTCTTATGTTGCTAAGCACCTCTATTCAAGAATACATGGTGTGGTGTGCTAGATAAACATCTTGTGTGCCCCCATGCCAAGTAAACATTACTTTCATCTAGAAGCTGATGGAGATCTCTCTGTTCCGATCTTTGCCATCTCATTATAGAACATGCATGACATGAATGCCAAAACAGGTTGTTACACTATTCAAATGATAATAACATAAATGATGATAATGATGACAATGGTTGGTGTAGTTAAATGTATACTATCGCACGTCAGTCCCTGGCTTATAACTGTTGGGGTGTATTTTCTTGCTTGTACAGTTTTGTGTGTTCAGGTCTGATTATTATATTGCATGTTGAGTGTGCTTCTTCTTATCAGGAGATATAAACAGAATTTACTTTGGGCTACTGCAATTTTAAATTTGTATTAACAAAAAAAAATATGTGTATTAAAAAAGCTTGATTGCAGGGGGCGTGGGCTCGGGCGTCAAGATGGCGGTTGCACTCTAAGAGTGCTCCGGACCCCTCCGTCATCCGCCGGCAGAAGCCCCCGCCATCCTGCACTCAAATTTGCCCCAGACGATCCCTGGTTGAGGGGTGAGTCGGAGGGGGCGGCGAGGGCTAAGTGAGCGCCGCGAGGGAGCGGTGGTGGTGCAGCGTGAGGCCGGGGTCAGCGTTGCGGCCTAGGTTGCGGCAGTTGGAGACTGGGGCGGCCCCCTGGGTGCCGCGCCTTGGCAGAGCCCAACCGTTGGAGGCGCGGCTGCCTCGAAGAGTGGTGAGGAGGCGTGGAGACAGCACGGGGACCGGGGTCCAATCTGGGGGCGACCAGAGGCACGCCGGGTGGAGCCTGAGCGGCGTCGAGGCAAGTGGAGACTCCGGCTGGGCCGGGCCGGACCCTGTGAGAAGAGAGGGGCCGGGCCCGTGGCCTAGTGGAGGGTGTCGCGGCCATGACAGCGGGTCGGCCGCCGTATGTCACGGAGTAACGTGGCGAGCTGGCGGTCCCCTGAGGTGGAGCCTAGTGCCGGGACTGCCATATGCAGAAGACCCACAAGACAGGTGGGTGAGAGCGGCGGAGCTGGGGCCTGAGGCCTGGTCGGTGGTGGCGTGATAGTGGCCGGCTGGTCTCCACGAGGCACGGCGACAGACCCCGGGAGCGGAGGCCGGAACCAGAGGTGCTTTGGGGCGCCTCGGAAGGAGACAAGCCCGTGCAACAGAGGAGTGGGAGGAAGCTGCAGCTGGTCCTGGGCCAGCCCAGGTGGGTGAGGCCGGGGCCTGGGCGCTGAACAGAGGTGTTAGGACGGCGGCCTGCCCGACTGCCCCCCCTGGGCCCAGAGGTACTGTTGGAGCCCCGCCGGTGGTGACCGGAAGCCCCGAGTGTGTGACTGACAGGTGGAGGCCCAGGGAGCAAGGCAACAAGCCTTGCGGCTCCCCCCGGCAAGAAGGAGCTTGGGAGCTGGGACTGCAGGTGGGGAAGCCACCGAGAGGACTGCTGTGGCTGGGCGGGCCCCGCCTCCGGGGGTGCCCCTTAGGGTGGAGAGCAAAGTAAGCGAGGTACGATAGGGGGTGCCAGAGGTGAGGGAGTAATCCCCTCCCCCCCTTCCCGGAATCCGTTGCTTCTCTGGTACTCGGTGGCAGCAGTTGAGGCGGCCCTGAGAGGGGATCATAACGTGCTAAACAAAGCGTTGGGGTGCCTGGCTCAGTGAGACAATATGGGGAAAGACAGAGCTGGCAGGCAGCCCTCGATGACCCATCAGCGGATTGACCAGTCCACCACGCAAGCACCCCCCCATGGTGCGGGAGACCGGGCGTCTGGGGGGTCTGCACCGGACAGAGTGAGCGCGATCCTCCAGGCCATCCAGTTCTCACAGCTTGTAGTAGAAACTAAGATTGGTGAGGTGCTTGAGGATGTGGGCTTGTTGCGGCAAGACCTCCGGACTGCAGTGGGTCGAATCACGGAGGTAGAAGGCTGTGTTTCCCAAGCAGAAGATGAGCTTGCTGATCTGAAGACTAAAGTGGACCAGTTGCTGACCTGCACAGGTGAGTTGCACCACCGTGCAGAAGACGCAGAGAACTGTTCCAGGCGCAACAGCCTGTGCTCCGTCGACTTCCTAGTGGGGGCAGAGGCGAACCAGGCACTTGAGTTCTTGGAGAGCTGGATTTGATCCTGGATGCCAGAGCAGCGTCTCTCCCCCTGGTTTGCAATCGAACGGGCGCACAGGGCGCTTGCAACCAGACCTCCACCTGATGGACCAAGGAGACCAATGATCGCCCGATTCCTGAACTATAAGGACCGTGATATCATCCTTAGAGATGCCAGACTCTGTCCAGACCTCTGATAGGAAAACCACAGGATCCTAGTATTCCCAGATTACACTTGCGAGGTCCAGGCCCGCCGCCGCTCGTATGAGAGTGTCAAGCAAAAACTCAGGGCGATGCAGCTCACATATATGCTCCTCTTCCCCTCTCGCCTGAAAGTTCTCATGGATGGGAAGTCTTTTTTCTTCGAGTCCCCTGAAGCGGCATGGGATTGGCTGACTGAGGAGGGCGGTTTGGCTCAGAGGGGTCCCCCCCGGACTGCGGGGGGCTCCCCGGGTCATGGCCCTTCTGCCCCAGCGGACACGCGAGGGGGACACAGATGCACCAGGTCCTGCCGCAGGAGGCGGAGTGGTCCAGGCAGCCCAGCTGACGGGGTTCCGGGGCAGGGACCCGGTCGCCTGACAGGAGAAAATCCCCTGGACACACCCGGGGTCCAGGGTCCTGTGTG
This sequence comes from Pleurodeles waltl, assembly GCF_031143425.1. Lineage (NCBI taxonomy): Eukaryota > Metazoa > Chordata > Amphibia > Caudata > Salamandridae > Pleurodeles > Pleurodeles waltl. Next base: position 461,076,414 of record NC_090442.1, read on the forward strand.
AGCAGAGGAGGAAGATCGTCTCAGCCAGACTCCGGCACTCAACTGATGGGTGGAAATGTGGCCACGGGCCGTTGAGGGTGCATCCTTCCTGGCAGTGGCTGGTGTGGATGGGTGGGGGCTAGATTGCAGATAATCCGGCTGAATGGAGGGGTCCACCATTCCACACCAATGACAGGCCATTTGGTCTTCAGGTTCTGGTTGGGTCTTTAGTCGACAGATGCATCAGGGGTAGACGTATGAGGTGGGAGGTGGTTGGGGAGAGGGGAGTTACTTAGGATACTATGTTGTGATGTTTCAGTATGGTTCAACTGTTGTCACTTTACCTTTTCCATTTTCTTTGGGTGGTAACTCCTGGGCCCACTGGCGGGCATGCAACACATAATTTCTTTGGTGTGGCCCCCGTTGATGCAGGTCCTTTCAGGGAACGCAAAGGGACTGCAGGTCAAGATCAAGAGATCCACGGCTTTTAAAACTGTTCGCAGGTATGCTCCTTCAGTGGTTCTGCTCCAGGAGACTCATCTACTTGGCACTAAATGCCCCATGCTCACACGGGGGATATGACAGAGTCTACCATGCAGGGTTTTCCAGGGGCTCCAGGGGGGTGGCGGTTCTGCTGAACCGTTCCCTGCCCATAGTGATAACTGCTGCCCAGTCAGATTCGCAAAGGCGCTATGTTGTGGTGTCCGGCACACTCCGAGGGCATCCGATTAATATCCTATGCGCCTACGCCCCTCCTGGTGCATTTGACTGCTTTTTACACACTTTTCGCGATGTGCTATCGGGGCTCCCACCGGGCTGACTCTACTGGGCAGAGACTTCTATTCTGTTCTAAACCTCATGTTGAATATCTCTGGTCCTGTGTCCGCGAGTCGCTCTCATCGGGCGTCGGGGCTGAGTTGTTGGGCCGAGAGCCTTGGCCTGTGTGAGGTATGGCGAATATGGCACCCCAGAAACCGGCAGTACACTCATACTTCGGCAGTACACCATATGCATGCTAGGATTGACCTCATCTTCATGCCAGCACTAGATGTTGCCAGTGTCACTGGGGAAGAGATATTGCCACACAGGGTCCCAGACCATGCACCGTTGCAAATCCGTTAAGGGGTAGAGACTCCACCCGGCGCCCGGTGTGGCGTCTGAATGCCTGGCATCTCCAGGATAGAGAGTATACCCAAGCAGTGAAAAATCACCTCACTCAGTACTTCGAGCACAATCTGGGGTCGGTGCAGTCACCGGGCATGGTCTGGGTGGCTTGCAAGGCCACCCTCAGGGGGCAAGCTAAACACCTGCTACGCATACGGGAGCAGGCACATAACCTTAAGGTGTCAGACCTCGAGGCCAGGGCACTACGACTCGAGCGTCAGCTCGCTGTCTCTGCGCAAGCCTCCACAACGAGGCAATTTACCCTGATTGGGAAGAGATTAGGCACTTGGTTCTTGAGACAGCAAAGCATATCTGGCGAGCCTCAGCAGCCCGGGTGTACAGCTGGGGGGACAAAAATGGGAAGCTCCTGCATTGGCTGGTGACCCGGCCGCTGGCAGATAGTTATCACTGAGATAGTTGACGAGTCAGGAGCTCTTTCCAAAACACCTAACGAAATTGCTCAGAGCTTCGCCACCTACTATGCGTGACTTTACGCAAAGCGGCCCCGGCCACAGTCAGAAAGGGAGGTCCCCCTATTGGGAGATGTTGTCCTCCCAAGGCTTTCACTGATGGAAAGGTGCAATCTGGACAAGGCCATTAGCCTCGAGGAGGTGGGGGATGCGATTGCGAAGCTAACACCAGGTAAGACACCGGGCCCGGACGTCTTCCCGGTGGAACTTTGTAGTAAATGTGGTGATATCCTAGGCCCCCACTTGCTCGCTATGTATGAGGAGGCTGAGGAGACAGGCAGCTTTCCCTTGGGCATCGATCAAGCCACCATAGTGGTGATTCCCAAGACTCACCCCCATCAAAGTATTGCTCTGCCTACCGCCCCATCTCCCTTCTCGATACCGAGATCAAGATATTGTCCACGATCCTCACAACTAGATTGAAAGGGGTGCTGCCCTCGCTGATTCACCCAGATCAATGTGGCTTCATGCCCACGTGAAGCACCAGGCACTGCATTAGGCGCCTACATGTAGCATTGGCTCATCAGGGCATCCTGACCCCGACATTGGCGCTCCTCCTACTGGACTTCGAAAAAGATTTTGATACTGTGGACTGAGCTTACCTGGACCAGGTATTATTGATCAATGGCTCAGTCCCAGGTTTCACGGCCTAGTGAAACTCCTCTATTCCAATCTGACCGCGTGGGTGCAGGTGAACGGGGTGACCTCAGACCCGTTCCCCATCTGACGGGACACCCGCCAGGGGTGTCCCCTGTCCCCGTTTCTCTTCGAGCTGGCAATAGAGCCCTTCCTTGGTGAAGTTACTGAGGGAGGACCCCCTCATAGATGGATGTCTTGGCCTTCGGGCGGGAAGACCACGTAGCACGTTATGCGGACAACGTGCTTCTTTTTCTGGCCAACCCCGCCCACAACGGTCCCCGGGCACTGCATTTCCTGGGCCTGTTCTCAGAGGCCTCCGGTTTGACTCTCAATCCTAGTAAGTCCATGCTGGTGCCTCTGCACTCTTTCAGAGATTGTGTGGACTGGCAACAGGGCATCCCTAACAGGCATAACAGCTTCAAATATCTGGGTGTGCAGGTGGCCTTGTTGCCAGAGCTGGCCTGGGCACTTAACATCCCTCCACTCACCCAACGGATCAGGGAGGATCTTCAGGGCTGGCAGACCCTGCCCCTTAACCTGCTAGGCAGAATAGCACTCTATAAAATGATGATCCATCCCTGGTTCCTTGATCTGATGCAGAATTTCCCTTGCCCAGTGCCTCACAAATGGTTCAGAGAAATGGAAGCAGTAGTGCAACAGTTTTTGTGGTGCGGTACCCGACCCAGGCTAGCCCTTGGCATTTGCCAGAGGGATGTTTAAGAGGGCGGGCTGGGGATGTCTAGCATCTATTATTATTATCTTGCAATGCACCTGCTGGTGATAAATGACTGGATGGAGAGGGGCTGGGCAGACCCCGCGTACCAACTGGAACTCCAGACGATGGGTTATCCCCAGGTGATTGAGGCGCTCTATGGCCGTCCCGCCCCCTGCGCAATACCGGATGTGACAAGGGTGGTTTTGATGGGCTGGTGTGAGGCCCAGAAGGTGTTGGGTTGGTGGGGCCGTCTCACCCAGCACACTCCATTGTGGCACGGGGGTGGGTGGCAGAAGTCTCTGCCTTGGAGGGATTTCAGAGATGGGACCTCATAGGAATCTCCTTACTTGGTGATGTCTGGGAGGGGTCGCACATGCGATCCTTTGATGAGCTTCAACTGCAATTTTCACTTAATAGGACCCAGTTCCATAGGTACCTGCAACTCCGGCATGCGATACACGTATACGTCCGGGCGGGGGACGTCCTTCCTGAGTTCAGTCCCATGGAGGTGAAGGTGCTGATTGGGGCTTTGGGGTGGGGAGGGTGTCACGGATCTACCGCTCCCTAGTTACTAACACTGCTCAGTCACTAGACAAGCTCCGTCGGAGGTGTGAGGAGTGGCTGGGCCCCATGGAAGAAGAGAACTGGAGGGAGGCACTGATGGCCATTAGGGCTCTGACCATGGCCACCCACTTCCGGGTGTTACAGACATACTACCTGCACATAACCTACCTCATGCCCATTAGACTACATAGGGCAGGTCTCAGACCCCACGCTAACTGTCCCCAATGTTCTGGCCCTGATGCCGATTTCTATCATATGGTGTGGTCCTGCCCGATCAGTGCCTCTTACTGGAGAACGGTGGTGACCGAGATTTCCTGGGTCTTACAGGAGGAGGTGTTCGCAGCCCCATTGCCGCTCTTGTTGGGTGTCATGGAGGGAGTAGGATCTAATAGAGCTGATCGAATCTTCCTGGGAGTGGCATGTCTGGTGGCCAAAAGAGACATTGTGGCAGATTGGAAGGCGAAGGCGGCACCGACGTCGGCCAAGTGGCGCCGTGGGGTGGACTCCTGTGCCCAGCGGGAGAAACTCCTATATGATGCACGAACAAGTACAGGAGAGTGTGGGGGAAGTGGGAGGCCACCTGGAGCGCCAGATCCGCGCCTGGGCAGTAAACAACCTGCTGTGGGGTGACTGTTACGACAGAAGCTAACTATCATTCAAAATGTGTCTGTGCTAACTATCTTTGATGAACAGTGCTGCATGGTAGCTTGCTTGGTGTGTGGGATGTGACCTGTTTTGTATTGTGTATTCACCCGTTTTTGCAAAAAAACAATAAAGTTCTTTATAAAAAATTTAAAAAGCTTGATTGCACATGAACACTCCTGTGTGTGCAAACTATTACTTTTGGTCATTTGTCTAAAATAAGGGCATGTTTGTGGCATTCACGAATGTGTACACTGCTGTTGTGCTCCTCTTCAGGCACGATGTACTGCACAACGTTTTACTGATAAAAGAAAAACAACATCAAGGCATATCCTCGAGATATGTGTTTCACAACTTTCTAGAAGATTGGAATTATCAGCATATGTAGTTGGTGACTGGCTGAACCCCTGAACCTTCGCATAGCACAGGTACTGGGTCATTATGTGTGATTTGTGTTGACCAATGCAGTCCATATCTGAGTGTGTATATGTCTCCAAACATCTGGTAATTATTGTTTTTGCCACTGCAACTGCAGTGGTATAAGTCATTAATTGATTCAGTTGTATGCAGGGTGCCGCTTTATATTTCTCTGGTGTGGTCACTCCCAAAGCACTTTGTCTGAGTGGACTGTGTCTTTCTCTTGGGCACAGCCTTGTTTATTTGTATGAAATTGTTAGCTGTATTTGTGTAACATGGACCTGGCCCACACGAGAAAATGACAACATATCAGAGATGATGCGTAACAAAGTGTTAAAGGGTTCAGTTTCAGTTTACAGGTCTCCACAAAGTGCCAGAGTGCTATGTGAACAGTGGCCAGACGGGAAAAAGTTCCCATGCGAGGCAGAACGGAGGAGACGACTCGAGTTTAAGTCTTCAAAGTGTTATATTTTGGATTTTCCATTCAGCTGCTTTTCTGAGTGTATCCTCAAGAGACGCGAATTAAGCAAAATAAAAGGCATTAGGTGATGCGATGCCCTGGAGATGAAGAGATTCTGAAGGGGCAACAGGGAGTAGTGATGAGTTCTCCTGTTTTAGAAAATGAGACGAATTTCGAAATGAAGGATTAATTTAAAAGGAGCAGTTTTAGATTTGCACGAGACAACTAAGACCGGCGGACTAAGGGAGAGATGAATTTCAGAGCAAAGTTCTTATGTGAGGAAGAATGGCTTAACATTGTGGAAAAATGGGAAGTGAATTTGCCGTACCCCTTGCCCCACCCTCCCCATCTTTCCAAATTAGAGGGAGAGCTCAGAGGTAGTGCTGTCTCTGAGATGGGGTCCAGAATTCCTGGGTGAAGGAGGAGCGAAGGGGCATACTCCTGGCCACTACATAGCTGTAGTGGTAACTCGTCTCTACAGTGGCTGCAGTTCATCGAGTCTCTAGGAGAAGCCATGGCTTTTGAAGGAGGCTGCCATATCAGTAGCCACTCGTATCTCATTCAGCAATCAGAAGACCCAGGTCCACATTCACACAGGGCATAGACAAGCTACATGTCCTGCCATGCAGTGCTGGGGCCGTAAAGACCGGACCAGCCACAGGCGCGAGACCAGCATTGGCCTTATGGAAAGGTCACTGGATCGCAGGCAAACAGATGAACATGGTTTTTGGGCGTGTAGTTAAATGTAGATGTCCTTATGGAAAAGCAGCGGGCGGAAATACGTTTAACCTTAACAGCCAGGCCTGTTTCTCAGACATTATTTCACTTTCATATTAGTGACGGGGAAGAAAAAGGAAGTGGCAATATCTTTTTCTTTCTACTGCAATATTTTTCTTCCCATTTTGCCGTTGTTAATTTAGAAAACAATATCGAATGCATTTCTCTATATTATGAACGTTAGACGTGAAATTTATTTTCCAGCCTCGAGGTTTCATTTGAAACAGGGCGTCCGTTTTCAGTGTCGCGGTTAATGTACTTAACTTTACATCTGGGTCATCTCAGGCTCTTGTCTTCCGTGGTGGTGCAGATGGAGAATGGAGGCCAAAGAAGTCCTTTTAGCACAAAGTATAATTAGCATTAAACTTTTTGAGACCTGCACAAGCGGATTATGCATCTCTGAGGCGCGCGAGGGAGCAGCTCTGACTTTGAAGTGCAGATCTGTGATCATATTTAATAATGAGATCTTTTTTTTAAGAGAGGCTTACTGAGTGTTGTTGATAATTATTCTGCATCACTGATAGCGGGCTCAGGCACACGAGAGTTTCCAGCAAAACCAGGCCTGATTTATATGCATGCTGCATAATTAGCATCGTGCACCGATTCTGCTGCTAAATTGATTTTCGTTTTAATAGAGAACGTTATTATGGGGAACGTTAGATGAAGCTCGCTGCACACCTGGAAGAGAATATTTCTACATCTCTTGTGGCTACTAAAGAACGCAGCCCAGGAATGTGAAATGATTGTAATGAACAGGGAAGCCGAAGGATGCGCGCTAGGCTGCCATTTTAGCGTCAGATTAACAAAGGTTTCTCTGTGAATAAGTTAGATTTAGGCAGGTGCATATCAAGGTGTCCATTAGTCCTAATGAAAGCAAGGAAATTGAACCACTAGCTCCCTGAATTAGTATTCAAACCATGCACTAATTGAGGCAGCTAGGCCCTGAAGTGAGACCCTCACACCAATGGCCCAACGCCACAGTACTTCTTGCACTGTTGATAGCGACATCGCTGAACGAAGGCCTGAGTTAAATGCATTAGCTACTCACTAACTGTACATGATTCCTAGCACTATGCAAGGTACCACTGAAGGATTTTGCAGGTTCACGTTTTGAACATCTGTTGAAACCTGGTCTAACTCAGGAGGATGACAGAAAAAACTGCCGTGGGCATGCACTGTTTTAAGTTGGTATACACCTGCAAAGCAGTACATTTTGAGGTATATCTAAGGTATTCACAATGGTTTATGTTGGAATTATGCCAATCCACTTAACTCATTACCACCTTCACCCCACAGAGAGGGAAATCCTTCCTATTTTGTAAAAGGACTCTCACCCGGTATAGCCATCTAGTGGCAAGCTTCATCATTTTGACACATGGACTCAACAGCATCTCTTCCGCCAACACCCAATTCACCTGAGAAGACACCAACAGAACCAAAAGTAATTTCAAAGTGTGCATGAATAACGTGGCCAACTGGATGAGAGTCAACTGCCTCAAACCCAATGTTAACAAGACAGAAGTGCTGAAATTAGGCAACAATACCTCACCCTGGGACTCCACCTGGTGGACCCATCCCCTCACCCTCCGACCACACCAGAAACCTGAGCATCATCCTGGACACCAGCCTCACCGTGAGACATTAAATCAACGCTGTCACCTCCACCTGATTTCACTACTTCACATGCTCAGAAAAATCACCAAATGGTTCCATCCTGACACCAGAAATACTGTCATCCAGGCCCTCATCACAAGCAGACTGGACTGCAGCAATGCCCTCTACTATGGGATTTCTGTACACCTGCTACCCAAGCTGAAATCCATCCAAAACACCGCCACCAGACTAATCATCAACCTTTCTCATTGCGTGCACATCATCACGGACATCACACCTCACCTCCAAAAACTAAATTGGCTCCCCTTTCAGAAACTCTGCCAGTTCAAGATGCTTGTCCATGCCTCCAAGGCACTGCACAACCAGGGTCCCACCTACCTCAAACACCACCTGAAATTTCACCAACAAACTCAGAATTTTTGCTCTGCATCACACTTGCTCGCCCACACCCCCTGTATTCATAGAAGCAAGACAGGAGGTAGGGATTTTTCTTACCTGGCAGCCAAATCCTGGAACAATCACCCCTAGCACACCAGGACAGCATCTTAACTTATGGAGTTCCGCAAGAAACTGAAAATCTAGCTCTTCAACTGATCCCACATGCAGAACTTGCACCTAGTCAACTCCTGGCTACTGTCACGGGTGACAAGTTTCACGCTCTACAAATCCATGTGACATTACTTGGCATTACATCATTCACTCTTCACCCAGGCACTTATTGTGCCTGGGGGAGCTCAACCTTGTGGTCAAGGAGATCTTATCTAGGTCTACTGCTGGTGGGATTGCCTCGAGCCCCCTTTCCTCAATTTATTATGTTGCAGTGTTCACAGTCAAGATTAAATAGGTGATGCCAATAGGAAAAAAATATTGTTCCCTTGCATCAAAAGTTTAGTCTACATGTCTTAGTCGCCCATCACACATCACATGGCTTCCTCAGGACCACAATATCAGGTCCCAGGCTTCTCTATGGGTATTTCCCCTTCCTTAATTACTTACAGGGTATTTCCCTTTTCATTAATAACTATGACTGCCACTGGATACTTCTTGTGGGTGAGAGTCCTTTTACAAAATAGTTCAACAAAATGAGAGGCAATGTCTTAAAATCAATTACATAAATGTTTACACAAGCCCAAACAATAAGGATCCCGACGTCCTGAGCTGATGTTTTTAAATGTCAGTTCTATATTGTTCCTTCAATTCTCTTCATAAAATACAGCCAAACAGCCAACTCGTTTCACTCATACACCACCAGCTTTATCAGGGCTGCAATTTGCAAAATTACAAAAACAATAAAAATAAATAGAAACAGTTGTATGCACACCTGAGTTCTGGAAATTGAAATCTTTTGCAGTTGGCTAATGGGTGTTTAAAATTCTTTTTGCAAAAACTTTTTGTTTTTTCACATTAGGTATTAGTCCTTTGTTGGTTAGAACATGCTTGATCATTAGCTTACATTTCAGCTGTAATACTGAATGCTTCTGTTGCAATTTGAAGACCAGTTATGATGTATGTGGAATGCATCCTGTAGGAAAATGCCAGTGTTGGCATGGTTACCCCCTAACTTTTTGCATTTTGTTGATGCCAGCTTTGATTGAAGGTGTGCTGGGACCCTGCTAACCAGGCCCCAGCACCAGTGTTATTTCCCTAAAACTGTATCTTTGTCTCCACAATTGGCACAGCCCTGGCACACATAAGTCCCTTGTAAATGGTACCCCTGGTACCAAGGGCATTGTGACCAGGGAAGGTCTCTAAGGGCTGCAGCATGTATTATGCGACCCTGGGGACCCCTCACTCAGCACATGCACACTGCCTCACAGCTTGTGTGTGCTGGTGAGGAGAAAAAGACTAAGTCGACAATGCACTCTCCTCAGGGTGCCATGCCCACAGCCCACTGCCTGTGGCATAGGTAAGCCACCCCTCTAGCAGGTCTTACAGCCCTAAGGCAGGGTGCACTATACCACAGTGAGGGCATAGCTGCATGAGAACTATGCCCCTACAGTGTCTAAGCCAATTCGTAGACATTGTAAGTGCAGGGTAGCCATAAAGAGTATATGGTCTGGGAGTTTGTCAAACACGAACTCCACAGTTCCATAATGGCTACACTGAATACTGGGAAGTTTGGTATCAAACTTCTCAGCACAATAAATCCACACTAATGCCAGTGTGGGATTTATTGAGAAATGCACACAGAGGGCATCTGAGAGGTGCCCCCTGCATGCCAGCCCAACTGCAAGTGCTAGGCTGACTGGTCTCTGCCAGCCTGCCACTTCCAGACTAGTTTCTGGCCACATGGGGTGAGTGCCTTTGTGCACTCTGTGACCAGGAACAAAGCTTGTCCTGGGTGGAGGTTCTTCACTCCCCGTGAAGGAACTGTAAAACCTGATGGTGAGCCTCAAAGGCTCAAGCCTGGTGTTACAATGCCCCAGGGCACTCCAGCTAGTGGAGATGCCCGCCCTCCGGACACAGCCCTCACTTTTGGCGGCAAGTCCGGAGGAGATAATGAGGAAAACAAGGAGGAGTCACCCTCCAGCTAGGACAGCCCTTAAGGTGTCCAGAGCTGAGGTGACCCCTTCCTTAGAAAATCCTCCATCTTGCTTTGGAGGATTTAGGCCAATAGGATTAGGGATGTGCCCCCCTCCCCAAAGGGAGGAGGCACAAGGAGGGTGTAGCCACCCTCAGGGACAGTAGCCATTGGCTACTGCCCTCCAGCCCTAAACACACCCCTAAATCTAGTATTTAAGGGTGACCCTGAACCCAGGAAATCAGATTCCTGGTGACCTAACAATAAGAAGGACTGCTGACCTGAAAACCCCACAAAGAAGAAGGAGATGACAACTTCTTTGGCCCCAGCCCTACCGGCCTGTCTCCAGATTCAAAGAACCTGCAACAGCGACGCATCCAGTGGGACCAGCGACCTCTGCCTACTCAGAGGACTGCCCTGCAAACCCAAAGGACCAAGAAACTCCTGTGGACAGAGGCTCTGTCCAAAGCAACAAGAAGAAACCATCTTTAAAGGGACTCTCACCTCACTCCTGAACCGTGAGTCCCCAACACTCTGCACCCGACACCCCCGGCCCGTGTCTAGCGGTCCAGAGAAACCAACACTGCAGCAAGGACCCCCAGGCGACTGCCACAGCACGTCCACCCTTGGGCGACCTACCTGCACACCCACGGCGAAACCTGCAGAGAGAATCCAGAGGATCCCCCTGACCGCGACTGCCCGTAACAAAGAACCCGACGCCTGGAAGAAGCACTGCACCCACAGCCCCCAGGCCCAAGAGGAACCAATTACTGGTGCAGGAGTGAGCAGCAGGCGGCCCTCATCTTTGCCCAGTCGGTGGCTGGCCCAAGAAGCCCCCATGTGCCCTGCCTGCTTAGCCAGAGTGACTCCCAGGTCCCTCCATTGAATCCATGCAAAACCCGATGCCTTGTTAGCACACTGCACCAGGCCGCCCCTGTGCCGCTGGGGTGTATTTTGTGTGCCTGTTTGGGACCCCCCTAGTGCTCTATAAAACCCCTCTTGTCCACACCCCGAGGATGCAGGTACTTACCTGCTAGCAGACTTGAAACGGAGCGCCCCTAGTCTCCAGAGGCACCTATGTTATTTGGGCCCCTCTTTGACCTCTACACTTGACTGGGCCTGTGTTGCTGGTGCTGGGTGTTTGGGGTTAACTTGAACCCCCAATGGTGGGCTGCCTATGCCCCGGAGAATGAACTTGTAAGGGCTTTACTTACCTGACAAACTAACCTTTACTTACCTCCCCCAGAAACTGTTGAATTTTGCAGAGTCTACTTTTAAAATAGCTTATTGCCATTTTATGCCAAACTGTGTACATTACTGTTTTACTTTAAAGTTCTATATTTACCTATGCCAAGTACCTTACAATTTATGTACTTACTTGAATTCTGAGTCTTGTGGTTCTAAAATAAATTAAGAAAATAATATTTTTCTATATAAAAACCTATTGGCCTGGAGTTAAGTCTTTGAGTGTGTGTTCCCATTTATTGTCTGTGTGTGTACAACAAATGCTTAACACTTCCCCCAATAAGCCTACTGCTCGACCACACTACCACAAATAGAGCATTAGTATTATCTATTATTGCCACTATCAACCTCTTAGGGGAACCCCTGGACTCTGTGCACACTATCTCCAGTGGCAACCGGTGACATTTGAAAGTGGCGGGCGTAAAAGTTCAGCAAGATGTGAACTGTCGCGAACGAGCATAGCGAGAAAGCCCAACACTCTTAGGGGAGGCTCGGGGGGGAGGTTCTCCCCCGTGAATTATTTTAAAATAGAGTGCTCAAATGGTGCATCTCTAGGTAAATTTGAGAAAGTAAGAAGGTTAATACAGCAATAGTGAAATTGTAGTTATGACATCAATAAATTTCATATGATAAGGATGTTGGTAGCTACTTATTCAGTATAACTACAGAACTTCAAAACAGACCGAGATAACAATGTTGGTTACCTCACAGATTTCCTTATTTATTGATATACCTTTACAAGTGAAATCTACTGAGGAAATAGAGGTTATTGTGATTTGTCAGACTGGACAAAACAAGACAGCAAGGAATAAACATTAAAAGGCAGTAGGGCATCTTACAAGGGTCTCATTCAGGGGATGAAGAAATATGATATGGCCTGTAAACAAACTATAAAATAACATCCTGCTTCTTCAGTTCCACTTTCCACTGTTAGCCCAGCACTTAAGTTTCAACCCTTGTTCTTTTCCCATAACACCCATGCTAACTTTGTCATGCAAATATTTACCCAGGTATCAAATGAAAAAAGGTTATCACCATGTAAAGTAATATGCTCTAGCCTGATGTTCTAAACGCACACACACCATGGACATCTTAAGGATTTTGGGGGGGGGGGGCCCTGTTCAGAACAGTTTTTAATTTATAATCCAATTTCAGGTCTTTCTTTTTCTCTTTGGCCAGGTCACAGAGTGCATAGGCGCACTCATCCAAATTCTAAATGTGTTTACATCAATGTTAAGGGATAGTGACTTGTGTTGTCAATATCGTGATATAGCAGCAGCTCACTAATATTACTGTAAATAATCTCTGTGACACCCTCTAATTTCTCATATGTGAGGTCCTGCTTTGATCTAAAAGAAACTTTTTTTATGGATGCTTCATGAAACATAATCACAGCATTACTCTGCAAAATGTCTGTAACAGATTCTTACACATCATCCATATTTAAAATAAATTAAAGAAAAATTGTATTTAAAACACTCGTTCAAGACATATTCTAGGTCATTAGGGCAAGACTCTCTGCAGAACAGAGCTGGCACTATCAAGGGCCCACTTTACCCATGCATTAAAAGCGTATCTGACACACACCACTGAGTCCTTAATTATACAACGCATAGAAATGTGTTTTTGTTTTGGATTTACAGCTCCTCTGGGGAGCAGCTTCACTCTAAATTCCTTACTTTCACAGCCACACGTGGTAAACCATCCACCACAATGGATATTTACATGCAGTCAATTTTTAAAGACACACTCTGTAGTGTCAACTTGCCAGGATTCAAAGGGAAGAAAGAGCGGGCAAGACTCCCAAAATCAGCCTGCTTGTTATTTCATTTCAAATTACCAGATTTGGCTGGAGCCTGCAAAAGACACTACCTCCCGCCACAAACAATGACAAGCACAGGTCGAACATGCGCGATCGCTCATGAGGCTAGGCCTGCCACAGTGATTGAAAAGTGCTGAAACATCTCCTACTTTCATCCTGTGAGAGAAGCAACAAAACTGGCATCTTATTTTTTCCTGCTGGGTATCGCGACTGAACTTGCCGACCGCAGAGCCAGCAAATAGGTTACCTTTGGGGGTAGAGGGCCTAGGGGCCATGACCTAGCAAGGCTGCAAATGTAGGTTACACGCAAAAACAATACTGCAAGTAAATATTTCCAGGCCAAGTGGCAGGTGTCTGTAATAAATGCCTGCACGATACGGGTATAAGCTGCCAGTTTGTTTACACAGTTTCTTTAACCATTATAATTAGTGCTTTTTAGTGTTGTGACCCTTCATTTAAGCTTGGTCCATGTGTTGTTAAATTGTAATATTTTATTCTGATATGCCTTTGTGCGCTGTTCATTTTTCCGTGTCTTTCTCTACTGCTTGGTGTTGGTTCCACACCTGCCGTGTCCAGAAGCAGGATATAACAAAGAGACAGACGGCGTGGCACCCATGTGCGGGGGGTTCACGTGGCCGCTGTGGTGCCAATATTCCCCGCGGCGTATTAAACTCGCCGTCTACCAATTGATTCTGGTCCACTGGACTCCTGATTACCTATCCACATTTAATAAACTGTATATATCGAGATGCGGATGTATTTATGTATTTAAGCCTGTATGTATGTAGTACTGTTCGTGTGGGTATGTGTTCCGATGTGTTTTACGAGAGTTTGGGTGCATCCATGAATGTATGGGTATACTTGTGTCTACATATAAGTGCGAATGTATGTGCATGTGTATATAAATATATATATATTTGCATGCAAGTGTATTTGACATGCAGGTGTATGTTCTCTCGCTTGTGCATAGGCAAGTATATATGTACGTGTACAATCTATTAATTCGTATGTGCATGCAGGCATTTTTACATACATGTACATTTGAAGTCCCACCCCATGAATTCCTCTATAATGATCTCATGCAAGAGTGCCACTTGGTGCAGCCGCAGGGGTGCTGAGGTGCTAGTGACTAACCTGACCTTTGAACCCGATAGGACACGCGTTTCCTTATCTGCAAGTCGAGGAAAGCGCCAACCTGAACCGAAGCGCTGCTAACGTAACTATGTTACGGGGCTTTCCTCTGAAGAACGTTAATGGGATTATGACCAACAAAAGTAAAAGCTTGTAGTACCCAGAATGAAACTTGCAAGAGTAAAAGCACACATCGCGAGGCGCGAACAGTTTCATAATGGCTCATCGTAGAGGAAACTGTGAGCCGAAAAGAAAGGAAGAAAAAGCCGAAACAACCTGCAAAATCACAATCACAGTTGAGACATTTATGGCTATATTCACATACCTCCATTCAGTAAATCCATCAAACGTTCCATGCTAGAACTGGTCTGTTTTTCTCGTGAAAAATTGATGGGAGTCTTCCCCCCTGCCACACCCTTTCTCAGCTCGTCACGGGGTGAGGTCCCACCCACACCCTCTGGCAAGTTTGGAAAGGGTGGGGTGACAATGCTTTCCACTTCCTGATTGACGTGGAGGCTAAGCGCTTCAGTGCTTGAATAAAAAACACCCGGGGCAAACTTGCCCTCCGCGTCATCAGAGGGTGGAGAGTAGGCCTTGATGCTGGGTCTTTGCTGAGCAGATTACCTCACAGGTCTCAGGGCCTTGAGACTATCAGCCCTGCAAATAGACTCACTTTGGGCCTGCCTACACGGGAGCAGTTAAAGTGAGCACATGATGTCACTTCACTTGTCCACAGTGTCGAACAACAATAATGCTGGTGTTGGTGAGTGGGGGAGATACTGCCCCCTGTTTCATAAAGTTAGAAGAGGGTATTATTTTTTAATTTAAAAAACATAATCGCTTTGTTTTTAAAGGTGGCAGAGCCCCGACGCCCATACACAGAAACCGCCACTGACTATCTCTCACTTTGACATAGTATATACAGAGCCAGCTTCCTACACATCCCAATAAGTATTTGTAGTGCTACTTTGACTGGTTTATTTGTCTTTGGTGAGGATATAATGCATTATGGAAAATATTTGGCTGTGTATGCTTGAGTATTTATGAGTTTGTGTTGAGTTGAAAACTAGCATATATTTGAATTGTGATGTTGAGTGTTCATGTCGTGATTTGAAGACCAGCATTGGTCTATATGAAATGTGCCCCAAAAATATTCATGGTATCATCTGGATAGGTTTGTTTGTTTCTTGTGAGGATTTAATGCATTATAGGAAATGATTGATTGTGTGTGCTATGTTTGTGTACTCTGGGATTTGTGTCCTGTTTTCATTTTGTTCTGTATATGTTTGTGATTACAGCATCTTTATTTAGACTTGGAAGAAAAGTTTTCCACCAAGAGTGTGCCCAGGTATTGTCATCTGGATTAAAAATATGGATCACCACATAGATTTCTGTTTTGAAGATTTACATAAACTACAAGGTGAATATTATAGTGAATGCAGTTATTACAACAGACATGCAATATTAAGATTATTTTTAAGATCATAAAATGGCGACAGTCAACGATATTAGAATATGATTGAGTGAGCCATTGGTAATTTATGGACATTGCTTATGTGTATCATTGGTGAATATAAGAAATGTATCTTATTCAGAGCAGGTAGGCCTAATATTTTTTCACTTACATCTTGGAAAAAGTATGAATTTGCAAACGTGATGAAGGGATTTTGTCTGATTGAAACTTGACTTTATTATATATATAATGAAAGATGAAGAAATGGATAGCCTTTAGGAGATTATAACGAACTAACTATTTAATATTAGCCAGCCCTTACTCATTTAATTTACATTTTCAAAAAAGCATGAATTTGCATATGTGAAGAAGAGATTCTGTTGTATATTATCATTTATGTAATTAAAGATGAAGTAATTAATATTTTTGGGGTGATTTGTGAATGACATCTCTTCTCTGTGTGCCATATTGTTTTATTTTTGTTTTTGACTGCCAAATTTTTTATTAGACTAGTTGAATACAGTTTAACAAGGGTGCTATAAAAGGTGTATGTTGTGGTTTTAATATGTAATTATTGTGAAGTCATTGTTTTTGTAATTTGGTTAATTTCAGCCTTGATGAAGTTCGTGGTGTATGAGTGAAGCGTGCTGTCCGTTTGGCTGTGTTTTATGAAGAGAACTGAAGGAACAATAAAGAATTTATTTTTCAAAACATCAGCTTAGGACGTCTGGAGCCATTATATTTAGGCTTATGGAAACATTTATGTAACTGATTGTAAGTCGTTGCTTCACTATTTTGTTGTATTATTTGAAGCATTGGAATGTCAAGCAGCTAATCCAGAAAAGGCAGGCAACTAGTTGATGAAGATATTTGGGAATGAGTTGAGTGGCTTGAGATAATCAACTCAACCCATAATTGGACTCCCTCAATATTGATTAGGTACGTAAAGAAGGTGGAAGAAGAGTGAACCCACTCTACACACTCCTGTCTCCCTCTAGTGCAAATAAACGATATTGCACCTCCCACAGCTGGTTCATGGAAAACAACAAAATTTACCTTCTTTCAAATTCCAAATGATTGCAGTTTCTATCACCTATCTGAAATCCTAGGAGACTGACATACAAGGACCGAAGGGTCCAGTGCTGCTGCTATTCGGAGATGGAAGGCAGGGCACCCAATGCAGCCTGACTTGAAACTGTCAGAGCAGCATCCAGCCAGAAGCCTGACCTCCAAATCATGTCTCCTGTCTGCACGCGCATGCTAAAGAAAGAGGGTAGAGTCCTTAAAGTTTATATGATTATCAAGACAAACACACAAGCAAGGCCATGACCTTGACGTTCCTTGACATCTTGCATCCATACTGCCAAAAATGAAGAAGAAAGAAATGATCTTGTCACACTTTATTCCTCTTTGAGCTCTGCTGGTTAACTTCAAGTGACTCTCCAGCCATGGGCAAAACTGACAAAAAGTGGGCAAATGATTTTCCTAACAATAGACTATTTGCTAAAAGTGCACCCTGAGGTTGCAATTTAAGAGCAGACGACAGTCACCATTCCTGACAGTCCATTCTCCATCTCAGTTTGCGTTCCTCGCCCTTGTATCTTTGCTTTCCTCCTTTTCTCCTGTGTCAGGTTCTGCCACTTCTATGTTTGCTTCCTTCCTTCCTTGCCTTGATCCCTGCATTAGTGTCCATTTCGGCATGCTCCTCAACTCCAAGTTCTTCACAGTTCGGAAGTTTTCTGCCATCAGGAAATCTACATACTCCCTGGTACGAAATGTCCCTAGACACTTCCTTTCCTGGCAAAGACCTACAGAAAAGTATCCTTGTGCATAGTCTTCATTTCAAAAAGTCCTTAAAAACAGATATTGAGATGAGCTTTCAACATGGTATCTTCCAGATCAAGTGGAGTAACTGGAGAATGGAGGACATATAATCAGGTCTAACAACCTCGCATCCAGCCAGACTCTAAGGCCCAAATGTACGAAGCATTTTTCAAGTCGCAAACGGGCCGAATCAGAGATTCGGCCCATTTGCGACTTGAAAAATGCTTTTTGGGATGTACAAAGCCCAAACTGCGATTCGGTAACTTGTTACCGAATCGCAGTTTGGGTTTTGCAATTCGGTATTAGGAAGGGGCATGTCAAGGGCATCCCTTCCTAATACCAAATCCAAATGGTATGTATGATTTTTTTGTGACCACGAATACGGTCGCAAAACAGTTGCAGTTAGCACCAGCTTCTACTGGTGCTAACCCATTCGCAAACGTTCCTCTTTGTGAATAGCAGCAAAAATATTTTTTCAGAGCAGGCAGTGGTCCCACGGACCACCCACTGCCTGCTCTGAAAAAATGAAAAGAAAACTTTTCATTTTTCATTTTTAAATGCATCTCGTTTTCCTTTAAGGAAAAAAAAACTGCTTTATTTGAAAGCAGTCACAGACATATGGTAGTCTGATGTCTCCAGAAGGCCACCATCCCTGTGAGGGCCGCAATTCCCAATGGGGTGGCAAATTGCGACCCACCTCATGAATGTTCATGAGGTAGGTCATTTGCGACCCCACTGGGAATTGCAAACAGCGTAAAGTACACTGTTGCACATCTGGTTTTGTGACTCTCAAATTGCAAGTCACTAAGACTCGCAGTTTGCGAGTCACAAAACGGGATCTTTGTACATGTGGCCCTAAATCCCTTATCGTCCTTCCTCTCTGGGGTGTCTCCTAGCGCTCCAATGTAGCTTATATGTAATGTGTAGCTTTTTAGGACTCCATAACAATAAATATGTAATAAAGTTAAAATGCTCTAAGTTCATCATTTGCAGTACTCAAGATGACCACTAATAGACAGCAGTGCTGACCCGGAGGCTGTCCCATTTTTCTGCAAGTGCTTTTGTAACTGGAAAATTCTTAATGATTTAGGACGATTAGAGGGGTACTGAAAATTGGTAGAAACTCCCAGACCCACATCTCCCATATAAATGTTTAAAGGGGACTTAATCTCTACTTCTTTTACAAGTGAAGAGAATGAGACTTTACAAAAAAAATGTTCAGCAGAATGATTGAATCAATCTCAGCCACTGGTAATCGCGTGGGACGCATTTCAACTCATTGTGTTTTTTTCCTGAGTATGACACTCCAGACAGGGACCAGCTGTGTGCGGTTCCGACTTGGTGCTGCTGGCTCCGAGCGGGCCCCTCGACTCAGCAAGCACAGGGCCCATGTCTGGGCATTAAGCAAGGTGAGCAATCCATCGGGGAATAATCCACCATACTTGCGGATTGTCCGCATTCATGAATCCGATCTGCGAACAGAAGTGGCATCTGATTCTCAGTCTGGGGTTTTCCACTTCACATATAAGTTTTATCTAAACACACAAAGTTGTGGCTCTGCAGCGTTGTGCATTCCTGGTCAAAGTAAGGCCCCGCTCCAGGTATGTTCTAGGACCACTTGGGATACTTAAATCTGAACCCTCTAGTGTTTTCATTGCTTTGATGGAAGATATACCGTATATTATAGGAATTCTGTTTAATCACGCAATTGTATGTAAAGCACAACAACTCTATATGCAGTGACACAAATGTATTAACTCACATTGTCTTTGCAGCAATAATAATGTACATTAAATAACTAAGTTGTGTGCAACGACACCCGTGAATGTGCAGTAGCAATTTGGTGCACATTAAAACAAATATATAACAATTAACACAAGTTAATACACAAGATAGCAACTACACCAAATTACCCAATTGTGCTGACAAAACATAGATCATGAGGTAAAACAAGTGCGTACATCAATGTTTATGTGCATTGTAACAAAAATACGCGCATGATAAAGCAAGCAGAAATTCTGCATGAAGAGTGTGTATACAAATACAAGTGTGTGCTCCCTAAACTAAAACTGTGTGCGGGAGTACAACAGTCTGTACAGAAGCAACGTTTTTTTGCCCAAGAACACAATGGTTTTACAATCACACCTCTGTGTGTTTGTGGGCGTGAGTCTGTGTGCATAGTAACATAATTGAAAACAAAATTCAAGTTCGCACTAGAAGCAAAACACAGCATCAAGGCCCACCAGCACCTACCAAATAAAACCGAGTCTAAACAATGAGATCAAAGGTCTTTTTGATACTACACTTACAGGTTTATACAGTGCTTAATTTAAGCCCGTGGTTGCCGGTGGGGGAGGGGCCTGCACTCATTTTTGGGGAAAAGCACTAATTTTCCTACATCAGATATTTACAGAGTACAAGAGAGGAAAAAATACACAGATTGGAAATAAAGAGAAAGACAGCAACACCTCCAGAAAGGGAGAAAGCAGGAACCTGCAAAAGTGAGAAAAGGGGCAGGGACTGTATGGTAGTGGATTAAAGACTACCAGCCTTTGTATTTGCAACGCTAACCTTTAATTCCACCAGCTGTTGGCTTCTGAGCGGAGCTTTGACACTAGCATGCTTTCTTTCACAAATTAAGCATTGGGTTAATAATAATTGCCAATGACTGGTGTGAAAATACTCCACCCTAGTTGCTTTTTGTGTTCTTTGAATTTGCAAATAGGACACTATAAAACACAAGCATTTGCAATGCAATGGGTCTCGCGTTTGCTCGAGTTAGAGCTATTAGTGTTGCAAAGTCCCAACTGGATTTTTCTTGCCACATAAATTGAAAATGAAAAGTAAAACAGTTGACATAAGAAAGCTGATTCAAAGCGCCACATCCTCCATGAGCATGAAGGAGAGACTCAAAAGGAAAAAGGAGTTTGCTCACAATCAAACGTATCGACAAAAGTGCAATTATCCATGTAACAGGGTCGATGTCCAAGGTGGTAACCAAACTGCCCCAAGGAGGGGCAAACGTAAAGCATGTACTAATGATAGCAAAGGATTTTTGAAAGGCGGGGCCATGAACGAGTGATAGAAATGGGCTTGTGGTGGGCGTGGTTAAAAGCCCACAGATAGATTACAACAGGCCAGAGCGCTTATGCACTCGCCCTAAAAAAACAATGTGGTGCCTTTGTTACCATGCAATTAGATGATACTTTACTGTACTTTCAGAGCATGAGGTGACTGTTATGATCTTTCAGTGCATGAGGTGATCGATTGTTATGCTCCTTCAGCCCATGAGGTGACCGTTTGTTATGTTCATATTTATTTATCGCTGCCTATCTTTAGTGTTGGACTGGAACAGAAAATAGGTCCAAACACCAGAATAAAAGTGCCCCCCATTAGCAAATCAGATAGCTGAAATGTGGCCCACATTTGCAAATAGGGGCAGTTTTGAACTTGCGAAGAAACAATGTATAGCAGCTTTACAAGATATGGGAGACTACATGCATTTGTGATTGCTTTAGGCAATGTTTGTGGTAATATACGTGAAATCAACAGTAACAAGCATTGGCAAAGCCAATAGGTTTTCACATTTGTGAGAGCTGTTGGCTTTGCCAACATCTTTTAGTCATGTTGTACTTTAGACCAGAGTACAGTGGAGAGGTGTGGTGTGGAGTGGAATAGAGTGGCATGGAGTACAGTGGCATAGAGTGGAGTGGTGCAGATTGTCAGAGAGTATAGTAATGTAGAGTGAAATGGCTGAGTGTGGCATAGGGTACAGTGGTACAGAGTGGAGTGGTGGAGAGTGACATACAATGGAATGGAGTCGCGTAGAGTGGAGTAGCATAGAGTAGAATGGAGTGGTGTAGAGTGCAGTGGCATAGAGTGGAGTACAGTGACTTGAAATGGCATAGAGTGGCACACAGTAGAGTGGCATTGTGTGGAGTGGGATAGAGTGGCACGGAGTGGAGTGGAGTGGTATAGAGTGGAGTCACGTCCAGTGGAGTGGTGTACAATGGAGTGGAGTGGCATAGAGTGGAGTGGCATGGAGTGGTGCAGAGTAGAGTGCTGTGAAGTAGAGTGCAGTGGCATAGAGTGCAGTGTTGTAGAGTGGCCTAAAGTGCTGTGGCATTGAAATAAGTGGTATAAAATGCAATGTCATAGAGTAGTGGAGAGTAGAGTGGCATAGATTGCAGTGGCATCGAGTAAAAGTGGAGTGGAGTGGTGCAGAGTGGCATAGAATGCAGTGGCATAGAGTAGAGAGATGCAGAGTAGAGTGGAGTGGCTTAGAGTCTAATGACGTAAAGTGCAGTGGTGTAGAGTAGAGTGGCATAGAAGGCAGTGACATAGAGTGGAGTGGAGTGGTGCAGAGTAGAGTAGAGTGGCTTAGAGTGCTGTGGCATAGAGTGGAGGGGAGTGGCATACAGTAGGGTGCAGTGGAGTGTGCAGAGTAGAGTGGCATAGAGTGTAGTGGTGCAGAGTAGAGTGCAGTTCCCAGAACACTGGCATAACGAAACTTGAGCCCCCCCATGCAAAGTACATGATGGGGCCCCCCTCCAGACTCACTCAGGCGCTCTCAGTCCAGAGTACTCTGCTGAGGGTCCCACTGCAGCTCGCCCCACACCCGCTCCGCAGGGGGAGTGGGGGTTTTTTTTAGGACCCTGTCCCAGAAGATTCATCTTCTTCTTGTGTTTCATGAAATTGTAGATCAGAAATTCCTCTTTGCATGAAAATATTTTATACACCAATATTACATGAACATTACAATAAAAAATGCTGAGAGGTAACATTGTTGTCATAATAAACCGTTTGCCTGCACATGCTTGCATTTATATGCGCCAGTGTGGAATAATTGAATTGCAGGCAAGTTTTCATTTTCGAGTTGGATAAAAATGACTTCAGAAGCTCCACGTAACGGGACAGTGTTTTATTAATATTTTTGATTATTTCTGTGATTACTTTCTAATTACATGCTTGCGCGTTGCAATACGTTGCGTGTATGACACGTATTTGTTTTCTTCTGCAGTAAATGTCACGCGCAGGCTGGGAGCGCGGGTAATTATGGGCCGTTTTATGACTGGCCAGGCGCGCTCTGGGGGTCAATAGAGCGGTCATGTCACTGCCACCTTTTATTTACACACCTACTCAATCTGCTGTGGACCCAGAGGTACAGTAAGTGACGCTATCTATCAGCTTCTCAATAATATTGCAAACTGGAAGCGATGAGGTTAATGCCCGCTCCGCCTGCGCACAGAATGGCTTCTGATTGAGATGCAGTATCACATTATATGAGGGTCATTTTTACGCCCTGACATGTTTTACGGCTGAGGTAGCTCCCCAGGGTTCATCGTGCAGAAGACATAGGCCAAGCCTGGGTAGGTGCGGGATGCACCTGCGTTGCCTAAATCATCGTGCCGAGAACGGACCGGGGAACAAAGTCACAGATTGTGAAATAGCTATAGAAATGTTTATATTCTTTAAAGTAAAACGCACAATACAGTGCGCATTATGCCACGACTTTCATGTTGAGCTCACTGCATCTACCTAAGCAGTGCACCGCAATGTAAGTATAGTTGGTAAAGGCCATCTTTAATGACGTTAGGTCGACGATGTAAAGATAAAAATACAAATACTTGTTATCTTGATAGTATAATGATAGGAGATGCTGGGTGCAATCTAATTGTAGGCCAATAGTATCGATCTCGATATAGTGTTATACCATCATTTCTTAACGAGTTCCTGAAAACTCTCCGAGTTGAATTGAGATGGAGCATATTTATTAATGTATTTATGTTTCTTTATTAATACGCTTTCTTGCGTGTACATGGCCTCTCCTGGCCACAGCCAAACACGTGTCTCCGATCTCTAAGTAAGAATCTCTGCTGCCTCACTTAGATCAATTGCTTATTTAGCCCGCAAGTTGCACGCTGCGGAGCTCAGAAATTGGTAGACCCGCACTCTCTGAAGACGGCCGGGAGGCCGTGAGATGATTAGTTGGCGGGGAGGTGTGGTAAGAAGACCATCAAATCAAATCAAATCATTAATATTTATAAAGCGCGCCACTCACCCGTGCGGGTCTCAAGGCGCTAGGGGGAAGGGGTTACTGCTGCTCGAAGAGCCAGGTCTTGAGGAGTCTCCGGAATACGGAGTGGTCCTGGGTGGTCCTGAGGCTGGTGGGGAGGGTGTTCCAAGTCTTGGCCGCCAGGTAGGAGAAGGACCTCCCACCCGCTGTGGAGCGGCGGATGCGAGGGACGGCGGCGAGAGCGAGGCATGTGGAGCGGAGAAGACGGGTGGGGGCGTAGAAGCTGAGGCGTCGGTTGAGGTATTCTGGTCCCTTGTTGTGGAGGGCTTTGTGAGCGTGGGTGAGAAGTCGGAAGGTGATCCTTTTGCTGACGGGGAGCCAATGCAGTTGTCTCAGGTGGGCGGAGATGTGGCTGTTGCGGGGTATGTCGAGGATGAGGCGGGCGGAGGCGTTTTGAATACGTTGCAGACGTTTCTGGAGTGTTGCGGTGGTCCCAGCATAAAGGGTGTTGCCGTAGTCCAGGCGGCTAGTGACGAGGGTGTGGGTCACGGTCTTTCTGGTGTCGGCGGGGATCCAGCGGAAGATCTTACGGAGCATGCGGAGGGTGAGGAAGCAGGAGGAGGACACGGCGTTGACTTGTTTGGTCATGGTGAGAAGAGGGTCCAAGATGAAGCCGAGGTTGCGAGCGTGGTCTGAGGGGGTCGGTGCGATGCCAAGGGCCGTGGGCCACCAGGAGTCGTCCCAGGCGGTCGGGGTGTTGCCGAGGATGAGGACTTCCGTTTGGTCTGAGTTCAGTTTCAGACGGCTGAGCCTCATCCAATCTGCGACGTCCTTCATATCATCTTGCAGGTTGGTCTTTGCACTGGCGGGGTCCTTGGTGAGGGAGAGTATAAGTTGAGTGTCGTCGGCGTAGGAGGTGATGATGATGCTGTGCTTCCGTACTATGTCGGCGAGGGGGCTCATGTAGACATTGAAGAGTGTCGGGCTGAGCGAGGAGCCTTGAGGGACGCCGCAGATGATCTCGGTGGGGTCTGAGCGAAAAGGTGGGAGGTAGACTCTTTGAGAGCGGTTGGAGAGGAAGGAGGCGATCCAGTCCAGGGCCTGTCCTTGGATCACGGTGGAGCGGAGGCGGGTTATTAGGGTGCGGTGACAGACGGTGTTGAAAGCAGCCGAGAGGTCGAGGAGGATGAGGGCGACTGTTTCACCGTTGTCCATCAGGGTTCTGATGTCGTCTGTGACTGAGATGAGGGCGGTTTCAGTGCTGTGGTTAGCCCGGAATCCGGATTGTGAGGGGTCGAGAAGGTTGTTGTCTTCAAGGAAGTTGGTAAGTTGCTTGTTGACAGTCTTCTCTATGACTTTGGCAGAGAAGGGGAGGAGCGAGATGGGGCGGATGTTCTTCAGGTCGCTTGGGTCAGCCGTAGGTTTCTTTAGTAGGGCGTTGACTTCGGCGTGTTTCCAGCTTTCGGGGAAGGTAGCAGACGAAAAAGAGGACTTGATGATGATCTGGAGGTGTGGGGTGATGATGTCGTCGGCTTTATTGAAGATGAAGTGTGGGCAGGGGTGAGAGGGGGCGCCGGAGTGGATTGAGTTCATGGTGGTTTTGGTTTCTTCTGTGTTGATGTGGGTCCAGGCGTTGAGGGTGATGGCTGGGGGGGTGGGTTCAGTGATGGTCGGCTGGGCCTGGTGTCCGAAGCTGTCGTGAAGTTCGGTAATCTTACGATGGAAGAAGGTGGCGAGGGAGTTGCACAGATCTTGAGAGGGCCTGATGGCGTTGGGGTTGGAGAACTCTTTTACGATGCTGAAGAGTTCTCTGCTGTTGTGGCTGTTTTTGTCGAGTCTATCAGTGAAGAAATTCCTTTTGGCTGTGCGGACCATGCTTTGATATCCGCTGACAGTATTGAGTCACAGCGACAACCCTGCTAAATTTTAACGAACGCTTTGAATTGTGATACGATTGGAAAAATTCACGTGACTTGTGAGACGGAAGGACCGCGCAGTGTACCTAAACCAAGAGTTAGTACCAGAGTATGTATGTGGTAGTTATGTAGAGTCAAAACAGCCAAAAGGCATGATGCAGTGTGGTATGTTATGAAGGTACAACTACACCTACAAGCTTCATAGAGATAACACGACAATACTCCAATTTCATTTGTTGAGCTTTGAGCCAACGTGTTATTACAACGTGGTATTACAGCTATTACCAGGTGGGACCAAGAGCATCTGCTAGCTTGTCCAGCTCGCCAGTTGCCACTGGGCAATTGGGATTTAGAGCCAGTGTTCATCCACAACTTAAAACCAATATAGCTATAGAATGAGAGTACAACTGGTCACAGAAGCAGCCCACAGCTGCTAAAAATCCGTCCCACATGCTACTTAGTCAGACCAGCCTATCCTGCACTGTCTGATCTCAATGCTGGCTGTTGTCAGCGATGTGTGTCCAAGGAAACCCCTCTTTAAGGCTGTGCTTGTCTTCCTATGGGCAGTACACATCTTCCAAGACAAAGTACCAGGAATACTCCAGGTTTTAAGCTGAGTCACAGAGTTGCCGGGCTAACAGCAAGTAGCACAGTCCTCTCTCGGACGAGCATTTCTGTGAGCTGGTGCACAGTCTACGTTTGCAGTCCAGAATATGGTTCAAGCTGCTGGTAAAATGTGTTCTAGTATGTATCCCCTTTTGGGGGCACTGGTTGGAATCCACATCCAACGAAAGTTCAAGTAGCCTTTGAAATGTCTAAAAACAGTGCATTATAATGGCTGTTCTTTTATCTCCTCAGGCATTTGCCAAGAAAGTGAAATCAGCTAGCATGAAAGGGTCAAGAACCTGTATTTAGCATGAGAGAAATGTGATCATGTCAATCAGGGCTTATATTTCATTAGACAACAATCAACCCTGTACAGGGGAGAGGAATTGTTGAATGGACGTTCTGGGTCTGTACTGAGTGACTAACAGTCACACAATTCACCTTTAATATGCCACGAAAACAGTAAAGATAAATGGCAGGGTGTGAGAAATGTGCTCCACTCCATTTATTCTCCTTGATCTTTTAACTTTTTAGAACATCTGATTTATGGACTTCTGCTGTGGGTGAGTCTCACTACCTGAGTCTCACTCACTGTAAGCTCTGGTATAATGGACTGGGAGTGCTAACCATCAGTGTCTGCCTTTCAAGATAATGTCTGCTGCTGCCCATCTAGAGTATGAGGTTCTGAGCTGTTTGCATGTGAACACATGCACAGGTGTGTGTACACATGCACAGGCTGTTCATGTGAGACTACTATCTAACAAGGTATTTTTACACAGGTAACCTGCAGCAAAGGGTACCCCTCATGGATTGTTGCTGACCTGTGCAAGCCTTATAATATCAGTGGACATTAATAGTGTGTAGCAAAGTGCCCCTTTTTGACTGGTGATTAATGCAATTTTGACTAAAAGTGCACTGGGTTCCTGCTAAACAGGTCCCAGTGTCAAATCATTTTCCCTAAAACTGTGCAATTGTTCCCCAATTAGCAATACCTTTGGCCTCCCTGTATGTCCTTAGTAATTGGTGCGCCTGGTACTTAGGACATGGCTAACAAAGAGGGTCCCAAAGGGCTGCGGTATGTATTGTACCAACCTGAGGGACCCCTTACCTAGCACACGCGGACTGCCATTGCAGGCTTCATGTCTTGGTGCATCTAAAAGTGAAAACATAACATGGCACACAGCCTGTGTGCACTGTCTCCTAACACCTCGTGAAATATAAGTAAATCACCCCTACAGCAGGCCTTACAGCCCTAAGGCAAGGTGCATTATATTACATGTGAGGGCATATCTGCAAATGCAGATATGACCCTGCTATGTCTTTGTCTAATCTTAGATATAGTAAGTGAAAAGAGAAGCTGTTTTAAGTACATGTGCTGGACTCTAGTCAATACACGTTCCCCAGCTACATGATGGCTTCACTGAAAATAGGGATGTTTGATGTCAAACATATCATATGAATAAGCCCACACTGATGCCATTGATGGATTTATTAATTACTGCACCCAAAGGGCACCTTAGAGGTGCCCCTTGAAAACCTACTAACTACCTGTGTGCGGGCTGACTCGTTTTAGCAAGCTTGCCACCAGCAGATATACTTCTGACCCCCAATAGTAAGAGCCTTTGCTCCCAGGCGGTCAAAAACAAAGACTGCCCTGAGAGCTGTGTTACACATCTCACTCAACAAGATGACTTGCAAGTCTGCATTCCAAGGCAGGGGGCTTAAAAAAAGTCCACTGCCCTTGGTATGCAGATCTGGCTTCACTCAAAGGAGACATGCCAACCCCGCTGCCCCAAGGCCTGTTTGGCACCCAAACAGGCAGGAAATGTAGAATTCAGTGTGTCCACCCCTCAGGTTAGTCTTGCCCCTAAGGTGAGCTGTCTGATGTGGACACAACATTTAGAAATCTGGCACCCTGGTGTTGGCAGAATTAGGAACTCTGAGACAGGGTTATGCCCACTTCTCACAGGAAGTGGTGATGTAGGCGCTGTAGTTACCCAGGGGAAAGTGGCCCATTCGCTACTACCCTACAGTCCCCTAAGCCCCCCTAAATTCAGTACTTAGGGGAGCCCCTGGCACCAAGAAATCAGAACCCGCTGACCTGAAGAAGGACACTCCAGAGACGCAAAAGCGAGAACTGACAACCAGTGACAGAATCAGCTTTAACCCTGAAAGCCTGCCGGCTAACTTCAACAATCGTGCCAAAGTCGCCTCGTTCTCCAGCTACTGAAACTTCCAAAAGCATGGGAAGACTACCAACCTTCACCTCAGCACAAGGGAACTCCTGTGGAGCAACGGAGCTGCTCCCCTGCATCTTTGCAGGCACCCAAGAACCGCTGAAGAGAACTCCGGACCACTAAAACTGCAGAGGGACAGCACCACTGCACCAGAGCTTCCCAGCCCATGTTGAAGTGTGCCAAAAGTGCCAACCCGGTCCCCAGCCTTTCCAGAGACAAAGTCCATCATGGTTTTCTCCACTGCGACCTTCAGTCCCATGCCTGCAGTCTCTTTGTGCAGGCCCCCCTCCACAACGATCTCCACCAGAGACTGACACCCGACGGTTCAAGAATGCTCTACACCCAGCCATCCCGGACTGAGGAGAAGAGGACCACTTTTGTCCCTACATCTCTGAGCACCACAAGACCTGAGTCCATTCAGTGGGTCACCCAAACTGGACACCTAGTCCTAACCTGCAGCCTCTTTCCAAAAGGACCGATCCCCATTGACTAACAATAGGCACCCAACATCGCCCTACACCTCTGCACCCAGCCACCCCAGTGCTGTCCAGTGTAATCTGCTGGTGTGGTCCTGACCTTTGCCCAATACTTACCTTAAGTCCAGGAGATTGGTCCCGTAAGTCACTGTACTATACTTGTTTGCCGTATTTATTTTTTCTCTATAGGATAACATTGCACCTTCCAAAAATTGCGCTGTCGACTTTTCAAAACTGTAAAGATTATTCTTGCAAAACATACTTACCTGATCGTATTGCTTCTGGTGCCTACATGAAATTAAGGATACTTGATATTTTTGCAAATTGGTGTGGATCTCCTTATTTAGTTGTGTGTCTCATTTATTGGCTGTGTGTGTATATGTGCAGATGTCTACCACTCCTCTCCAATAAGCCTGGGGCTGCTCGACCACACTACCACCTAAAAGAGCATCTTGGGATTGCTAGAGTAAGCCCTTTCCACTAGTAACGGAACCCTTGGGCTCTTTGCACGGTATATCTCATTTTGATATACCATATAAAGAACCAGCTTCCTGCACAGTGGAAGTATGTACATCTGTAGTACTTTATTGATGTATATCTGTAGTGCTTTATTGTTGTACATACTAAGGCCAAATTCTGCACCAAACTACAGTTTTGCCTGGTTAGGCATATATTTGAGTGTGATGCACTATTATTATGGTAAATCAGGATCCCAAATGCAGATCTGACATTCATTCCCACATATCTGCACTCCTTGTGGCACTTCAAAATTTATAATTTTTCTCTGACTTAGGTCCAGATTTAGAGTTTGGCAGATAGGATGCTCTGTCACAAATGAAATATATTTCCCTGCCAGCCAAACCCTTGACTTTTCCATTTCGTTAGAGAAAAGAGGGTCTTATGTGATAATCAACGGAGCCCCTGTTGGCTCTGTTAACATAATACTTTCTCTTCTGGCCCAACAGAGTTGGGGCAGTTGGGGGCAGAGCTTTAGACCACATGCCCTATTTGGAGTGGAGGTTTAATGTCTTTTTTTTTTCCTGCCTGTCACCGCATGAAAAAACCTGGTGGTGAGAGATAGAAAGAAACTATAATAACCCCCATACCCTGAGAAAAAAACTCTCAGGCTGCTGATATCTTTAGTTGTTTGTTTTTGCAAATACAAACTTCTGCTATGGGAATTTTATTTTTCAAAAACAAAAAAAGTCAAATGTTTGGTGGATGGCTGTTAAAAATGATGGTGGGTGCCCACCAAACCTTTAGTACATTGAAAGTAACTACTGGGACAGTGGTTCCCTTCAAAAACCGGGATGATTTCTGGGACGGTGGTCATCTCTAACTTTGGTGGGTGGTAGGCAGTCTCAGTGTTGGACGGAATTATCTTGCCACCCTGATGGACTGTACTCCAGCCGCCAAATTTTAAATCTCGCCCTTAGATCCTTATGAGAATTGAGACTTTGTATCACCCTACTGGGGCACGAGAGGCTGCTGACATTGGAACTGAGGTACCAGGTTCAAGTCTTGCCGTTGGCTCAGCGGCCTGTAACTCTGGGCGAATTATTTAATCTCTCTGGGCTTAAAATACCTTCAGTTTTTGTTCATGTGAAGCATTCCAATACCTTCGGGTTGAGTTTGTGCTATATAAACCTGCGAAAAAAAGACTTTGCTTGCAAGCTGGAGGATCAAAAGTCTCCACACACAATAGGTCCATTAGACAGTAATTGAGGCAGCTCCTGCAAAAAGAGAAGATGTTAGTATCTCCGGGTGCTAATTACTTTTGGCATTGCACTTGACCCTAGAAGGCTCAATCCCACAGAAACAAAGGAGGGTATCTAGGCCTCAGGAGTCAGTCACAGGAGGGGCTGCCCTTTAAAGTTCTGGAGGGTAGAGACGCAGCAGCTGTGGCAGTTTGGTGCAAGGCGTGTTATCTCACAGAAGGTTTTTCCATAGACCAATTGATGGGACCATCTTGACAATATCCACAATTCTGTGCAGGAAGATTGGTGCAGAAGTGGAGTGATGATATGTCACCCTTTGATCGGGTAGAGGTGCCTACCTTCTGGAACTTTCCATCCTCCTTTAAAAACCCCTGCATATGGGAGAGACTTTAGAAAACACCCTAGGTCTGTTGTATGTGACGTCAGAGAGATGCCCAGCAGGAAGAGTGAAGATACCTGGCCCCATATAAAAAT
Organism: Pleurodeles waltl; assembly: GCF_031143425.1. Taxonomy (NCBI): domain Eukaryota; kingdom Metazoa; phylum Chordata; class Amphibia; order Caudata; family Salamandridae; genus Pleurodeles; species Pleurodeles waltl. The sequence continues at coordinate 461,107,294 of NC_090442.1, forward strand.
GAAGTCAAGGAATTATGATTTTAGTTGGCAGCAAGGGACTAGGGTGTGCTTTTCCAAGGCCAGTAGTGCTGCCCTCTTTGCACTCTCTGGGGAACAGTAAATGGATGTACCTGCTGGGTAGGACCCAGGAAGGTTCCCCTGGATGCTCGGTGGACTAATCCTTCAGGACTGTGACTTTCCGAAGGAGGGGGCCTCTAAATATCACTGAAGTGGCAGAAGGACCCTCTATGCCAGTGGACCTGGATGGTACAGACAGAGTGGGAACTCTGCCTCAGAGGCCTAGAGATGATTTTGTTGAGGACACTGGGACCAGGAAAAGTGCCAGGCACCCAGAAAAGGGACAGATCCTGTGCAAGTGTAGAGAGAGGTAGAAATCGCGCTCCCTAAGAATTTCAAAATATAGTGGACAAGAGGCATGAAGACACCATTCGTAGTGATAGGAGCTTGCCACATAGAGTAAAACTACTTTCTCTATGCAATGAATAAGTACAGGTATTAATGAATGTCACTGTAAGATGGTACCATCTTTAATGTTTTTAATGATATTGCAGTGGTTTATTGCAACCTTTCTGCTTTTACTAATGTGGTGACCGCCGGATGGAGCTAGTAGGCCTGCTAGTTTAGATGACTACACCCCTTTGTACTGTTTCTTGTATATATGGGTATTGTGGTGATAGGGTTCAGTGTTCACTAGGAATATGAACTGTTCAGAGGGTATCACTGTAGGTATATTCACCAGACGGCATGCATATATTTGTAAATATTGTGTAGTATTGAGTGGTACACGCATAATAAAGTGATTTTTACTGACTGGATAATGGTCTACTGGGTGGTGTTTGTTGCATGCCTGTGGCTTGGGGTACTAGTCCACACCACTAGGACAGGGAAAGGAAATAGGAAGAGGCGGCAAAATAAAAGTGGCCCCCCATTAGTGAATTAGAAAGCTAAAAAGTTGACCCACACTTGCAAATGAGAACAGTTTTCAACTTGTAAAGCCATGCTGTGTAAGTGTTTTGCAAGGTATGGAAGACTGCGTGGATTTCAGCTTTCTTCAGGAAATGTTTATTTTAATATCAGGCAAATCACAGCAAGTAATAGCCCATTAGACCATAAAAGAGGCATACAGTTGAAAAATGGCCCACACACTGTCCTATCAGACCAGCCCGACAAGCATTGCTTGATTGCACTACAAGCCAGTCCGACCTCGCACACCACCTCCCATGAGTAGCCTTTGGATGGCTTTGCCTTACTGCCCTGGGAAAGCCAAGTTTCACAACAGGGTGCTTGCTTCTCAGTAGATACAGGGTTGTCTGCTTATTACTTGTGAAGGATCCACATCCTTCCCAACTTAACCCAGATCCTTACAAATGGTGTCACAGCTTTTCAAAGGATTTGAGGTATTTTATCCTTACAATGATTAAAACAAACGTAAGATGAATATGTGGAAAATACAAACCATGATAGACCTTCAAATCCCTTTTCTTGGTATCAACTATCTGGTTGTGGTTCTTGTTCTATGTCCTTCAGTTTCCACAAGAAGGAACCCCTATTTTTCATCAGTAGCGGTTCATAGAGGCTGAAGTCTGTTAACATGTATAATGTAAAACATTGGTCATTCATTGTATTGATGGATGCAGGTGAAGCGCTCAAGATCACAATAAACAAATGTTTGCAAAAAAGGATCATTTCACATTTTCAGTAAAATGCTAAAGATGTATGTGTCCCTAGGCGTTAGGCTCGATCTCAGCCTAATAGTTATTGTATATAAGCTGTACTTAATTGATGTTCTTAGCAGTGAGACTGCTCCTGGAAGACTAGCTGCCTACAAGAATACCACTGCAATATAACAGGTCCTTGTGAGTTTGAAGTTATGCCTGCAGTTTACAATAAGATGCTTAATTCTAATGGGGGTGGGGGAGTCAACGGAAAGATATGATGAGTTGGTGTAATTTGGTCAAAGGTTTATCTCTGAGTAATAATATTAATCCTAATTTCAAATCAAACTGTATGCAGCACTTCTGCAGTACTTAGGCACTGCAAATAAAGGGTGTTGCTATTACCCAATTTAACGATATTTAGTTTACTGACTTTAGAAGGATTGACAACAAAACTGGCCTGTCCAAAATTCTAACTCCTGACTTGCAGATCCTAACCGATATCAGCTGAAAATATGAACTCACTGACTTATCTTGGTGCATGTACTGCACTTGAATGAAGAAATGCACATAGCAAGTGCAAGGTATTCATTGGTAGACTAACAGACGTCCAAATGTCCAACATCAAAGTATGAAGTGACTAGATCTTGCACCTATATTAGCTGGTCTTTTGACTGCAATCTTTGGTATTAGGGAATTTGAGAGTAAAGTGTGCTTCGAAATTAAAGCCATGAGACTTCGTTCATGAGACAAAACTGGAGCAGTTTAGAGGGGAAAATTGTGTTTGTCAGAATGCCACTGGTAAAGAGCATTGAACCAATTAGAAGAGGAGGAATTGCCTTGTGCATGGGTTACATTTTGCAATAATGTGTCCATCAAAACAAAAATGTTCTTTCAGCAGTTATTCACAGCTTCAGTCTCACTTCCAGGATCTTTTTGTCAAAATCGGTTTAGCAGCTTGTCAAATGAGGTTATCAAAGTTTTTTCATGTTACTTTCAACAGTCTCTTTCTCTTTGTACTTCATGCAATTTGTAACTTTTACAGTTCAGTTCTTTAGCTTCTTTTAAATGCCTAAATATTGACTTGGAATGTCTCGATCAAAACAAAAATACAAAAATTCTCTTTGCCGTTCACTTGTTGTTGCATATGCCCATTCAGGACCTGCGTACATTCGACTTGCTATTCTCTTTCTTTTCAACTTTTGATCTCCATTCAATTCTTCTTCACTTAGGTAATCTCTCCTTGTTGTATCTATTTCTTACTCCGTTGTTGTTACAACAACTTCTTCCTTCCTCTTTGCTTGTGACTCTGGCCACTTATCTCCTTTCAGTGGACCCTTGGTCAATGCTCTTTTCATTGTTAAACTTGAAACTTCTTCTTACTCTGCAGGATTTTCTCTTGACGGACCTGCAAATGGGTCAGGAGGAGTCAGACCACATTGGCTTTGATCCGCTTCAACTTCTTTCCCCTCAGGGTCTGGCGTTTGCTCTGTTTGTCTCTCGACTTTGTCTACTTCTGAGAAAGCCCTCCTCTGACTAGGCTCTCCTGCTGCCTCAATCGATATTGGCTCACTGTCACTCTCCTGGAGGCCTTCTCCTTCATCTCTCATAGGAGTGACGGAACCATTCTCAAATCTCTCAGATCCGGTCACAGCTGTGGTACTGATCAGCACCACCTGGAATTGGCCTTTCCACCGAGGTTCCAAACACGTCTTCCTCACATGTTTTTGGACCACAATCCAATCACCCGCTCTCAGGTTGTGTCCTTGATCTTGTGATGGTTGCAGTGTGGTGGCTTCCACCTGCTGAGAGAAAGAGCGAACCACATCAGCCAGACCTTTGCAGTAGTCCAACACCATATCATCTGTTATGTTCACCAGGGCATTTGCACGAACTGCTGGCAACCTCATTGCTCTGCCCATGAGGATCTCGTGCGGTGACAACCCTGTCTTCCTGTCTGGTGTGTTTCTCATTGTTGTCAGAACTAATGGCAGTGCGTCAGGCCATTTCAGATTTGTGTACGCACACATTTTCACCATTCTTGATTTCAAGGAACCATTCATCTGTTCCACTAGTTCTGATGCTTCAGGGTGGTAACTACAATTCAACTTCTGCTCAATGTTCAAGGCTGCACATAGCAATTTAATTACTTCATTGTTGAAGTGACTTCACCTTTCTGATTCTAACGAGATCAGAAACCCAAAACGTGGTACCATTTCCCTAAGCAGCAGTTTCGCTACTGTGAGGCTGTCATTTCTTCCTGTAGGGTATGCTTCAATCCAATGATTAAAGTTGCAGACAATCACCAACACATTTCTCAAACCTTCACACATAGACATCTCAATAAAATCCATTTGCATTCTGCTGAATGGACCTCCTGCTCTTCCAGTGTGGCTCAAATTAACCACTGTCCCTTTTCCCACATTCAATTGCTGACAAATGACACAACAATGGCAAACTGCTTCAGCAACTTTTCAAAACCTTGGATTGAACCAGTTCTGCTTGAAAGTGTGAATCATGGCATCCCTCTCTTCATCTGGTTGGACATGATATTAGCTAGCCATTTCAGACAAGTTGATCGGCAAAACCAATTGATCCTCTTCTGAAACCCACAATTCATCCTGTCGCTGTACACATTTCATTTTGCTCCATGATCGTTTTTCCTCCCTGTCAACATTGCACTACAGTGTTTTCAATTCCTCTAATGTATCTATCACATGTAATGCATAACTTGGATACGTTTAATCTTCTTCAGGTAACAATTCCCACTTATCTTTGAACGATATACAGTTCAATGCGCAAAACCTTGTGACTTGATACGCATATCTATTTCCCATTGACACACAATCTTGCGATTTCAGATGAGCACTGCACTTCACCACAGATATCTTTTCAGGCAGCTGGATAGCTTGCACAAAATCTAAAATTCTCTCACCATTTTTCACTGGTGAACCAGAAGAGGTCTTGAAACCTCTCTGTGATCACAATTGGCCAAAGTCATGGACTATTCCAAATCCAGACTGGCTATCCGTATAGATGGTATATTTAAGCTGAGCAGAAACATGGCACGCTCTTATAAGGGCTACCAGTTCCACTACTTGTGCAGAATATACTCCTCGAAGCCAGGAAGCCTCCAGTATACCTGTAATTGTGCACACTGCATATTCTGCTCTCAGTACTCTCATATTGTCTCTTAGACAAGAACCATCAACAAAAATAATTTGGTCATTTTCTTCCAATTGGGTATCTCTAATATCAGGGCTTGGTTTTGTGCACAAATCAGTTACTTCAAGACAATCATGCTCAATGTCTTCCAACTTTTCAACTTCAACTTTTTCATTTGGAAACAAGAATGTCAGGTTAAGCACTGTACACCTTTTCAGTGACACATTTGGTGACCCTAGGATGCTCTGCTCATAAAGCGTCAATCTTGCACCTGTCAGGTACTGGGTTTTGGTTTGGGTAAATAAAACTTCAACTGAGTAAAAGACCATAATTTTCAGGGGGTGTCCCATCACAATGCCTTCACACTGTCTCAGGCTCTGTCCAACCGCTGCAACTGCACACAAACAGCCTGGTAAAGCTGCTACAACTGGGTTCCAAGTAGCTGAAAAATATGCTCCACTATGAACCTGCGTCAAGACAAACAATAAACATGCATCACGCTCATTACAAAACAACGTGAAGGACTTAGGCCCAGATTTATACTTTTTCCCGCAAAACTGCGCTAACGCAGTTTTGCGTGAAAAAGTATAGCACCGGCTAGCACCATTCCAAGATGCCGGCCAGGCATCATATTTATGGAATGACGGTATCTGGCGGTAAGACTCAGCTAGCGTCATGGAAAAGGATGCTAGCCGGGTGGGGGAGGCGTAGGGGGAACAGGAGGATGTGCGTCAAAGGATGTCGCTAGGCTGGTTAGAGGTATAAAAATGCCTCTAACCAGACTAGCGTCATGTTTTGACGTACAACCCCCATGGACATGACACCTGTCTCAGTAAAGACAGGAGTCATGCCCACCACCCCAATGGTCATGCCCAAGGGACACATGTCCCCTGGGCATGGCCTTTGGGCCCAGTGCCATGTAGGGGGCCCAGGTTTGGTCCCCCCATGGCACTTTTAAAATACATTGAAAATACTTACCTGTACTTACCTTATTTACCTGGGATGGGGTCTCCCCATCCTCTGGTGTCCCTCTGGTGTGTTTGGGGGTGTCCCTGGGGCTAGGGAAGAGCACCTGTGAGCCTATTCCATGGTTTCTGACCATGGAAATAGGCCCACAGGTCCCCTAACGGCTGCCCTGACCCAGGCGTTAAATTATGGCGCTAATCAAGCTTAGCAACATTATTTAAGGCCCTCTTCCCCCAGGCGTGATTTTAGCGGGGGGATAAAAATGGCTCTAAGGCCATACCATCATTTTTTGCACAGGAACGCTTCCTTATTGAGGAAGGTAGTTTACCGCAAGCAAACAATGACTTTAACTCCAAAACTTTGGCACTTTTTCAAGATCTGATTGAATATGGAAGGTGACTCAGAAAAGTCTTGAGGAATTCAACACCAACACAAAACTCAGTCTAAAAATCTGAAACAAAAGAGAAATTGGCTGTCCTCGTGAAGAGGCACGGAAAAGAAAGATTGTGAGAAGTGTATGACAGTGAAACATTCAGTATCACATGGAATTTGAAACAGAATCATGGCTGGATTGGTACCACAGGGCAACATTTGATCACAATGTCATTTATTTTACTCAAATCCTGGGCAATTCGAACCTTCCCACAGGGCTTTTTCAATCCCATTATCGGTGAATTCCATTGGCTGCTCATCACTTTTTTCAAGACACCTTGTTTTACAAATTCTGCAATTATATGAGCAACCTTCATAAGGATATCCTGTGGCATGTGATGCTGGGGAATCTGAGGGAGAAACTGCATTCGGTTTTACAGGAACTTGCCAATTTTAACCTGAACTGGTTCTGTAATTGGGTTGGTCAAATACTGATTCGCTACTCCTACAATCTGAACTGTCTTCCCTAAAACGGACAAGTTTGGAACTTCTGCAGTTCTCACTGTAGAGCATGTAGCTCCTGTGTCAACCAAGAATGAAACCATGCGACCCATCACCTTTCCCTTCACATATGGGCCTTTCTGATCTACTTCTAAAGAAGCTGCAAGCACACATTCCTCCTCACCCTAACTCTTGCTCGCCCAATCATCATTTATTTCATTTTCACTGTGTAACGGGAATTGGTCTACTGTGTTATTACTCTAGCTAGACCTCTGACCTGTTGAGGAAGCATCACCTGCTGCTGTTCTGTTGGAGCCTGAGGTATTTGAATTTGCTGTCTAGGTATCATTTCAACCTGCTGTTGCATCGGCTGCAACTGTGTCATTTGTACACGTGGCATTTGCACCCACTACATGGGTTGAACATTTTGCATTTGATTTGCATTATTATGAAAATTCAGATTATGACCTCTCATTCTTGGTCCCCTCACATTTTGGATCGAGTTGATGTCACTTGTTTGCTGAATAACACCTTCCTACACCATTATCGGACACTCTAGCTTCCAATGTCCGACTTCTAAACAAGGGTCACAAGGCAACACTCTCTTCATTGCCTGCACATCATTCTGAACCACTACAGTACCCAAGTCGGGGGTACGGTTTCTGTTACCAAGTCCTCTGCAACCTCTACCTCTCATCTGGTTTTGAATCACTACATTTACCTGCTGCTGCTGTTGCTGAGGAAAATTTCTCTAGAGCCCTGTTTGTGCCGCTTTAATCTGCATCACCATCGCCTTTTACTTCAACTTTCTCTGCTTCAACTCAATCTCGTCACTGCAGTACTTTGCATACTGCCAGCAAACCAAATGGCTCTTAATCATCTTGCTAATTACAGGCCTCATTCCTTCCACAAATCTGAACACAAAATGAATCATATCTTTCGGCTCAATTGTCACTGTACCACTGTAATGCCTAAATGCCTGCAACAATCTTTCATAATATGCATGTATCGACTCCTTGGATTCCTGAGTTGTCCTGTCTATTCTCTGCCAGCCAATGATCTTGGGCAAAATTTGTGTTTATAAAAATTCTATCACTTTGTAATACTATTTCAATTACTTCAGGGAATGGCGTACCTGTGTTCGGATCTCTCTCTGGTTCCTTTGTCAACCAATCTATAATCCTCTTACACTCCATCCACAAATAGAGTGTTCAAGTTTTCCCACAGGCTTTTGGCAAGTTTCACAAACCTGTCTGTCTGCTGATACTATTCTACTGGCTTCCCTATCAACCTGGGATAGTAATTCGGAAACAACAGAATATCAATTCTGCTCCAAGGGACATGAACAAAATTCCCTCCTGGAATCTCTCCCATTGGTAAAATTTTCATTGGACCCTTACCCTGTTGCAAATTTGCAGACATTTCCGCAGAACCCCTCTTTCTTTTATCTCTTTTATTGCCCATCTGCCTTCCCATTTGTCTAAGGCTCCCCATGTCTCGACACTTTGGAGTAACTCCCTAAGGTGTGCCTTGATTCCTGCTTATCTCATGTGTTCGAAGTCTTTTGTTTCAAAATCTAACCTGTAACTCCTCTTCAAATGCTTTGTCTTCTCTATTTATATGTCGTACTTCTCTGCCAGGTCTGCTAACCTTTGATGCACATTGCTCACTTCCCTCGTGATCTTCGGGCACAGATATCACAACTCTGTGTAAGACTCTAATCTGTTCACATCCATAGTTCCCTCAATGAGCTCACCCACTTCCCTTCCTAGTCTTGTATAGTTCAAGTACTCCTCTCCCCTACGAGCACTCTGTGGGGTATTCAGCTTGTCTAACCATTCAGTCAATTGTTGGGCAGTCACACCTTGCAACAAAATGTTGTTAGGCCTGGGCATGTGGCACCTGTTGTACGACTGTATTCCGGAACTGCGGCATCAATAATTTCAGGCAGGCTCTGACTAACATACGACCCTATGACAGTACCCGAAGGAACTCCGAATGAACTAAGGTCAGCAATGATCTCGATCCGGAAAAAGTCTATGAGAGACTACTTGAATATTCTCATTAAGTCCTTCCCTCATTGAATTTTGACTCAGGACTCCCTGTCCATTTGCACTGTTTTTCTCTTGTGCAAACAAAGGTACAACTGGGCCAATAGTAACAGGTACAGATACAGCATCTGAGCTTGGTCTAAAACTCAAATTCTGTGGGTACATAGTTTCCATATTCTGACTCACCAATACAGACGTCTCTGTCTGGGTCCCTGTCATTGGAGTGTACCTTGGCGTTGCTTATGACTGCACTTGCTGCAGTAAAAGTAGAGTTGGCTCTGCCTGAACCAACATTGGTTTTGGGAAAGCCTGTCCTGTAGGCACTATTAGGTTTGTGGCAGTTCCCACTATAGGTACATCAGGGTAAATTCTCAGGACATTTGACTGTGGCACCTGATTTTGTGCTACTTAATTGTTACGTTAACCTGTGTCGGTGCTGAAGGACTTACACTTGGACCATTCTCTTGTGCTGCATCTGGTTGGGATGATTTCTCAATAACTGTAAAATAAACTCATCATCTGACTCGCCTCAAATGTCAAAGATCCTATGGTCTCCGCTCCCTACTCTCAGAAGGGCTCCTGTTTGTTTTTCTGGTAGCTTTCCTTCCTTCTCCCTTGCAGTCTTGTGTAATCACTAAACATTTTAATTCCCTGTAAAGTCTTGGCTCTCCATAATTTCTGAGCATTGTCCCACCTAGCCTCCGCTAGTGTTTTTTCTGCCTTTTTCCTCCTCCTCTCAAATTTCAGTTGCTGTTGTTGTCTGGCTACTAACTCCTAGATTGCTAATGCCTCAAACTGTGCTGGTCTCGGAGGGGGTTTCAGATCATGCAGCACCCTCCTCAAATTCTCTAAGCTCCTCAAATTAAATGTTCTATGGGCAGGAAACACTAAACTCCCATTCTTCTCTGTCACTTTGCACCATTGTTTCAACCAAAGACATGGCGCAACACCCTGCTCTTCGATTACAATGTAAGTTGGTGTACATTCTGACAGTGCACCACTCTTTGTGAGGTACGTATCTCCCCTTTAAGCACTCTTGAACGCTTTGAAAATTTTCATTTTGTGACCTTTATGTTATTCTAAATCAAATCAGGAAGTGACTTTAAATCCCAGAATTTTCTTCACCCACCTTCTCAACCAATTGAGCTTCACGGACGGCTGCCAATCCATGCGCGACCCTTCTCACTAACCAACCTATCCAGCGCAGCTCCAATGATGTCACACTAATAAGTACTGCAGCTGACAAAGTCTTGCGGCTTGTCCTCCAAAACTCAGATTCACACGAAACTAATGCAATTTATTGTGAGCACTAAACAAAATCAAAAGCCAATTCGTCCGTTTACTACAGGTAAGGTAACACAATCACTTCAGAAACTCTACGGATTTTTCACTGACGGCATTTCGCTCTAGCAGCTACTCCTTCTTTCTCAGTTTCCCTGATTCGCAAGCAAAATTCGACCCGCAAATTTTACTCTCAACTGATCAGTGGGTCTGTCCTGGTGCACATAGGACTCGCCAAATCTCAGTCAAAAATAATTTCACTCACTTTGGCTCACACTCTGACTTGTCGACCACACCAATCGACCTAGTAAACCAGACAAATTACAACAAAAAACAAGTGTCTCATACACTTTTAAATATACTCCGGAGTCTTAAACCACGCAGGGTCCGTATACCAACAACTATGTGGACAATTTTTCATCACAAACCACCACACACATGTAAAGTTCGATGACTTCCCTACTCTCACACTTCAGAGTATGCCACTCCTTCTACGACTTCATTTGGAGTACACAAACTCCCTAAACCCTCACAAACATCACAATTCACCTGCAATTGCATAAGCTGTTCAAGCGCAAACCCTACTTCATTCACACTATCACTAGAACGCCTGGAAAATCCTCAAACAATTATTGGCAAGCTCTAAGATTCTAGGAAAGTTATTTTAGGTGCTTAGGGGCACATTTTCTCTCTACTTTGTATCATCAAATCAAGAAAAAATCAAAGATTTCACCAATTTCACCAAATCTGCAGATTATTTTGCTCTTTGTAGGACATTAATCCTTACCCTACTACCATTTCTGCGGACACCTGTTATTTCTTGCTTACAATCTCCAGGACCAAATACTCTACTACCTATCTCTGGACTGTATAATGGGCTCTTAAGGACACATACCTTTACCGGGCATCTATGATGGGCTCTTAAGGAGACAAACCATCAATCTCTGATACCATCTCTGTTAGCGCATCAGACCTTAATAAGTAAACTTACAAAGGAAACCCATATAGGCCAATAGACTTTTTCACTGCGCTTCGAGTTGTTCCCACCATATATCCATGTACCAATACAAATCAACTAAAATTAGCTATCAATGACATCAATAATCAATAGGAGTCAGTAATTTCCCTCACCACGACCTCTCAACCATGAACAACCACACCTTTATGTAAAAGTTAGAATGTTTATTTCCCTATATTAACAATGCTAATGTTATGTAACTTAATCTCAAAATCAAATGATAAACATACAGAAACAATACTGGCTGACCAAGGCAGCAAAAGAATCACAATCTAATCAAAGCTTGAGCTACCACACATTCTAATGTTACAATAAAAATTAAAAATACGAATACCTGCGCAAACTAAATAACATACATTTAGATTTGCCAAGAAAATACATCAACTATTATTCAATGTACCTGACTTCATCAATGAGAACCCTAACAAACACCAGATTGGAATAGCATGTTTGGACTTCATGCAAAACAATTTAGTCAACACAAATTTGGAAAAACATATAATGATGGCTCTGCAAAAATAGTGTTTGGAGCTTAGATACAAAAGCAAATAGACATAACATTCAGTGACATCATTTTACATCTGTCCTCAATATGGTTCAGCAAGCTGTGACAGTCTTCGTCAACAGTACATAAGTTCGGCCAGCAAGACATCAGGGTTCAGCATCAAAGTTCAGGAAAAACAAAGTCTCTTTAAGCAATAATTTTAAGCATGTCTCTTCTCGAGATGGTCAAGAATATGATAGCGAAGTGGCAAAATGGAAAAATGGTAGTAAACTCTCAAGAAGAATGGGGAGACTGGCTAAGTTAGATTTCCTAAAACTACTTCCCACGTCCCTATTAGGCAAAGAATCGCATGTCTATATTTAGTCCAATGGAAATAAAACCCCATATCTAAATTATTACTACTACATGGTTCACATGTCGATGATTGGCTCCTCTTCTCCTGTTGCCATTGTACGGCTTGTCAGGTATCAATATTGTTGCAACTTTTACTCTATTCAGTGCATCCATTGTCTTGTCCTGGGAACGTCAGTCTTACACACCCTACAATATACAATGTTTCCCTAGCTAGTACAACATCTTCTAGCAAGCAGTTTCTCATGAGAACCAACTTCAGCTGCGAGCACATGGTCAGTACAGTGGAAAATCACAATTTAGTTCTCTAAGAAGTCATTTTACAAAACGCCAGAAAATACAGCTTGACATGAGGCCATGCAAGTAGGCCCAAGACCTCGCTAAGTTAGGGCCTACGATTAATAAAGCGAATACATAACATATAACCCGTAATATGACCTATTACTACATTAGTCAAACAAGCTCAACATTTCATATTAATAAGACATTAATAAGTACACTTTGTGAACATTGACAACCACTCAGGTGGGAGCAACATCAAATGCGTGCATTATTTTTCTCTAAGTTAATACATTTTCTATGCAAATTCAACACTCAGAATACACGAATATTCATTAATAAACTCAGTGTTAACATAGGCTGCTGACCCGAAGATGTGAGTTTCCCAAACAGTCTGGGCTTTTTAATGTTAAAGTAGCCATATTGAGGTGTAATTTAGTAATGCTTTCATAAATTTTGAGAGAATCCCTTCCATCAACGAGGCAGTGATAACTTTATTTTGGGAAAGTTTGGAAGAGCAGAAGAGGCACACACTCTCACAAATTTTATTTGGAATGCTTCATCGGACAATGAAGCAGATTTAAAAGTGAAAAGATTAAAGAAAATGACATGTAAGCCTATTTCTCTCAAATTGACCACAGAGGAAGGTTGTGAGGCTGAAGTAAAGATTTGTGGGAAAGATTATTATGCTGATTTTGTTTTTAGAAGAGATGTCACACTACCTTCCTTATTTATTACAGTTGGAAAAGTTTTTGCATTTACAAGTTGGTTAGCTGTAAAATTCTGTATAGTTTTAGAATGCTACCGGGCTGAACTGATTAACACAGCTGGCAAGCATTTTCAGACTTTTCTGTTTGAAATCAGTGATCAGTTTCTTGTAGGCCTAATCATTCAATTAATGATGGTGCAACCACAACTCTGTTTGTAGATCACTAAATCCTACATTTCTCTACTACCTAACAGAGCAAACTATTTATCCCATGATTGCTACTCAATTTATCAACATCAATATGACAATTGGAACCTGTGATTGACGTGTCAAAATAGATCCTGCAGTAGGATTTCAAATTGCTGAGTTATTTTACCAGATTTGGAAACTGGGTGAAAGCCTCTATGGGGCTATTTTTTCAAGTTGTAGCCCTTGGAAAAATTAGCTTTGGTAGGTAAAGAGTAGAAGTGATTAAAAAAAATAGCCTGTTGGTACTGAGTTAGACTGGAAAATCAAACACTTCACTATATCACAATTCTATCAAACAGTGGTGAAACACTGTATGGTCACACGGAAATATAGATGTTAGATAAGTTTGGTTAGGGGGATTCAGGACCTTAAATGTCCATTGAAAATATGTTAACAATGCAGCCCTTTTTTCAGCAAGCTATTAATTGTATAGATTAGTTGAAGATATCAGTTTTAGATGAGGGGCTCAATGGCGAGGGCAAAGAGTAAAGGAGAGAGGAGACAGCCCTGTGCCATGGTCTATAGGAAATGTTTAGGACATCGCCTCATTAATTCTAACTTGTCCATTAGATGGGTGTATAGGAGGGAGACCATTGTGTGGAGTCTGGCCACAAAGCCTATTTGGTGCAAAACCACCTCAAGACTGGTGTTAAATCCTTTCTCAAAGTCGACAAGTAGAAGGGCTAAGTCCCCAGGTAGGTCCCCAGCATGGGCAAGGTGTAGTCGAATGATACAATGGCGGTGGGACATAAAGCTGCATTGGTCCGGGTGTACGACGGAGGTGAGGACTAATTAGACTCAGGAGGCTAGGATCTTACCATGTATCTTCACCTCAGTGCATCATATCAAATAGATGGACGTGTGTTTCTTAACCTTTTCATGTCCTATCAGCAAAAATACTGCATTGTTGTTTTACTGTGAAAAGGCTAGGAGCCCAATTACGCCGGAGTTACGCGATGACAACTCAGCAGCGATAACTTCTAACTGGGACTGCTAAATGTGATAGTTCAAGGTATCAAAAGAGTCACTGCATTCAACATGACTTGACGCTCAAGTTGAATTTAATGTAACTTTTGCACAAATGACAACTTTAGAAATGTCTCACTTTGCTGCCCAAAGTTTTGCAAACCCTTTTTTCCATGGGTGTGTAGCTTCCAGTTAGCCACACCTTTGGAATGGACTAGGGAGCTCCACACACAGTGAATAGGGTTAGGCCATTTGAGGAGTGGACAGAATGGTGCATTCTGGGAGAGCTAGATGCCATACTTTACAGAAAGTCACAATTAGGAGGGGAGACCCCGTATCCCTTTGGCTAGTAGTGGCCACATTCCCATGGGCAAGAACTAGTCATAGAAGTGGCACCCCTGGAACTCAGACCTCATCATGTCTGAAGTGGAAAGAGAACCAAAGAAGGACTGCCCTGATGTTCATTCGACCCAACAAAGAGAGAACTGCACTACAGACTGCACTGCACCTGCTTCTCCTTGGGCTACGAAAGAGAGGACTGTGCCTGTAGTGCTCTGCTCAAGAAAATGTTATTCCCAAGCTCCAGGCAGAGAAGGTGACTCCAAGGGTCAGTAGGCTGACTCCCTGTTACAGAATTAGGCTTAAGAAGCCCACATTGGTGGGGGCGTGGCCACGGAGCCGAGCATGGCGCACGCTTGAAGGATCGGCTCCGGAGGGGCCGACTCAGCATCGGTGCCTGGAGGCGTTGAGGCGGGTGCTCCGGTGTGCGGAGCGGTAAGCGGCGGCTGCCGTGGAAGGGGAGATCGCGGAGGTGGGGTCTTACCCCCCCGGAGCGGGTCCCTGAGTGTCCCGGGCCGATCGGGACGGCGAGGAGGCCGCGGCCCGGCCGGCCGGCGGGTGAAGCGTTGATGCACTGAGCCAGAGAGCTCCCCGAGCGGGGGAGCAGCGGAGAAGCGGCCGTCACGGGCGGGGCGACCGGGGTGCGGCCGCGGCCCTGAGAGGCGGCCTTGGACGGACTTACGCGCGTCGGCGCGGACCTGGGCCGCGGCCTCGAATAAAGCGGGGCTCGGCGCCCGGCGCTGGCCTCGAGGGCGGTGCCGCCCGGAGGATGGGGTGAGGCCCGGAGCGCCTGCTGGAGAACCCTGTCAGCATCGGCCGGCCTTCTGCTTGGAGGACGGAGCCTGACGCCCTCCCCTGACTGAGAGTCTACGCAGACCTGTGAGAAACGGAGGTGAGAGGCCCTCCGGAACCACCCGGTAAGGAGTCCACTTCGAGCGTGTCCAACTGGGGAACACATGGCCGGAGCCCTGGGGTCTGCTGCCCGGGAACCACTGGGGGCCCACAACGCAAACTACCGCGCCCCGGGTGCCCTGGGCTGAGCGCTGGCTGTCTTTTGTGGGGCGAGACAACGGGGATTCACCTGACGTCACCTACTGCCATCTTCCTGTGTTGGAGGTCGGGGACCCGTGTTGCCGGGTACGGGGCTCCCTTTGCTGGACCGGACCGGACCGAACCGGATCGAAGGTCCTTGCTGAACCAAACACTTATGCATACAGCAACGCAGAACCATAATAGAGTGTCAGCTCCGTTTTAGCCAAAAACTGATCCCCTGCCTATGGAGCAGAAATTGTGCGAAGGGGGGGACTGAGCAAGGCGCACTTGAGAGCATTCGGTTTGCGGGGGACCGCTAGTGGTTCTGGGCCTAAGCGCACTGGGCGCTAGCCTCGCTGAGTCGCCCCTACTTGCCTGGCAAGTGCCCCCCAAGGGCAAGCATAAGAGTAAGACCATGGATACCCCGGCACATGCACCACTGGGGGAGAATGAACAGACCACGCAAAGCCAGCCGCAAAACAAAATGCAAGACACTCTTGACAAAATTCTGGGCGCCATTGAGGACACCAAATCCACATTACAGCGCGACATCAATCAGGTGGCGATAGAGGTGGGCCTCCTGAGAGCTGATCATCACAAACTGGCGGATAGAGTAAAAGAAGCGGAGGCAACGCTAGCGGAAGTAGTCCCAAAACATGATGATGTATCAGCAGAGGTGACTTCGTTGGTTGGCAGAGTGGCGAAGCTTGAACAGCGAGCTGAAGAAGCAGAGGGCAAGAACAGAAGGAATAACATACGTGTGGTGGGCCTCCCTGAAGGAGCCGAGGGGCCGAATATGTTGGAGTTTTTGGAGAAATGGCTACGCACAGTTGTCGCACCGGGATGTCTGACCCCCTTCTACTCATTGGAGCGAGCACACCGGGTACCGGCTAGTCCACTGGCTCCTGGCAGGCCACCGAGAACAGTAATAGCTAGGCTCCTGCACTACAGGGACAGAGACATTCTTTTACAGAAAGCCAGGGAAATGGGCCCGTTTAAAATAGCCAATGGTGAAGCGACACTATTTCCTGACTTCACCTTAGAGGTCCAAAACAAGCGTGCCTCCTTCCTAGCCGTTAAAAGAGCATTGCGTGAAGAGGGGATACAGTATTCGCTGCTCTACCCAGCAAGATTACGAGTGATCGCGGAAGGGAAGACCACGTTCTTCCAGGCTCCAGAGGAGGCATGGGAATGGCTCGAAAGGTCGGGGACACGGTCGACGCGACTGACACCGGAAAGTCGTGGGAAGAACGGGACCAGGCGGGCCCCGAAGGGGAAAAGGCTCAGAGACCGCCAGAGACTAGCACCAACGAGGACACAGAGAGAAACTGGCAGGAGGGAGGCTCTGGAGGCAGCGGCCAAAGTGAGTGGAGAATCGCCGACCCGGGAGATATCTGAAGAAGAATCGGAAGACACGGTAGTGTCTTCGCCCGACGGCTCTGGGGACTCAACTTATGCGCCAAAAGTGACCCCGCAGACCGCTGATGATCTTGCATAGATTGGCCCCGCACCGGCGCTGAAAGGCGAGACAAGATAAGAAACGAAATGGCCCCTCCGGACCTGGCCGCCCCCCCGAACCTGACTCTTGCCTGTCAGTCCTGACTGGCGAGTATTGAAGTGATGTGTTTGAATAATTTGCTGTGTTGCAGTACTTATTGGGCAGCCTACAGTTCCGAAGGTGCCCTGGGGATGGGGAGTTGGGGTTTGCAGTTATTAGTTATATCGGCTACACGTGCGAAATGGTACGAACATGTGGAAGGTACATACTTGTGGGGGCCTCGATTGGGGCCTGGGGTGTGCCGGCCCTTCATGCAACAGGCTTTTAGAATAGGATGGCGAATTATAATATCATAACTTGGAACGTCAGGGGGATGGGTACTCCTGCTAAGAGACATAGGATCCTTTCCTTTCTGAAAAGGAGAGGGGTGCAAATAACTATGCTACAGGAAACCCACCTCGCATTCGGAGAGGGAGAGAAGCTAAGGCGGAGGTGGAGGGGGCAGGTGTTCGCCACAGAATATTCAGCTTACGCAAGGGGAGTCTTGATCTGGATTAGGGCGGGGGTCCCCTTCACGATTGATTCCTCCAACATTGACAATGAGGGAAGGTTTGTCATATTGGAAGGGAGATTACAGGGGCTCCAGTTGACCCTGAGTTGCATATACGCCCCCAACCAGGACCAAACAACATTTATGATGACTCTGTCTAGGCACCTTACTCGACAACACACGGGGGAAGTACTGATAGGTGGAGACTTTAACGCAGTGCTCGACACAGACCTAGATAGATCTACCCCCCCACTGCTGGGAGCAGCATCAACCAAAACAGCTAAAAACTTAGTTGGGTGGCTAGACGCCTGGGGCCTAGTGGACGCTTGGCGGTTACAACACCCAGTGACTAGGGACTACTCGTTTTATTCGGGTCTCCACCAGGTACATACCAGAATAGATAGGATAGTTTGTACTCCGGGACTGGCTCGTAGAGTGACCCATGCTGAATACCTTGCCCGCACAATATCAGACCACAACCCTCTATTACTGACGTGGAGAGCATCACAGGACAGACCCCCCATACCAGCATGGAGAATGCTCCCGACAGCGCTTGAAGATCAGGCATATAGGGAGGAATTAAGATGCTACCTAACAGAACTTATAGAAACTAACCAGGGATCCACTTCCTCCAGAGGCATGGAGTGGGAGACACTTAAAGTGGGGACACGGGGTCACTGTCTTGGCCAGTCAGTAGGGATAAAACGCACGCTCGAGAGAGAATTAAATGCGTTGGAGAGAGTCATACACGAGGGGGAGCTGAAACAGGGCGCCGCAGGACAAGTGGACGAAGAATACGATCGTGCACGTAGAGAGTGCTCCCAGGCTGAAGAGCGACTTAGATGTCATAATATGCAAAGACACTTGGCATCCATACAGTCAGAGGAGGGAAGGTCTGGTAGACTATTGGCATGGTTGGTGCGCCCGAATAGAGATAGTGACCCTATTGCAAGCGTATTAGACAGGGGAGGTACACGTAGACTCAGCCCAGAATCCATAAATGACGCATTTAGAGATTACTACACACACCTATATAGGAGGCCTGCTGACATGGAAAGGGGGACCATTGACAACTTTCTAGCTACGATTCCACTGCCAGTATTGAGTCCAGAGGGCAGGGTCGGCTTGGGGGGCCCAGTGACTGCGGAAGAGACGGTTGAGGCAATTACACAATTGGCCCCTGGGAAGACCCCGGGAACAGATGGTCTTCCTATGGACTTTTATAAAAAATATAAAACCTTACTGGTCCCCAGACTGTTAGAAATGTATAGGGAATCGGCAAAGAACAGAGAACTCCCACAAACATTGCGCGAGGCATTGGTAGTGCCACTTCCTAAAACAAACAGCAAAGAAGCATCGGTGACAGACTACCGCCCGCTATCAATGCTAAATAGCGACTTTAAGATCCTCAGTAAGATCCTTGCCAATCGCCTGTTGCCCCTTATGCCCACCCTGATACATCCTGATCAGAACGGTTTCATAGCCGGTAGCAGCACCTCCCTAAACCTTAGGCGTATTTTCTCTATCATACATATGCCTAGTGAATCGAAGCCGCCAACCGGGACCCTGCTAGCAGTGGACTTTGAAAAGGCCTTTGACTCAATTAGGTGGGACTACCTGAGGGCGACAATGCAGAAGATGGGCCTGGGGGAGGGCTGGGTTGAATGGGTGGACCTGCTATACTCATCCCCGCTGGCAAGGGTCAAGACAGGTAGGACAGTTTCTGGAGCCTACCCAGTACATCGAGGAACCAGACAGGGGTGTCCCCTGTCCCCATTGTTGTTCGCCCTAGCGATGGAGCCCCTGGCGGCCTGGGTACGAGGGGAGGGAGCTGATAGAGGGATTCAGTGGGGGCCTACTGACCATATTATATCGCTATATGCAGATGACATCCTGATCTATCTTAGAGACGGGGCGAGTGGCCTCCCCTGGGCCCTGTCCGCCCTGGAGGAATTTGGGGTAGTGTCGGGATTGCGCCTTAATCGTAATAAAACATATGTGTTCCCCCTGGTGCCCGGATATAGTTGCCCAGCAACATGCCCAATAGATCTGAAATGGGCCCCACAGACATTTAAATATCTGGGGATCCAGATTTATCATGACGTGGGAGACTTAAGAGAGGGCAATCTTGGTAGCGCGCTCCGATCCCTGAGACCCTCGGTAGAATTTTGGCGCTCTTTGAAGCTGTCGGTGATGGCCAGGGTGGCGCTGTCCAAGATGATCATGCTCCCCCGACTCCTCTACTACTTTGCCAACTTACCAATACTAATACCCCGAGCATGGTTCCGCGACCTGAATGCACTACTCAGAGAACTAATATGGGACAATGGGCGCAGACGAACTACACTTGCAACTATTTGCAGACCACCCAATGCGGGTGGCCTGGGAGCCCCCGACTTTGAAGCATACTATCTAGCATCCCAACTACAGTGGATATCCGGCTGGCTAGTGGGCCAGGGCCAACTTGATCTATACACAGCCCAAGGACCAATAGATTCGGCATGGATTGCGACATGCATGACAAACAGGAAGATAACCCCCCCTGGGAACAATGTAATGATAAAAGTGGCGCTGGCATGCTGGAAAAGATGCATGAAGAGAGTGGGAGTGGGCCCTCCATACTCCCCAGCTCTACCACTAGCGGTGCTTGCCATAGAACCCAAGGGGAAAGGGCCGGGAAACACCGGACTTGGCCCCTGGTTGTCAACTGGAATAGAAGTAGTGGGAGGACTCTTCGAGGAGGGAGTGCTGAGGGGATTCGTTGAATTAATGGAAAAAGGGGTTCCCGGTGGGCAGTTCCTGCTTTATGGGAGATTAATACATACTCTTAAGACTCACTGGGGCACAGTGAATGCGGAGCCTACAATACACGAGGTTCTGCACTCGCTGTTGACATTAGGAGAGGAATCACATCTGATCACTAAAATATATCGGGCCCAAGCAGGGGCAGCCTTGGATCCATTACGGTCGCTGAGAGGAAAATGGGAGGGAACAATAGGGCGGGAATTAACTGACTCCGAATGGAGAAGGACACTGGCCTACCCTCAGAAAATATCACGTAATACACGGTTAAGATATATCCAGTATAATTATTTGCATAGAACCTACCTCACGCCTCACAGATTGTTCCGTATATACGGAGGGGCTTTGGGGAGTTGTCCGAGATGTGGAGGAGGAGGGGCAGACTTTGACCACATGGTTTGGAATTGTCCTGTGATCCAGACGGGCTGGAGGGAAATATTGCCTACCCTGTCTGAATTGTTTGAAATTGACTTGAGACCCACCACTGAACTGTGCCTGCTGGGTCTCAGACCAGCGGCACTATGCGGAAAAGTGGAATGGCGCTTTTTGGACCTTTCCTTGGCCCTTTATAAGCGGCTAATCTCGAGGGGCTGGAAGGCTGCGGCTCACCCTCAATTATCTGACTGGAAAAGGGATATATCAACATGGTCCAGAGCTGAACTGCAGGTCCTAAAGGCGGAAGAAGCCAGAAATATTCGCCAGGTTCCTATAGCCCCGGGGTGGGAGAATATAATGACGAACTGTGAGAATATAAATAGGAGAATGGTAAACTCAGTAGGAGAAACCAGTGCAACTCAAATCACATTGAGGACGGAACCAAATGGTGGAAACATATAGATAGGCACCCAAAATCAGACCCAAACCACACATAGAATGCATAAAGAATAAAGGTGGGTGGATAGTTGAATCCCTGACCCCTGAACCACTGACATAACCAGTGGGCGGGGTGAGCGACCCGCCACCTTCGCCGAATGCCGGTGCGCCCCGGACCCCCGTCCTCCCTCATTCAAAAACGAGCACATTACAGTGCCTCCAAACTAGCAACCACGAAAGCCAATCGCACGAAGTCGTAAAGGTTGACCGTTTATGGTCCTTTGTTCTCCTTTCTTTCTCCCCTTCTTCCTTTCCCTACGCCCAACTAAATTAATCCGATTGTCAGCAGAGACTAAACACTGAGCACCTCGGGTTCCCACCTCCCCTCACCTCTATCTCCCCTCCATCACCCCTACCCTCCCACACCTAGCCCCAAACACCACTCTCCCAAGTTATAAAGAAGAAAGGGGTCAGGTTTGATGTTGGATTGTTTAATACACAGCACAGCGAATTGCAGTAACGAAAGGTAACTTAATAGAGTAAATGTACATAATCTACTGAATAAAAATCATTAAGTCTAATGATAATAAAAGATGCAAACAATGAGAAAAAAGTAGAATACAACAATGTACGCAAAAATGCATGTAATATGTACAAGCATGAAACTGTGTAAAAACAAAATGTTAATAAAAATATATTTAAAAAAAAAAAAGGAAAAAAAAAAAAAAAGAAGCCCACATTGGTGAGTTGGTTGCCAAGAACACCATTGACTGCCAAAATGCAGCCTTAGAGACTAATGCCTAACCTGCAAATGTTCCACCTGAGCCTGCCGGACTCGGGAGTGCTATCAGAAAGCAATTTGGTTGCCCAGAACAGAAGTTACTACATATTAAAGGGGACAGCACGTTTGGCTGCAACTGGAGATCAGTGGCAACTGGTTTTATGCTGAACTTCACCAGAGCATCATGGGACACAGAACACTGAGGCCAAAGTTGCTCCACCATGTTTGAGGACCAAGGAGTGGCCAAAGGAAGACCCCCCCCAATACCGGTTCACCATCCTTGAGCACCGTTAGCATCCTGCATCCCTTGCATGATGACTACTCCATTGATTCCTGACGGGACTGAAGACTGCTTTTTTGTGAGGTAGCTGTTCTTTTGGACCTTGTTGGTCCATGTGACTGGCTCCCTGCTGGAGTTAGTGGCCACAAGAATGCCCTTATGGCCGTTTTAAAGTTACATGTTGTAGCTAACCCTAAACCACGAGTCACTGTAGGTTAAAATGATTTATTGCACTAGATGAAAAGCTGTGATTTATTGTTTGTTTACAAATTCATATCTCTGGAACCGTTTGGTGGATTCTTGCTGTTGAGGTGCCTATTTAAAGATAAAAATACAACAGATTTGTATATGTTAGTGTAGGGTTGTTATTGTGTTGCTTTTTCTTCTTGGTCATCTATGTTGCTATTTCTAAATACTTTACACGTGTTCCATTGATAAAACCTGACTGCACGGAGACACAGCTACCCAGGACAGGGCTAAAGGTTTACAAATTAACCTGACTGGACCTGATAAAAAATTGTGTCTTTAATACACACTGATGTTACAGAACGGCACCACATAATAAAGCTCTTTCCTCACAATCACCACTATGTATAGGTGGCAATATACCTATGGGATATTTCTCTGTTGAAAACGTGAAACTTATTGTTGGCATTAAGGTGTGCTATCCTGAATACATCACCTTATTGAGGGGCGGCACAAGAGTCTGCAGCTCACACAATTTACATCTTCTAAGATGAATGGCAAATACAATATGTAAAAGTGAGTGTTTGGAAATACTTCATACATCCATTTGATTATCTCACAAGATTATCTACCCTCATGGTGCATTCTCTCCTTTGGTCAATACCTAAGAATTGATCTAAGCATTATATCAACAACATGAGGGGTCAAAGTATGATCTACTATGACCCGATATAAACAATGCAGGGCTGATCCACAAATCGCAAATTAACCTGGGTAAGTGCCATATAGAAACAGTGGTTTCCAAGGTACAAATCTAACATACATTTTAGTGTTTGTCCTTGAAATAGACAGCAAGGACTTGAGTGCGTGTGTATGGGAAACAAGAGCAGGTACCATACACTAGAGTGACATATCAATTGTATTTGATCGTATACAATCAAATTTGTTTACTCAGTACAGACAACACAGTGTGAGGTGAGTATGTGAATTTTTCTAACAAGAGATATAAAATCAAAGCATGCTGATGTAGAAATCGAGGAACAGCCACAAAAAAATCACTAAAGCTCAAATCATATAAAGCCCTACAGTCAGTCATACTATGAAACATTGTCAACGTTTCAGCCCTTGGGGAATCAATACACGAATCTCATCAGGGAACAACTGTCTGCTCATTGCAAAAATGACTGTTCATCCCAAAAATTATATAGTACAAAGTATCAAAAAACTCTTGAAGGCTGAGCCAAAAAGAACCCCGAAAGCCAGTAACTCCAAGCTCTCGTTGAAATAAATAATTTCTAAAATTTCTATAATGACGTCATTCTAACTGAACTAAGGGTAATGACTGTTTTATTACATTGTAGGATGCCACCATCTTGTTGTCCTGATGAAGGCCCTGTTCTTACATAATTAACGGGGGTCGAAACGATGACACGATTATTTTGTTGGCTGGAGAATGTTTATAGAATCAATAAAACCAAACAAATGGAAATATACAAACATCCAGCATTATACCTGTGTTCTCCAATTTAGCTGTGTACCCTTACACCTTGTCACTAATTACTAGCACTGCACCAGCACATAGAGCACCTATTAGTTCTACTAATGTCAGTTTCCGTTAATAAAACCGTACGAACCTTTCTTATTGGAATTATTTTGATAGTTTTGATTTATTCAAAAGTTTTTTGATGGTCAGGCTAAACCTCGCTTGCTATCAAGTGGTTCTTCCACACTTCTTCCAAGAGACATATTGTTCACTTATGTTAGTTTATTACTGAGGTTCCCAGGAATACTGGGTTACCCCTTATGTCTTCTTTAGGTCTGATTGATGCCAAGTTTCATGCTTAATCTGTTTCACGCATATCCCTTCCCATCTCTCTTGCTCTCTCTCTTCCTCAATATCTTTAGTCTTTTACTGTCATTGGCCTTCTTTAACACCAGTACAGTGCTGTAAAAAGGACTTCTTCGAAAGGAAAGTGCAACTGTAGACTGGGGACCATTATGTGATCTATTCATGTAATTTTACCCACTTTCCAGACTGCCCCTCGATCAAGAGAAACAGGTTCAGCTACTTGCATCTAATCTCATCTGAAGCACCATTATCAAACTTGCAGTGCCAGTGTCCCAACATCATACTGTTCCATCTACTTTTCCATACACATACTCCTCCCATTAAGACTGTGGGCCATTCTATAACTCACGTATGCAAAGTCCCATCCACTTTCCAGACTACCCCTTGGTCAACAAAAACCAGGTCAGCTACTTGCACCTAATATCATCTGTAGCACCATTATCAACTTTGCTGCACCAATTTGCTAAGCATGGCACAGTTCCACCTACTTTTCCATACACACACTCTTTCACTGCATCACACATACTAAACACCATGTGGGCCCTGCCCTGTTGTAGCCACACAAAGATAGATTCTCGACTTCAACCATTATAATCTGTGATTAGCTATGACTGCAAGCTGTACCTCTCTGCCTGCCATGCCATGTCCTCTTCTCAATCAACAGTGGTGGAGTTTGGTGTAGCAGGATGCTCCCAGCCCCTTGAGAACCAGAAGACTGGAGTTCAAGTGCTGAGCTCAGAGTAGTATCCATTGAGCCTCAGAGCCATACTCAACTGTGAGTTTTTTATGCAAGACCTGTCTTTGAGTGGAACACACAATTAAGGAACTGTGACAGGGAAGACTGTACAACCAACCTGGGAGAACTGTGAGAGCAAGTAAAAACATGGACAGTTCCTTGCATTGAGAACCACCTAATAGAAGCAATTGAACAGAAACATACAGCAGCAGCAGAACAACAGATTAGTCCCATATGCACCCGTCTGCCTTATGGTCTGAACTGGAGAGCCGGGGAAGAGATGGCATTTGTTGCATGAGAGAGGTTGCTGCCATGGCTTTGATCCAGTAGTTTAAAACCTGTTTGAGGCTGACTGAGTACTAAATTGGAAGCTTTGGTAATCGAAGATATTAAAGACAGAAATAAAGACAGAGAGAAAACCGGGAAGAGGATAAAACATGGATGGGACAGTAAAGGAAATATAGAGCTGAAAGACAAAGAGAAGAGGAGACAAATCGGGGAACATGGCTAGGGGACAGATGGGAACCTTGCACGACCAAATTCTATCCTTTTATGTTGTAATGTTTAAGAGGCCACGCCCATTTTAGCATGAGACACAGGCGTTTTCGACTCTTCTACTTATAATCGTGTCTTCATGGAATAGATAGCAGAAACAGCTCTCAGGCAATCTTAGTCCGAGAAATTATGTTGCTTTTTGCTTAACAAAGAAGGGGAAGTTTGCTTCAATTGTAGCCTCATGTTATTTGGAAATGCTCCAAATGTAGTCAACCGACTAAACACATACTTTCTGATTTACGTAATATTGATATACAAGCTGATAATCACGTTATCTTTACCTGTCCTGCAAGGCCCTTGCCTCGTTGTCAAATCCCAAGGTCTTTGTTTTCAAACAACAATGTTCGCTCGCCAGCCTGTCAGCTGCTATTGTTCCCGGAAAATGAAATGATTTGTTTAAAAATGTTTATGTATTTTACATGTTTTTAAAACTTGTATTGAAGTGCATTTGGCTTGTTAAATGATGTGAGGACCTCTCTGGAAATCCAAATTTTTCAATTATGCTTGAACAATATATAAAACATTTTTCTGGTGACGTGGCAGCAGAAAGAAGGGGCAAAAAGGAAATGGCCAACTGATGTGAGCTGGAGGCAAATGGTCACCGCAGATTCTCATTGCACATACATTTTCACTGTGGGAAAACCATGGGCCCGTATTTATACTTTTTTTAGCGCCGCATTTGCGCCGCTTTTTGACGGCTAACGGCGCAAACCTACAAAATACAATGGTATTTTGCAAGTTTGCGCCGTTTTTGCGTCAAAAAACGACGCAAATGCGGCGCTAAAAAAAGTATAAATACGGGCCATGTCTTTTTTTATATTTCTTACTATTGTAGAGAGAAATATCAGAGTTCTCAATGGGCGCCTTACTACGAAGTCCGCACGTTTACACTCAGAAAAAAATATTTGCTGCCAGAAATAATGGTGACGTTTTCTAGCGTTTTCTAAGTGTTTGACTTCTTAACTAAAAATATGTTAAGGCCAGGAAATGATTATCTAATTTAAAAATTATGTCAAAGAATTACAAATCTTAGCAAAGAGTTAAATATTAATGAAGCGATTACTAGTTGAAAAACATTAATTAAAAACATGTAAGCAATATGAAACAACTTTAACACGGTCAAAAGTCTCGTTGTCTTTAGAGTCAACTAGTGTACAAAACCAACGCTGTACCGAAACTAACAGGAATGCAGCATTTGACAGCATTATTAAGAATCCCAATGTAATGGACGCATTAGGAATGAAAACACTTGTTAACCTTAGACCAGTTTCCTCATTCTAACCATTATATGAATAGAAGTTGTTACCTTGGCAACATGTTGGGCATTTATTCCTGCTAAGAAACAAGGCCCCCTTCTGATTAGCCTGTATTTCACTGTGGTAATGAAGAGAACTGATTACACGTGTAAAGGTTCATTGATGCTGTTGTTGATCTAATTATACGTGTGAAAAATGGGAAAACATGTTTGTAGAATTAGGCTAATCAATTAAGATGAATGAAGCACATCTGAAATCAAGGACTCGGAGAGAAAACGAAACAAAGCAATTTGTTGGCTGAAAAAATAATTTAACACATCCTGCTTCAGTGCAACCACAACACCAGAAACTGGCCGTCTCCTCCTTAAGCAGCAATGCAATTACACATTAATGTATTAATGACCTATTTATAAGAATCCGCTTGCACATGTTAGCCTCACCTCATGTAAGGCCCCTCCTTGATCTCCAAGAGAAATACCGATCTGCTGGGGTGCATTATGATTTTGGGGCAAGCGCATCTTTAAACCGCGGAATCAATAGTACATAAGGTAATTACGGGTATTGGTTTGCTTTGATGGGTCTATATGAGCTAAAGGTTTTCTTGCTAATTCATGACTTTGACTGATTATGCAATGGATATTTACTTCCTAAGATGAATGCTCATCTGAATATATGTCCGATTTTGAAACGTCATTAAGAGTTTCTTTACTCTCATCAGAATTAAACCAAGCATTGGCATGGCCAACAGGATTCACCTTCGGGACCTACTGGCTTTGCCAGTGGTTTTTACTGATGCTGTTCAGCATCCCTAATGCTGTGGAGCATGGCTAGAGCAGCCCCACTCCTCCTCTCCGCCCCCCAACCCCCCCAAAACAACAACTCTTTGTTGCAAAATAACATGGGCTTTTTCATTTTTTTTTATTTACGTATCTGAAGTTGAGCGGTAAATGAACAGTGCAAAAACGTTTTTTTCTTTCAATGTGCGTGGGTAAAGCAAAACAGAGGGCAGAGGAGTACCAGACCATACTTTAGAAGCAACAGCTACAACGGGGTTATGAAACATTAGGATACAGAAGAATAACAAACCGTACTTGAGGGGGCATACATGCATGTGTGCCATGCAGTCATCATAGACACTGACAGTGGTGATCGGGAAACGGGATTAGCTTGGGGTAACTGCAGAGGGAGAGACAAACAAGCAGTGGTGAAATGACCAAAGAGAGATCAGCACAGTGCACATTTTGTTTTTTAATTCTTTGCCAGTGTTAGCGCGCCTGACCTTAAAAAGTAAACTTACAAGGTGATGCGAATAGGTTGATGAAGCTTTTGACTCGCAATTAAGATGTTCTCACCATAACTCCAGTAGGTGCAAATCAATAATCAATAATTAATCAATATCATCAACAATCAATGATATTCAATAGCACTTAGTAATTAATAGGAATCAGAAATTTTCACACACCATGACCATTCAGTCATGAATAACCACACCTTTAGTAAAAGTTAGAATATTTATTTCCCTATAGTAACAATGCTAATGTCACGTACAATAATCTCAAAATCAAATGATACACATAAAAAAATATCACTGGCTGTCCAAACCTGTGAAAGAAACGCAATCTAATCAAAGCTTGAACTACTACACTGCAACAGTTAAGTACAAATGGATACGCAAGTAGGCAAACTATGTTTCCGTTTTTTTCTTTTTCTTTTTCTTTTTCAATAAATGTCTCTCTTAATCCTTTTCTACTGTGGCTGTATGCCTGTAGGATGTATCCTTCCTTTCCTTCTTCCCAGTTCCTTATATCTTCTCTTTCTGTTTCAGGTTGAGATGTCTCAGGGGTCCAGAAGATCGTCCACACCATGAGAGGGAGAGAAAAGAAGAAGCCCTTTTTAAGAGGTATGTTTGAATTAAATCCGGTATTTCTCTTTCTTTTCTTTCTGGCTATTCTTTTCTCTATTTCTTACTCGTTTCCTTTGATCTTCTCTGTGCCCCTTCGTTCTTTAGTGATCTAGGGCCATATGTCTGAACACATTTTCCCATATACACAGAATGGACAAAATCCTTTGATACATCTGGCCCTTAGTGCCTTGGTTAATACCTAGTTTACCTTGTTTTACTTTTTTCTTGTCACTCTATTTGTTCTGGACTCTTGCCTTCCTTCTTTTATAGTATACTGTCTCTTTGGTTAGTCTTGCCACTGTTTACTTTGTGCACCACCCAGCTTTCCCTTCACACAGTGTCTTTTTGTTTCAGTGATTTAATAGGTATTCGATTACAAAGGAAAACAAAACCAAACAAATAGTGTCCCCGCTTCTGTGGCTTTCTTCGCCCCCTCCCTTTCCCCGCCTCGTTGCACGTACCTGTGGGGCCACGCTCCTCCTGGAACGTGGCCAGCTTCTTCATAGATTGATCTCCCTCTCAGTCTTCTTGAGGCGATGTCCTCGTTGGTGCCCCCTGCCATCTGTTTCCGGGTCTCGTCTCCCTTGTTTTCTCGTCCTGTGTCTCTTCCTCCACTGTGTTCCTTTTGGTTTCTCCGAGCCTCCTTTCTTCTTCACGTCCTGGCTTTCAGCCGTCTGCTCCTCCCGGCGTCTTCTGGGTATATTAGGCCCCGCCCCCTGCGTCACGGAGCCGTCTTGATGTAGGGGGTTGGACCTTCACTCCGCACTCTGAGCAGTGCCCCCAGGTTGTTTTAGGTCCGGCGCCGATCCTCGCGCCCTGTCACATACACATTCTAAGGTTGCAGTGCAAATTAATAATAAGAACAATTGCACAAACAGTATCACATACATTTAGATTCAGCAAAGAAATACATCAACTTTATTCCCCATAGCAAATTCTCATTTGTGAGGATCCTTATCTACCATCAGATTAGCATCAGCATGTTGGGCTTCACACAAAACAATTTAGTAAACACAAATTTGGAAAACGGGAAACATACTGAACAACTAGGTCTAAACCACTACTTGCCTGAACCACTACTGCTAAACAACTAAAAAGTCTCTATAACTAAGTACTGAACAACTACTGTCTAAACAACAATTGTGCCTTAATAACAATTGCCTGAACAACTAATTTTAAGGTAAGGTTTTCTTTTTGGTTTTTATGGTTTATTAGTTGTTTAGAATATATATATAAATATTAGTTGTTCAGGCAATTGTTATTCAGGCACAATTGTTGTTTAGACAGTAGTTGTTCAGTACTAGTTGTAGAGACTTTTTAGTTGTTTAGCAGTAGTGGTTTAGGCTATAGTTGTTTAGGACCCAGTTGTTCTATCACATATTCTTGGAAAACATCTAACAATGGCTCTATCAAAACAGTGTGGTTGGTACCTAGAAAGAAAAAGCAAATAGGCATAACAAACACATGGGTACAAGAATACCTCTCCTCAACTGGATCAGCAAGCTAAGATAGTCGGCGTCATCAGGACATCAGTTCAGTCAGCAAGGCATCAGGATTCAGCCTTAAAGTTCAGAAAAAGCAAAGTCTTTAAGCATTAAAGTTAAGCATGTCGCTTGTCAAGATGCACACAAAAATATTGACCTTTCGGCCAGCAAGAAACTGGGTAATGGGCTGTCTTCCCTCTGTGCAGACCTAATAAGTTAAAGCTGATTGGCTTCTCCTGTAATGTCCTCATCATCCAGCTTGTCAGGTAACAATATTGTTGCAGTTTATACTCCAGTCAGTGTCTCTATTGTTCTTCTCCTCAGAAAGTCAGTCTTACACACATTAGACTCATAGTGTTACATTTAGCAAGAACAGCATCTTCTAGCAAGTAGTTCTCATAAGAAAGACTTTTATCTACGAGCACATTTAGACAGCATAGTGGAAAATCACAGTTTAATTCTCTAAGACAGCCATTTTATTAAACGTTTAGAAATACAGCTTGACATGAGGCCGTGCAACTAGGCCAAGACCTCCGCTAAGTTAAGGCTTTCATTTAATAAAGCTGATATATATAATGCATAACCCCAAATATGACATATTACTACATTAATCAAACATAAGCTTCATATTTTATATTAATAAGCCATTAACAAGTACACTTTGTGAACATTGACGGCCACTCATCGTGATCACATTTTCAAATGCGTGCATTATTTTCTCTATGTTATAACATTTTCTACACAAATCCATTACTAATAGTACAAGAACACTCATTAATAATTTTTTATTAAAACACCTGCTCTAGCACCAGTGATTCAGCTCGTTTGGTTAACGTGAACTCTGCAGATATGTGCGATCTGAATGTTAGATTTTCAACCTGCAAGGAAGACCTTCATTAGCTCATAATCACCCTGTAAGTCATTGAATTGGCATACTACCCCTACCAATCTCTGCAGTGCAGTCACATACAAGGTGTTTTTAAACACTTAACTTCCTTCACTTACCCACTGACATTACACCAGCCAGCCCCACTCATTAACAAGTTTGTTTGCCTCTTCCTCCAGAAGGAAACGTGTCTTATTATCAGCAGAGTCGTTTTGCTCCTTATGCCCCCTTCGAATCCCCCTCGTACCCTACCCCTCCTACCCTGTCACTCGCTGCCAAACTCACTCCTCGCAAGCCGTGTTTGTTCTCATCCTATGCTACCTCCTCTGTGCCCACTTCAGTTCCTAAGCATCATCCCCTTTACTCTTCTACAGAGATCTTTCCTGCTTTCTAATCTTCCCGATTATTCTCCCTGCTTCAACCTTGCTTGATGATGGCATTGTCCATGAAACAGACAGGCTTCACCCCATTATCGTCACATCTTCTAAATTCTCTTTTTTCTATAATTTTTAAACATCTACTGCTCAACTGACTCACCTATTACCTCCCCCCCCATTAACACATTGAAATCCGTTAACTCTATATGTGGTAAGAAACTCCACCAATGTCACTGCCATGAACATGTCCATCATCCTCGCCACAGCATACCACAGCAGCTGCACTGTATTCCCACCCTCCTTGACCTCGGCAGCATTCGAAAGGTCAGCCATCTTACAAGGTAACTACTAGTGCTTCCCTTGTGTTAATTGGTATAGCGCTTGTCCAATTCATCTTCTTCCTCTCCTTCACTTCTTCACTGCCTTCTGTTGCTCCGCACACAGCCCATCCACACTGCCACAGGTGGCTGTCACCTGAGGCTCAATCCTGAGCCCTAGCACTTTTCCCTGTCCACCACCTACCTTGCTGAAACCATCTCCTCATTCAGTTTTCCTGCCATCTCTTTTGCATTGACCTTGTAAAAGCAGTTCTCCCTCTTATGCTAAAAACGTAGCCCAGATTTACTAGCGAATTGTAATCACTAACACTAGGTTCATACAAGAGTAGCAAAGTAAAGCTTATATAAATATTACAAGTGTACTTATTATGATTTAAAAATGTATGCGTGGATGAATACGTGTTTCCGTGAAAATAAGCTGTGGTGCAACTGATACAGAACCACAAATAATACTAGCCACACTGAACCAACAGCATAAAAATATATCAAATGCAAAGCATGTGGACTACAGCCAGATTTTGCAAGGATTAACAGAACTTTTTTAACAGCTGTTTTGCGTTATAGGCCAATCGATTTTGATTAAAAAAGGCAGCGCCCATCACAGGTTTTGTCGAGGAGCTAAATTACCCTTTTTAAATTTGAATTAGCAGAAACGTATGGTATTTTCAGAAGCAAAATATCAGATGTTTATGTTTAGAAAAAGTCCCTAGTGAGTTGTATCCATATTTGTGAGCTTAAAGTAATTTCAAAGGAGAGGAGAAACAGATAAGTCTTGATTGTACTTTATTTTGCTTCAAATGAAGACTGTAGTGGTGCATGTTCTGTTATTTCACAGCTCCTCCTCAATTCTTCAGAAGGCGAGACAAATGAAGTAAGCCTTTAATATGCATTAAAAGCAACAAAGGTTTGAAAAATTCAAGGGTACCACCAGAACCAAAACGTAGTTAAAGGATCTCCTGAAAAGTGAGCATTTTTCAGATATGGCTAAACATTGTGGTCAAACAGTGCCACTTGTTAACAGAAGAATATAACAACAGCCACCTCATTTGGTTGGCAATTAGTCAGTAGGAGCAGTAACCCTCATTAACTAGAATATAGCCTCGTAGCATAGTCAGAATAACTGCTTATCACCTCCTATATCAAGTAGAGCCCTACACACAGCTTTTTAGGTCTTTTCTTCGCTTTCACGCATTTCACTGTCATTCTAGTCCCTGATTTGTGTCTCTGGGCATCTGCTCCTTTATTTGCTAGTAATTCCTGGCTTAACTCAATATTCATATAGACAAGGGCTGAACTCTCCGATTTCTGGCTGCCTGCACTAGAGGGGGAGAGGAAGGGAGGTTATTGGTTGGATACAAAGAAGGCACATGACGTTCATTGTACTGGAGCTGAAAGAATTAGCTGCACTTTTAAGAACAGGTAATTAAGGGTCACCTAGTGTTAGGAGAAATTTGAATAGAGCCACCCCAGGAGTGAAATTGGACCTGATCTGCTGCTTTGTCACCCAAAACTCCCCAAAAAACAAGAAAAGCACAGTTGATTTTTGTAGCACGAAGGGCTGAGCAATATTGGCGGACAACCTAGTGGGAAAGACCGCACCGCCGGCGGAGCAGACCAGCAAACAAAAAAGCAGGGGAGAAATAGGCAGCGGCCCATCCACTTACCGCCATCTTGGTAGCACCCCTGACGACGGCAGAGGCCATCTTCAGCCCGGCAGAAAGGCCCAACCCAACCACCATATAATGATACACCACACAGCCATCAGTTCCGGGGCAGGAACCACCGCCACGCAAAGCTTGGTAGAAACGACCCATATGAAGGAAAACACTCACCGGAGGCACACAGAATATGCAACACCAACATGGAGCGAGACTTGGAAATAATGTCAGTGCTTCTCCTTGCCATATTTCTCCAGGACCGTGACCGCCAACGAAGACGACAACAGTAAGTACCGCAGTCTAGCACACATGGGAGGAAAGCGCACAATTACACACCCAAGTGCAACGCACACCCAACCCCTCCCACCACCCCAAGCCATATATACCCTAACAAAATGTACTTACCAGACACAAGCCAACAAATACCTGCACCAATGCACACACCTGTGCACACCACACCCCCACAGTGAGATGCTGCACAACGGGTCAACATAGCACCAACACATCTGCTGGCAACAGAATTTATTTCTAACAAAAATAAATTGTTCAAACTAGGCCATTGGCCAGTCCATTTCAAAGTACCAGAAGGGCAAATATAGCCCACACTTGACTCCTACGATGTAAAAGAAATCTCCACTGAGAAGGGGCATCAGTGGGGCAGCCAGGCACCTCAGGACTCAGGGGCAGGCGGTGGCAGTGGTGGGGACTCAGGCTTGGAAGGGGGGCTCTTGGGAGTAGGCTCTGGAGGTGGAAAGGGTTTGGGCTTGCCCTTGGGAGGAGGAGTGGGCCTGGACCTTGGGGTGGCAGAGGGACCACGGGCAACACAGGCCTTCTGTCAGAGTTACCAGATCCTCGGGGTCTGCGCACGTTCCCAACATGTAGACCACAAGACAGCTCCAATACTCTGATTAGAATGTCACAAAGTCTAAGAGAGTCCAAGTGGGGAAAAGGGGATTAGGTAGGGAACAGCTGGGAAGGAGACTTGTAGGAAGCAAAAGGTTAAACAACACATCAGAATAAAATTACATTTAGGTTCATAAGTTGAATCTAGGGTTCAATGATACTCAGAACATGAAATAACACTCTGCTGAATCTAGGGTTCAATGATACTCGGAACATGAAGTAACACTCTGTTGAATCTAGAGTTTTATGATACTCGGAACATGAAATAACTCTCTGCTGAATCTAGAGTTCAATGATACTGGGAACATGAAATAACACTCTGTTGAGTCTAGAGTTCAATGATACTTGGAACATGAAGTACCCCTCTGTTGAATCTAGAGTTCTATGATACTCGGAACATGAAATAACACTCTGTTGAGTCTAGAGATCAATGATACTCGGAGCATGAAATAACACTTAGATTGAAAGAACATGAATGGCCTAGTACTAGACTTTATCTAGGCCTCAAGAAAACTAGGTACCTGGAAAGGAATCAAGAATGGTTAATGCAATGTTTCACAAAAGGCTTTTCATAACATGTCACATAATGTCTAGAAATACAAGAACCTTCTAGGATACTGCTTCAGAACAAACACTGCCTTTTCAACATGAAGACTAAAGGCTGTCTGAAAACCATCCCTGGAAAACAATTGGAATTATGCTAGGAACTTAAGATGCACAAGAAAGTCACATTTAAGATTTGTCATCTTCACAAAAGAAATATGTGCACATTAAATAACATTACACTTCAGAGTTTTTTTTTTGGTATGGCAATGAAATGATTGCACACAGTGTTTCTGATCTGGGAATCAGGTTTTACATGAGGGAAATGAATCGTGCACTCTGCCGATTCCAACAGGAATATGTAAATGTCTTGAAATGATCGCGCAAGCCTTTGCCGATCTGAACACCAAGTCTAACATGTGGGAAATGAATCGCGCACACTGTAAATTCCAAAAGGAATATGTAAATGCCATGAAATGATCGTGCAAGCCTTTGCCGATCCGAACACCAAGGTTGTCATGCAAGGAATGAATCGCGTACACAGCCGATTCCAACAGGAATATGTAAATGCCATGAAATGATCGTGCAAGCCTTTGCCAATCGGAACACCAGGGTTGTCATGCAAGAAATGAATGGCGCACACAGCCGATTCCAACAGGAATATGTAAATGCCATGAAATGATCGCGCAAGCCTTTGCCGATCCGAACACCAGGGTTGTCATGCAAGAAATAAATCGCGCGCACAGCTGATTCCAACCAGAATATGTAAATGCCATGAAATGATCGCGCAAGCCTTTCGTCGATCCGAACAACAAGGTTGTCATCAAAGCAATGCTTCGCGTACTCTGAAAGTTTTCCAGAATAGGCCCAAAAATTCAAGAGTCTTTTTAGGGCGGGGTCAGAGGCCCAGCCGACCACCGTCTTACCACCCTGCTCTAGGATCACCAAGATAATGCTGTGCAGGCCTGGAACTTCAAGGTAGGCCTCCGGAACAGGAGCTCAGGAAATTGCTGCTGCTCTATACCGGGACCTCTGAATAGTGAGCATGTGGAGCTGAGCTGGCTCCCTTATATAGAGTCTGGCACAGCCCTCAGACCACACCCAGTCATGCTGCAGAAAAAACTTCTAGAAGGTCCTAGAAAGGAACCACACCTTAACACACTCAATACGTCTGCAGCAATACCTTGCAATAGAACAGTTATTACAAACATCATTAATAGTGTTTTTCAAGGTTAAAGTCTGCAATGCAAAAAGTTGACAAACTGCATATAAACACAATGCATGAATTATGCTCTTGCATAAAGGCTGTGTTGTTGCATTTTCGTCGCCTGTAGAGCACGCACTGTCCTGATGTTGACACCTTCTTCCTCCCTGGGGAAGGGGCAAGGGAATGGGTAGTGCAAACTGGGGAGGACTTGGATGAGGAAGGAGTGGGTTTCTTGAGGCCAAGGGAACGTTTAGGGACAAGACGGGGTGGGCCAGTGGGTGCAAACACGTCAACATCGGAGAGGGAAACCTTCCGAGGAGCAGTTGGAGGGGTCTTGGAGACAGGTTTGGGAGTGGAGGTTGAGGAAGTAATGGTATGAAGTGTAGATCTGCTGTGCTGGATGCAGGTGCCTGTACAGTATGCCCATGTTTGGTGGATGTGTATGGAGTGGATGACTGGGAGCGTTTCTGTGTCCTGGGAGGAGGGGCAGTGGACACAGTGGGGAAGTGGATGTTGCTGTGTGGTGGGATGTGTGGTGCTTGTGTTTGTCTGCCTGCTTCTTGGGTGTTGATTTGGGTGCATGGCTGTCTGGATGTGTGCTTGGGATGGGAGAAGGGAGAGGGGTGCTGGAAGGGGTAGAGGTGGTGCGAGTGGGCACCATCAAAGAGGAGGCCAGGGCCTGAAAAGATCTCTGTAGGCCAGACATGGCACTGTGAATGCCTTCCAGGAACGCATTGCATTGCTGCATCTCTGATGCCAGCCCCCGGATGGCATTCACAATGGTTGTCTGACCTACAGAGATGCTCCTCAGGAGGCCAATAGCCTCCTCAGTGAGGGCATCGGGGCTAACGGGTGCAGGAGATGAGGTGCCTGGGGGAAGGAGACGCCCACCATCCTGGGTGAGCGGGCACAGTCTTCTCGCTGGGGAGCTACTGGGAGGGCGGTAATGGTATGGGGGTGGCAGAAGATGACAAAGAATGGGTGGGCCCAGTTGGGTCCACCACCACCAGGGAGCTGCCATCGGAGGAGGTGGTAGTTGCCTCCCTCGTGGTACTCCCCTCGCCCTCCAACCCACTGGTCCCCTTGGCATAGGTGGACTCTGCCTCCTAGGAACCGTGGGCTGCAGCATCCCCACTCACCGGTGCCTCAGCTCCCTTGCCAGATGATGCTAAAGCACACAAGGACACAAGAGCACGAAGGGGATGGTTGGGGGGGGACAAAACAAGAAAGAAGTATGTCAAATCAAGGTCAAACATACCTGTTTGCAAACATACACCCCCACCCATCTCAGGCACTAACCCCCAGCAGAGACAATAGTTGACATGAATGTGCCCCTGACTGCTAGGCATGATCCCATAATACACTACATGACCATCCTGGCCCTCTACTCGGATACACTTTGCAATGGGATACAATGAGAGACGATGGCAAGACAACAAATCTGCAGATCCATGAGGCTACATCTGAACCAATAGCCTAAACGGGACCCCACACAGGCCTACATTCCCAGCCACATCTACCTAAGGACACCATCCCACTGACGTAGAGGGGGGCAGGACGGCAGGGACACACCTGTCTATGGGCCTGGCACTACACTGCATGCACCCCATGGGACCCAACTACACTCCGCATAGTAGCATCACAATAGTGTTGGTATTCACTCCCTTCTGGTTGCTGTGCTGCCTTCAAGCGCCCATGGAAATTTGGATAGGCCACCACCAGTATGCAGGCCATTAGGGGGTCAGGGTCCAACGGGCACCTCTCCCACATTGGGAAGCCGTCCCCAACTGGGCCTCTCCAGTCTTCCTGGCCCAGCACTGCAGATCCTCCAACCGCTTCCTGCAGTGGGTGCTCCATTGGTTCCAGACCCCCAGGGTCCGCACTTCCTTGGCGATGGCTTGCCGGAATCCTTTCTTCTGATGGGTGCTGACCTTCATGGGACACACAAAGTAAAGAAACAGATGTCTGTGTGGGTGCCCCATACACAAATGTAATGCCAGTTCGACCTGACAAGGCCCATTGAGACACACATATTGACAATAGCCAAGACAACAACTGCCAGACACATTACGGGTAAGCATCCACACAGTCAACAAAAACACCTACAGGCATCTGCCACATTCACACACATTCATGGATGTCAAATAGCAACTTACCTGAGCCTCTGGTCACCCATACAGCTTTGCATATAGGGGTAGGACCCCATCCACCAGCTTCTCCAGCTCCTCTGTGGTGAAGGCCGGGGCCCATTCCCCTGTAGCACGTGCCATCTTAAGGACCAGAGTCAGAACACAGTAGCTCATGCAGTGGAGTTCCGTCCCTCTCGAGGTGCAGGGTCAAGTGGCAAGGGCAAAGCAAAATGGCGGTATTTACCGCGGTGGTGTGCACCAACACCGCAGGCGGTGATCATGTTTGGCCCTTCTTCCCCATAGGCGCCAATGATACCCAATGAACAGGTGCACAGTGGTGAACACCGCCTACCGTCATGACGACCAATGGCAGCGGAATAAAGTCACTTCCTACACCACACTACCTGTAGGGCAGGGGGCTGCCATTTTGCATCCACTACGCCCTCCTAGTCTGTCCGGGGTCCTAATCCATGGCTCCATTCCCTCTCCCCTTTGTTGAGTACTGGTATGATCAGTGATCCTCCTCATAGAATCATAGTGGGAAGTGTGCCTACACTGTGATGCAATGAAGCATACACACCTTACCAGACATTACACTGACAGGATTAACATGTTCTCTGCATTTGTGTGAGGGACAACAGTGTTGCATGTACAAGATGAATGGTGAAACAATGTAATTGAAATGTTTGTCACAACTCATTGTGTCTCTCTTCTACCTCCATAGGTACAGACCCATGTGGCGAGGGAGGGCACCATCTCTTTACAGACCCCTGGTTGATCTGGCCACCATGAAGGAACATCACAATATCATCACTTACCGCCTGAATCGAGCCACAATCCTGGAACTTTTTGCACAAATGGAGCCTGTTCTGATGCCAGTTAATAAGAATCCCCATGCCATACCTGCAACTGTGCAGGAACTATCTGTGCTACATTTTCTGGCCGCAGGCTCATTCCAAGTGACAGTGGGCATGGAAGCCGGGGT
Source organism: Pleurodeles waltl (assembly GCF_031143425.1). NCBI lineage: Eukaryota > Metazoa > Chordata > Amphibia > Caudata > Salamandridae > Pleurodeles > Pleurodeles waltl. The sequence goes on from NC_090442.1 coordinate 461,146,452, forward strand.
ACCTCAGCCAATGTTCAGCAACATCCTGTCTAATTTCTCAATTCCTTCATGCAACACCTGCAAAGTTATGTCCAGTTTCCCCAAAGGGCTGATCTCACCTCCATCAAATCTGGATTCTATGCTTTTACAAATATCCCCCATGTGATAGGTGCCATTGATGGTACCCACATAGCCATCATACCCCCAAGAGCAAATGAACAGGTGTTCAGAAATCATAAGACTTTCCCTCCATGAATTGCTGTGTACTGCTGATCAGTCCATTACTCATGTCAATGCAAGGTTCCCAGGATAAGTCCATGACTCCTTTGTCCTGAGAAACAGCAGGGACAACTAGAGGGAGACACAGCTTGGCTCATAGGTGAGTGTGTATGACACTGGATCAGTCAGATAGCTGACAGGCAGGCTAGTGTGTGTTTCAACCCTCTTTCTTCCACTTTTCCAGGGGATTCTGGCTACCCAAACATGCAATGGCTCCTGACACCTGTGAGGAATCTTAGGATAGATGCAGAATTTCATTATAATGACGCACATGGTCGCACTAGACGGGTCTTTGACTGAACCATGGGACTCCTGAAAGCAAGAATTTGTTGCCTCCATTTCTCTGGGGAATCCCTGTGCTATGTCCCTGACAAGGTGTGTCAGATAATGGTGGCCTGTTGCATGCTGCACAACTTGGCTTTGACAAACGCTATCCCACTACTGAATGAGGAGGATTCTGTCCAACCACCCCTGCCACTTCAGAGGATGTATGAGAGTGGGAAGAGGAGGAGCAAGACATCAACTCCAGAACCCAGCTAATCCGTCTATACTTCCAGTGACTCTCAGGTACTGTTCTATGATGCCAATGGGTTTACTGCATTGTTTCAGGGTGACTCATGTGCAAAGTGCTGTGGTGTCCCTTACCAGTGATGTGTAAACTTCATGAATGAAGGAGGAGATGTGTGTTAGAGCAATGGAATGTACAGTGTGACATATTTCAAACACTGCAGTCTGTTAGACCACCTCATGCAATGAAAACTGCATTATGATGGTAACTGGCTAATATATTCACATTTCCATTTGATTGCTCATAATAATGAAGGACAGATATTTTGAGTGCACAAGTGTATTTATTCTAAGTCAAAACATCTATGAGTGATGGGACAGCGGAAGGGAGTGGGCACATGGTGAACAATATACTCAAGTACATTTCCACAGCTGTTGGTAGCACAGGGGCATAGTCCATGGGGCCTTTGGAAGATGGTGATATGGCAGTGGCATGCAGACAAGGTAGCTCAGTGGCACACAATGAAGACAGTTCGGGCAGAGTCACTTCCTGGCGGTGGGCTTGGTCTTGGCTGGTGTTTCACAGGGATGTCTGGGTCTGAGGCCACGCTTGTGAGGGGGAGGCTGGGCTGCAGGGGAAGAGGTGCTGGTGTTCTGTGAGTCCTCTGACAGTGCCTCCAGTCCACTAGCAGCTGGAGATGTGGATGCCAGGTCATTGTCCTGGCTAGTGGAATGGGCCTGCAGGTGGGTGTAGGACTCAGGCTGGCTGTGCTATTGGTGCTGTAGCACCCCTGCAATGGTGGCCATGGCAGCATTAACTGTTTCCATTGCTCCATGGCCTCCTAATGGTGTGCTACATGCAGCCTCTGATTCTCCTCCAGCGTGGACAGGATCTGGGTCATCCTGTCCTGGGAATGGTGGTATGCTTCCAGGACATCGGCAATGGTCTCCTGGGCAGCAGCATCCCTCCTTGGGCCACCCCCCTGACCCACTGCTCCCCTCCCACTGGCCTTAGCCCCGGTACCTGTGTCCCCTGCACTGGTCTGGCAGTCTCACTTCCACTGGGCCCTTTCTCATCCTGCTTGGTGGTGGGTGAAGACTCGGGCCTCTGTACTTGTGGGCAGCCAGTCCGTGGCCTGGAGACACTGGTGTAAGGGCGTTGTACCAGGGCTGATGGTGGTGGCTGAGTGGTAGGGGTGTCAGTGGTGTCCTGGGTGGGGCTTCTGGAGGGTGACTGTCCAGGGCTGTGGGATAGCCCAGGGATTTCCTCTGTGTCCAGGCATCCCTCTACACTCTCCTGAGTGGGGCCTTCGTCTTCAGGTGGAGGACTGGCACTCCTTGATGTCGCCGTCCAGGTGGCATGGGTGGTGGTGCCTGTGTGTGAGAGAATAGAGATTTAGGTGTCCTGCACTTACTTGTCCCTTGCAGCACTGCTTAGGAGTTATTGGTGGTTCCATTCCAATGTGGTAGCATGCAGGCTCACTTTGTGTTCTTTTGGATGCATTTTGTGAGGGGGGTGTTGCAATCTGGGTGTTGTAGTGCTCCTGCCATTTCATACCTGGGTTGGTGATTGTGCATAAGGGGCTGGGTAGTGATCTGTGGAGAGGGGTCATGCAGGGAACATGGGTAGTGTGTGTGGGTGTTGTGGGCTGGGTAGGGGATGGTGGCATAGTGGTAGTGAGAGGGATGGGGTGATACATGCATTCCAGGTGTAGTTGACTTACCAGAGTCCAGTCCTCCAGGGAGTCCAGTGAGGCCCTCTGGGTGCAGGATATCCAAGACCCTCTCCTCCCAGTCGCTGTATTCGGGGGGAGGAGGTGGGGGACTACCGCCAGTCTTCTGTACGGAGATGTTGAGTCTTGATGCCATGGAACGCACCTTTCTCCGCAGGTCGTTCCATCTCTTCCTGATGTCCTCCCTTGTGCATGGATGTATTCCCACAGTGTTGACCCTGTTGACAATCCTCTGCCTTAGCTCCATCTTCTTGACCAAGGGCGTCTGCTGCACCTGTGCCCCAAATAGCTGTGGCTCGACCCATAGTTTTTCGTCCACCATGGTCCTCTGCTCCCTGTCGGTGAAACAGGGGTGCTTAGGGGGTGCCATGGTGTGTGTTGTGGGTGGTGTGTTGTGCGTGTGTTGGTGACAGTGCTGTTGTGTGGTTGTGTGTGTGGTCTGTGATGGTGTGTATGCTGTCTTTGATTCTTGGTGGTGGTCTTGTGTGTGTGACTTGTGTGCTGATTGTTTGAGTGTATGTGTGTTGTGGTGTAGATTTCTTTTTTTTTTTTTTTACTTTTTTATTGGTGGAAGAAAACATATTACATATACATCTTTAAATCATTATAGACTGAAAACTTACAGTAAGATAATCTATGGGGGTAAAGAGAAAAGATAAACGAAAAAGGGATAAAAGATAAAGTACAGAATAAAAAAAAAAGAAAAACCAAAAACATCACCAAATTAAATCATTCATATCAAATACAAAGCCTAACCACCCCACAAATACTAACTTGGGAATGGTACCCCTTAATTCGAAGATGGGTGACCCCAGCCGGTATGGGCCTGTACCCAGGCCTGAAACAGACCCCATATTGTCTTCCCCTTCCTCCTGGCCTGTCTCCCCTTCCGTTCATACAATGATTTTTCCAAGTAGTAAGAGGAAAGCAACCTAGCCAACCATTGTTGCCAGGACGGGGGTCGTGGATCCAGCCATGCCGTTGCTATACAAATTCGAGCCACCGCCATGGCTATGAATATAAATGCCCTACAAGGTCCAGCGATTTCGCCATCTGTCCCAAAGACCATAATTTCAGGTGTAAGGTCTATATCATAGCCCACTACTTCCTTCAAAACAGATTGGATCCCTTCCCTTAAAGCTTTTAATTCCCCACAGGTAGCCATCATATGGATAATATCTGTTCCGTACATCCCACATCTCGGACAGCTTGTTCCTGTCGTACATCCCCATTTGACAAGATGGGCTGGTGAATAATACAAATCAAATATAGTCTTATAATGCTGCGCTTGTAGGGAAGATGATAATAAAGTAGTGCATCCCAACTCCAATGAACTCAGGAAATTGCTACTACCCTCTGCCATTTTCTTACTCCACCTCTCCTTGTGTTTTTCTAAATCGTCAGCTTGTTCTACTAAAAAGATAGGGTAGGTTGACCTAATGGCTAAGCTGGGTTTTGCCAACATGTCATCCAACAATTGGATACTTTTAAATCCCTGAGCCCCCCCTGTTTTTTTCCCTAAAAAATTCCTTATCTGTAAGTATTTGAAAAAATCCCTTTTCTGTAGCCCATACTGTTCCTGTAGGTCTCGAAATGTCTTGACCCCTGAGTTATCAAAAAAATGTCCTAACCGAGTTACACCTAATGTACACCACTTCGCCATATATTTATCGTGAAATATTTCTGGGAGTAATGGATTCTTCTTGATCATAGTATAATAATTATATCTACCTAGTCCTTTTTTTTTACACCAAAATCGCCACCACTTGTGAGCGGCTTCTAACACTTTATACCTAGTTTTTTTGTAATATCCAGGCTCATGGTATGTTACTAGACACCCATTGGCAGCTTCTCCTATCTGCAGCTCATATATGTTGGGGCTGTCAACAATTGTAGTACCTTCCATATCAAATCCGAATAGTGGACGCATGTATTGAAAGGCTGCTGCCAATTGATATAATTTTATATTCGGTAAGGACCATCCACCCCTTTCCCGTGGAAGAGACATATATTTACTCGCTCTCCTGCACTTTCCATATGCCCATATAAACCTCATGATCATTCTGTCGATCTCTTTAAATTTTAGATTGGAGAAATACAATGGGATAGTGCGAAATAAATACAACAGCTTCGGAAGGAAAATCATCTTTATCATATTGCATCGTCCTACAATAGTTAAATGTAGATTATCCCATCTACGTGCATCTTCTCTAAATTTAGCAAGTATAGGATCTATATTTAAATTTACTACTTTATCTACATTCGGTGTGATATTAATACCTAGGTATACTGCATGATCCACCCTCCGTGTATCTTTAATATTTGTATATTGATTAGCCAACAGTTGTGTCTTGGCTCCATTTAACAAATATCCAGAAAACCGACCAAATTTTTTCGCCACCACTTCTATTTCTTTTAGTGCTGAATCAGGGGATGGGGTTAGTATGGCTATATCATCTGCGTATGCTAGAACTTTGGTATCCCATCCCTGCCTGTGAATTGGTGGTATCTTATTATTCGCTTCCAATTGTCTCAGCCAAGGGTCTATATACAGAGCAAAGAGAAGAGGAGAGCAGGGGCACCCCTGCCTGGTTCCTCTCCTAATCAATATAGTCTCAGATTGTCCTCCCATTAGTTGTATTTTTGCCGCTGGGGATCTGTATAAGGCCCTAATTGCTATAATGAATTGCCTCCCTAGCCCAAGCTGTTCCATTACAAACCACAAGTACTTCCACTTTACCCGATCAAAAGCTTTCTCTGCATCCAGAAAGATAGCCGCCATAGGCTCTTTAACAGCTTCCGTGGAGTCGAAGAGTTCTAGGACTCTCTGAATATGATTAGTCGTGTCTCTCCCTGGAATAAACCCGTGCTGCCACGGAAAAACCAGCTTTTTGATCACCAATGACAATCGGGCGGCCAAGATCTTTGAATATATCTTGGCATCACTATTTATTAATGTGATCGGGCGATATGAGGCAGGATTTAACGGGGATTTGCCCTTCTTCTGGAATATGACTATGTTAGCTAGGTCCCAAGACGGGGGGATTTTCCCTCCTTTTTGTACCTGAACATACAACTCCAACATTACCGGAAGCAAAGGTGACTTAAAAACTTTATACAATTCTAAGGGGATAGCATCAGGGCCAGTAGCCTTCCCTGTGAGCAGATTGTTCATTGCCATTTCTATTGCTGTGATGTCTATCTGTTCTCCAAGGAGTAGCTGGTCGCTCTTATCTAGTTTTCCTGTCGTGATAGGATACAAAAACTCTAAGGCTTCTTCATCCGAATAAGCCGCTGTATCATCATATAGTTCCTGATAATACCCATGAAACACCTTTCTTATTTTATCCACCTCTGATATTAGCTGTCCTTGTCGATCTATGATCTCCCTGATTACCCCAGCTGCTGTTTTCTGTACTGCCCGAGCCGCTAATAGCCGCCCGCCTTTTTCCCCAAACTCAAACCTTTGTGCCCGCTGGGCTAAATATTTCTCCGCTATTTTTTGAGCTGTAGTCTCATTTGCTGCTGCTTTGATTATGGCAACCTCTTCCTGTACTTTCGTTATATCTGCTCCAGCTTCTATAGCCATGGCTAGCTGTCTCTCTGCACACTGCAACTTTAATTGAAACTCTATTATTCTCCCTTGAACCTCCTTTTGCCTATTAATACTAAAACTTAATGTTTCTCCACGAATACCAGCTTTCAGAGTATCCCAAACCATTTCTACTGAAGCAGATCCCCTATTGAACCCCAAAAATTCGGTTATCCATTTGGACATATGTTCACGGTATTCTGGATTTTTTAATAGACCTCTTTCAAAGGTCCATCTACTACTCTTTAGTTCTAGCCCCTCCAACTCCAAATCTAGCACTATAGGGTTATGATCTGAAACCATCCGGGGATATAATTCGATCCTAGCCTGCTTTAAGAAAACCGGGGAGATTAAAAAATAGTCAAGACGTGCTAATTTCTTATGCGGAGCCGAGTAATAGGTATAACCGGGATCAGGTTTGCGCAGCTTCACCCAAGCATCCACTAGCCCTAATTCTTGTTGCAAAGCACCCATGGCCTTATACACCCGAGGTTTGCGCCCTTGATACTTTTTAGTTGCGAGTGCTAACACATCCTGTAATCCCTCCCACGAGCCATTAAAGTTAAAATCACCACATATGATATAGGGAGGTACCCATCCTGTGAGCTCAATGGCTAGGGTATCAATTACTATCGGATCGTCCGTGACCGCCCCATATATGGAACATAAAGTGAAGCTGCTATGGCCATATCTACATTCTAAGATTGCCCATCTTCCACCAGCATCAGCCTTTTGCCGAGTAAATTGTAATTTGCTGGTCCGGTCTAAAATCGCCACTCCTTTAGTTCTAGCTTCTTGTTTGGACCAAACAATTGCCTTTAGGCCCAGTGAGCCAAAAATCCTGGAGTTTTTATATTCTATATGCGTTTCTTGCAGGCAGAAAATATCTGCCTTAAAGGTTTTCAATTCTTCAGCAACTCTCCTTCTTTTATGAGGATCGTTCAGACCACATGTATTAATTGATGCAATTCTGAATCTAACCATACCCCCTTTTTTTTTTTTTTATAATTTCGGATCTCTTTTTTTTGGGGTCACTCAAATTTCCATATCTAGCTACACCATCCCTTAGGTTTCCTTTCCTTCCTTTTCCATTTCTTTCCCCAATATCTCTCGTCTCCATTAACTGTTCCCTTTCCACATTTTTCCCCAGTTTTACCAATATGGATCCTCCCTCCACCCTTCTTATTTTCCTTTCCCCATCCCCTTCCCTTTCCCCTCTCCTTTGCCCTCCCCCCAGGCCAGCCGCCCCCTACCCCAACCCCTGCCCCCCCCCCACTGACACTGGCCCCCCATTCTGTAGAGCAATCAGACCCCTAATGGCCTGAATGTTGATGTCGTGCGTATGTCAGCCTGTCCCAGCCCACCGGTACCCCAAGCGCCTATGTCTTCCCTATTTCCCCCCCCCTTTATACTCTATACACTTACCCCCGTCAGATATTCTTTTGCTTTGATTTCTGACGTGAAAACTCTTATTTTCCCACTCATTATAGTTTTTAGCCTAGCGGGAGCCAGCAGATAGGCCTCACCTCCTTTCTCAAAAAATGGCTTGATAAGCTGCCGCAGCCGCCATCTCCGCTCAACTGTAGCATGGCAGAAATCTGGGCGGGTAAAAAATGTAACCCCATTATAAGTACGCGGATTTCTGGGAGGGGTTTTATCAGCAATTTCTTGACGTACCAGATAGCTCCCTAGATATACCAGGACCGCTCTTGGGTATTTAGCGTCTGACCGTTGGCTACCCTCCCGTGTATTTAGCGGGAACCTGTGAGCCCTCTGTACCTCATTGTCCCAGTCCCGATTCCCTAATTCTGGAAAAGCCCCGCGCAGAAGAGTAACCATGTATGCCTGCATATTGTCCCCTTCTAGTCCTTCTGGTATACCCAGAAAACGAAGATTGTTCCTTCTTTGTCTGTTTTCCAAATCTTCTAGCTTCCACATCACATCCGTTAGCTGTCCATCTCGGGTGGCATTCTGTTCTTTGAGAGTGTCCATGTCATCCTCGACTGCCACTATCCGATCTTCCATGGAGCATAGCTTCGCTTCGATTTCCTTGCAAGATTTAGCTACCTTGCGGACTGATCCTTGCAGTCTCTTTGTGGCAACCCTTGCCCGATGGCTATCGATCCGCGTCTCCGTTTGAAGCTCTTTGATTGAGCTATAAATTGACTGCAGGATCCCCACATCGGTGCCTATCTCATAGTTTCTACCAATGGCACCTATCTCTCCGGCTGCAGGTCCTGGATCACTTCCATTTTTATCTTTAGCGGAGCTTTGGTTGCCACCTGTAGAAGTGTCAGCCAAGTTAATCCCTGTATAGTCCCACCTTAAAGACCTACCATTCCTAGATGCCATACTTTCAGAGCCCTCTTGTAAACCAGAGCGTGATTTAACAGATTTCCTTTGGCGAGCCTTACGTACTGTGCACTCCCCACTTGCAGATTTGTTGCCTGTTTCAGATATCTCGCTCTCATCAGTTTCACTAAAACTACAATCAGCGCTACCAGGGTCGGACTCCTCTGTCAAGGAATAAAACTTATCACTACTTTCTCTGCCCCAGTCGATTAGTTGGAGATTTTTCCCCTCCCCCATAATTTGGTCCCGTATCTTAGGACTGCCGGGAGGATTGGCAGGTTTATTCTCCTCTGCTGTGTATCCTGATAGGCCGCCAGGTTTCCCCTTATTTTGGAGGTCCGCCTGTTCGCATTGCTCCACCTGTTGGGTTTGTAACTGCCCATTTTCGCAAAGACTGAGCACTTTTCTAGTTGCTTCCCGACTGATATCTTGATTTTCTGACATGTTTGCTGTAGGATTATCACCGTGGTCTGGGTTTCTAGTACTTGAGTCTAGTGAAGAGGATCCTTTTACTAGACAGTCAGTTTCAGAGGAAGAGGTTGCCATGACAACAGAGGTTCTTTGCATCCCTCCAGCCAGAAAGTCAGTTATAGTAGATTGGTTTTTACCTTTCACTTTGTCCTCCAGCAGGGAGGTAGTACTATCACTTGCCTTAGTACTCATCTTTGCGTCTGTCATCTGTCCTAAGATAGAGGCATTCTCCCCACCCGCTTTTCCGGTTGTAGACGCTAGACGTTTATTAGAGCCCAGTGGTTCTCCTTTTCCTCTGCCAGAGCGCACAGTCTTGGCACCTTCGTTTTTATCTCCCAGATGCCGATTAGCTTTAGGTGCCATGTTTATTATAATGGCCTGAGATAGTGATCTAATGGCTCTCGTTATGCCCACTGCTGCCACAAGTACCTCTATTATTGTTTGCTTAATCACGCTCCTTAATGACCGTGCAGGAGTAGGCATATGCCATAGTGCATTTCTGTATGTGGCTACGAGCATTTGACGCTTCCTAAGATACTACACCTTCCTTCCTAGGAAGATAGAGTCTTTTTCTACCCCCTGTTCCGAATTGTTTCTCCTCTCTCTTCCTACCGCACCTTCTATTTTTTTGTTGTAACAAAAGTGACAGCCCAAACTCATGTAGGATGCGCGGAGAGCTATCAGGAAATATTGATATCCTAAGGGGAATCCTCTTTATGATTACATCCGTATTGCGCAGTTATTACTGCGGAACATAGTGTATAGAGCGTCAATCCATGCGGCTGTAGCTAGCTAACTTTATAGTTACTGCGGCTTAGCCAGACTTCTAAGGTATCCAGACGTAGTACAAAAGTCATGTATAGACACACTGCAAAGAACTATCGGTCTGTGCTTTCCCCCATTAGCAGTAAGCAAGTCATATCACGTTGCTACTTCATTTTAATCATTATTGGTCCTGGCCGGCTATAGAGTTCAATGATACTCGCCCTTCATCCGGATTGAACCACTTCAAAATAATGCGGCCACCATCTGCTAGACGCCTCTGCTGCTACTGCCAATCTCGCCTTTTTAAAGCCAATAAGACCCTCTTTTCATTTCGGGGGGTTTTAATCTGGATATGATGCCTGCATTTTTAGCCCCAGGTCCCTCAACTCCTTAATTCCCGGATAAGAAGTCAGAGTAAATCTTATTTCCTAGCTTCCTGTACAGCCACAAGGGCTACAGTTCGCTAAATCAGGATAGCGTCCTTGTGCCAAGCAAACAAAGTTTTTCTTTTTTTTTCCCTTGCAGTTATTAATAGTTGATTGTAAAGCCTCCTCCTCCCCCTTACCCCAAAGTTACCGCTCTTTGCTGCGAGGGGGGAGGGGGTCCTTGTTGTGGTTGGGCCGCTGTCCTCCAGCCGCGGTGGCTGCCGCGCCTCGCGATCCCGCGAGGAACACAAAATCCGCTTCTGAAGCACAAAGCCTACTGAGGCCGTGCGAGAAAGGGCGGCAGCGGCTCAATACGAACGCGGCCAAGAGCGGCCGGTGCAGCGGCCGGTACTGTGACCGTGCGGCGTCTCCGCGGTCGATTTCCTCCTCGCGCTGACTGCCGTCGCCGTGACGCTTGGTTCCGGTGGGTGTGGCTAATGGGCCTCGCTACGCCGACACCATGTTGCCCCTCGGTGTAGATTTCTGTAGTGCTGTTGGCGTTGCAAAGGATTGTGGGTTGTGTACATGTATGTTTTATGGTGGCGTGGATGTGTGTCAGGTGTGTGCTTTTCAAATTTGCCAATGTGTGTTTCTGTTGTTGGCGGCTCCCGTTTCTGAGCGCGGCGGTCGTTACCGCCAATGATCGTTCGACATCCACTGTTGCCGCGCTGATTGTGTATCATTATTTGGTGGCCAGGGATTGTGTAGGGATGGTGGTGGCGGGATGCTGTGTCCTGCCTTTCCGCTGTTGTTGGCCCTGGTGGTGAGTGGAGATTCAAATTTTTTTGTGCGGAATGTGTTTTTGGCATCATTAATCGGTGGTGTGCAGACCACCGCCACTGGAGATCTTTTGTTCACCGTCAGCACGGCGGTTGGCGGTGATTGCCGCCAAGTTCATAATGAGGGCCATAGTCACCATAATGGCAGCTGAATGAATGAAACTTTATTGCAGCATTGATTAAAAACATTGCAATTATCCACCAATAAAATCAGAGTTAAACCTATTGTGACAGGTGGCCTCAAATCTGTAATTCATGTCTTCTTATAAAAAGAAACTTCTTTAAAAAACAAAAACACCCATTACCCTATTTGCCTAAAAACCTATGATGGCATAACTTGTCACAGCACGTGGCCAGAAATTCATAATACATTTGTTATTATAAAAGATACTTATTTAAAAAAAAAACATTACTATTCAGTTTACCAAAAAGAGTCTGCAAGAAGCTGCATAAAGTGTCAGACTTTCCACAACAATTCATCTCTGTCGTGATGGTTAAAGCATGTGCAAAAGAGCAAAATACAGTGCTCAGTCTTCCATGTGGTTTGATCATGATTAAGGCACAAAATACAGCTTAATAACAATAAAACTACCAGCCACACTGCTGCTTGGAAACAAAGTCAAGAAAGTGCCAGATGTTCCACACCAGTTCATTCATATGTTTGGGATTGAGTCTCATGCAGGGAAACAAAGTGTGGTATCAGGTTTTTCAAGAAGGTTTTCATGGGTGAAGCGCTAAATCAATAAATCCGGATTTATAAAGCATGGCAAATCACCCCTGAGGGTCTCAGGGTGCTGGAGTTGCTAGCTGCTGCGCAGTGCTTTGTCTGTGAGGAAGAGGGAGGCGGATTGAAGGTATCTGGTTGGTTGGTGGAAGGTCATTTATTTGTTGATGTATGCTGGTCCTTTGTTGTGCAGGGCTTTGTATCCATGGGTGAGCATCTTAAACTGACATCTCTTCTGGATCAGGAACCAGTGTAGCTGCTTGAGGTGCAGGGTGATGTGAGGCTGTCGGGGTATGACTCTTGCCGCTGAAGTTTTTATTGACTATAGCCTCTTCAGGAGGCATGCAGTGATTCCTACATAAAGAGTAGTAGTCCAACTTGCTGGTGACGAGGGCTTGAGTGAAAGTCTTTCTGGTGTTCACTGGGAGGCACCTGAAAACCTTACGGCGCATGCTTAGGGTGTGGAAGCAGGCAAACAAGACTGTTGCCTGTTTCTGCATAGATAGCTTGCTGTCCAAGATGATGTTGAGGTTACGAGCGTGGTCTGTTGGGGTGGGGAAAGGGCCTAGTTCAGCAGGCCACAAAGTGTTGTTTCAAGGCGAGGTGTATTTCCCAAAGATGAGGAATTCCGTCTTGTCTATGTTGAGCTTGATACTGTTGTCCTTCATCCAGTCGGCGATGTTCATCATACTTCTATGGAAGTTGGTTTTGGTGGTGGAGGGGTCTTCTGACAGCGCGAAGATGAGCTCGGTGTCATCAGCATATGAAATGATGTTGAGTCCCTGCAATCTGATGGGATTGGCCACAGGGTTCATGTCCATGTTGAAGAGGGAGGGGCTTAGAGATTATCCTTGTGGGACGCCACAGATGATGTTCTTGGGTGCTGAGCTGAATGATGGGAGACAAATTCTCTGGGTTCTTCTGTTGAGGTATGAGTGGATCCATTTGAGGGTGCCTCCCTAGATATCGATTTTGTGGGGTCTGCTGATCAAGATGTGATGAAAGGTGGTGTTGAAGGCAGCTGACAGGCCCAGGAAGATGAGATCTGCAATTTTCCCACAGTCTAGGAGGGCCAAAATGTCGCTGGTGGCTGCAATCATGGCTGTCTCAGTGCTGTGGTTGGCCCAGAATCGGGATTGAGAGGTGTCCAGGAGGCTGTAGTGTTCCAAGTGCTTGGTGAGTTTCTGGTTGATTGCCTTTTCAAGAACCTTCACCGGAAATGGGAGCGGGGAGATGGGCCGGTAATTCTTTAGATCTGCTGGGTCAGTGGATGGTTTCCTAAGTAGGGGCCTTGTAGGAGGCTGGCTCTTTATATGATATTTCGAAATGAGATCTATTGTCCTAAGAGTCCATGGGTTCCCTTACTAGTGGACAGAGGCTTGCTCTAGCAATCCTGAGATGCTCTTTTAGGGGGTAGTGTGGTTGAGCAGCCTTAGGCTCATCAGAGAGGAGCGTGAGACATCTGTAAATACACTCACAATCAATAAATGAGACACACTACTCAAGGAGATCCACACCAATTTTACACAATAACAAGTATCTTTCTATATGTTTTGACAGGGAGTCAATACAATCAGGTAAATACGTTTTGCAAGAAAAATCTTTACAGTTTTGAAAAGTTGACACAGTGCAATTTCTGAAAAGCTTCAATGTTAACCTATGGAAAGAAAAACAAATACTGCATTCAGCTATATTACAGCGACTTACAGGACCAAATTTCCTGAACTTAAGGTAAGTATTGGGCAAGGGTCAGGACCACACTGACAGGTCGCACCTCGCAGCACTGGGGCGACAAGGTGCAGATATGTAGTACGGTGTTGGTGCCCATTGTTGGTCATTGCGGATCGGTCCAGTTGGAAAGAGGCTGCAGGTCTGGACAGGGAGTCCAATCAGGGAGAACCAACAGGTGGGTTCAAGTCTTGAGATGCTTGTGGACTGAAGGGACACCTCTGGTCCTCTTCTCCGCGGGCCAGGGGCTACAGGTGCAGAGGTGTCCTGAGGCTTTTCTTCACCCGAGCACACACATTTAAAGGGGCCTGCATGTACAGTCTGCAGACAGTGAGTCCACAGTGGGCAAGTCCAAGGTGAGCTTTGTCTCTGGAGGGCTGGGGGACCACGTTGACACCATTGGTCCACTTCCACTCGGGCTGAACAGCATGGGTGCAGTGGTGCTTTTAGGTGTCGGATTTTCTGTGATCCGGAGTCCTCGCAGTGGTCTTGAGGTACCTGCAAGATGCACGGAAGCAGCTCTGCTGCTCCACAGGAGTGCCTGAGTCTTTTTTTAAGGCAGGCAGACCTCCCAGGCTTTTGGAGGCACAGAAGCTTGCAGGACAAGTCGACTTTGGCGCAAATCTGCGGGAACAGCAGGGAGGCTGGCAGGGCTGGGGCCAAGTCAGGTGCTTCTTCCTCAGGCTTTGCTTTTGCAGCTCTTCAGTGTCCTTCTTCTTCATAGGTAAGCAGGAATCTGCTTTCCTGGTGCCAGGGCCTCCCCTGAAAACTGACTTTAGGGGTGTTTCGGGTAGTGGTGGGTAGTAGCCAATGGGATACTTACCCGTCGGGTCACTATGCCCCATATATGACCACTTCCTGTAGGAAGTGGGCATTACCCTGTCCCAGAGTTCCTAAATCTACCAACACCAAGATGGCAGATTTCTAAAAGTAGTGTCCACATCAGGTAGCTCACCTCGGGAGATGGACTGACCTGAGTGGGGACACACCTATCTGCATACTAAATTTCCCACCTGTCCTGGTGCCAAATGGGCCCTGGGGTGGGGTGGGGGGGGTCGTAATCTCTCCTTTCAGTGAAGCTAGATCTGCAAACCAAAGGCAGTGGGCCTCCTTGAAGCCCCTGGCCTTGGAATGCGAAGACACAGGTTATCCTTTTGGGTGGGGTGTGTAAACACCTCTTCCAGAGCAGGCTTAGTTTATGACTGCCATGAGAGCAAAGGCCGTCACTTAGGGGGGTCAGACTTGTGTCTTGTGGTGGCAGGCTGGTTAAAACTGGCCAGCCTGCATGGTAGAATTTTCAGGGGGCACCTCTAAGGGTGCATGTATTAATAAATCCATCACTGGCATCAGTGAGGGTTTATTAATATGAGATGTTTGAAACCAAACATCCATATTTTCAGTGAAGCCATCTTGTAGCTGGGGAACTCATGGTGACCAGTGCCCAGCACATGAACTTAAAATGGCTTCCGTGTTCGCTCACTATGTATAAGAATCGACAAAGACATAGCATGGGCATATCTACTCTTGCAGATATGTCCTCACATGAAATATAATACAGGTTGCCTTAAGACTGTAAGGCCTGCTGTTGGGGTGATGTATATATTGCATACAGTGTTAGGGAACATGGCACACAGGTTGTGTGTCATGTCATAGATTTCACTCTTAGCTGCACCAAGACATGCAGCCTGCAATGGCAGTCTGCATGTGCTAGGTGAGGTGTCCCTGAGGGTGGCACAATACATGCTGCAGCTCTTGGGGTCCTTTGTTGGTACCCATGACCAGGGGTACCATTTACTAGGGACTTAGAGGAGGGCTAAAGGTATTGCCAATTGGGGAATAATTGCACAGTTTTAGGGAAAGAGATCTGGCACTGGGGACCTGGTTAGCAGAAACCCAGTGCACTTTCAGTCAAAATTGCTTTGAATACCAGGCAAAAGGTGGGTGTTACCATGTCAAAAAGGGGCACTCTCCTACAGGCCTCAATTCAGCATGTTTCCAGTCCTCAGGGAAGGAGGCCCTGGTGATGGGGGAGTTCAGGACTTTCTTGAGCTTGTTGCCAATCATCTTGCTACCTTGGTTGAAAATGTGCTGGGGACATGAGCTCATGGGTGCTCCCAAGACTACAGAGTTCATGATGGAGATTGTGGCTTGAGTTGTGAGAGGGTTTCATTGGGTGAGCAGGTGTTCTGGGATTTTTGTGTTCATGAGTGTTAGTAGGCTGATGCTGTTGTCGGCAAGGGGTTGGGGTTTTAAATTCTCAAAAATGGATGAGATCTTGTCTTGGAAGAAGTCCACCAGGGTGTCTTATAGTTCTTGGGAGTGGTGATGTAATTTCCAGTAGCTGCAGGGTTGGAGAACTCCTCCTCAATGGTGAAGAGCTCCTTGCTGTGGTTTGTGCTGGCTTACATGTGGTCTAATTTTATGAGTGCTGTACGCCTGAGTTTTTCCCTCTGTGGTCAGAGGTTGAGGGGCCTGCTTAGAACTTTGGTGCAGAGCATGGCTCAACCGAATAACCTTGAGGATATGTGGGTTTTGGAAATCTTCCAAATCAAGTCCATGTAAAGTCTGCGAAAAGAGGGTTTGAGTTCATGCTTATGGTTATAGCAGTAAATCCCTGGATGAAAATGATTGCTTTAACATCTGAATAGCACAACAAATACTCAGATCAACTTTGCAGGACACAGATGCAACGGACACACATGAGCTTGCTGCATCAGTTATAGCCATGAGAAACACTCAGGAGTGCAGGGTGAGCAAGTGGTGTGAGGTTAGGTGAGGGCAAGGGGTGCAGAACAAGTGGGGAGGGCGAAGCACCACAGAGGTGGCTTCATCACTTGTGCCCTCTTAGTGTTCGCGCTGCTCACTGCCTTTGCTGGAGGTGCAGCATGGAGATGAGAGAAGGTGGCTTGTGGTGGCAAACAGTACACAGCTGTTTCTCACAGACCCTGTCATCCCCAGACCCTAGCCCCTGCCACCTGCATCCTATGGCACTCCTGCGATTGCTCACTAGACATCGCAAGGCATCGGGGCACCGGGTGCCTGTATCTAGTAATAGTCGCCTGAGTCTCGCCCCCATTCCTCTTGCACAGTCAGTAGTACCTTTGAAACACCTCCATCCTTCACTTTGGGGACTCCACTTGCAAGCTCCTATAGTTCCTACCAGGGGAGCTGTAGTTTGTGAGTGGAGTGGAGTGACAATAGAGGCATTGGCAGAGCAAGGCAGAGTTCCCTGCAGCGCCTGCAGTCTGCTGCTGGGTTCTCTACATCTGCAGCAGGCCAACTATGTGCTTGGTGCCAGCCCAGACCCCTCTCCCCTTGAATTTGGCCTAACATAGAGGGTGCAATGCCTGGAGTTTGGATTGCCTGAGGTTACTGAAGCACGGCAGACCAGCCTCCAAGTAGCACACACACTCCAGTGCCCGGTGCTGGAGTGCGGAGGCTGCTACTTGCCAAACAGCTTTTGAAAGGCACAGGAGTCTTCCCTAAAGTTTTTCTCAACAACCCCAGAAATCCTGGATCCAGGAACCTCAGAACCATAATGATTACACCCCGGTAGCCTCAGAAAACTATAACAAGAACACTTCAACAAGTACTCTGAGTGGAGCAGATGGGACGGGTGGCAACACTACACAGCTGAAGTAGCTGCAACTGAAATCGTGCAGCTGGGGGATTATAGGTGGCATCTGGTACTGTTAGGGTGCCAACACCAGGGGAAGTTGGTGCTGCAGAAGCAGCGAGCTAGGCCCCGGTTCGCATTGCAGCTCCCTGCCCCACAATTCATGTAGACCAAGGGGCAGATTTAAGAAAAGTGGCGCCACTTTCCTTGCACCCCCCCCCCCCTACTGCCACCATGTGTGTGGCGTATTTAAAGTACGGCACACAATGGCACAGGGTAGGAGGCAATAGCGTAATTCTTTTTTTCATGCTTTTGATGTATTCTGCAGGAGTAGCACCAAAATGTTTGTGCTACTCCTACAGAGTACATAAGGGTCCATTATAAATAATGGTATGTCCCCTTTTAATGCCTGCTCTGAGCAGGCGTTTAAAGTGGCAAAAAAAAAAATGGTGCAATGAAATCTCACAGATTTCCTTGTGCCATTTTTTCGGTCTCCCTAGCAGGTGAAACCCCCCTTGCAGATAATATGTCTGATGCAGGCATATTGTGGCACAAGGTTTTACAAAGTGGCGCAATGCAAGCATTATACCACTTTGGAAATATGGCGCATGGGAAATGCCACCTTAACGCCACATTTGCATCAAAATAAATGCTGCAAATGTGATGCAAGTGGCGCTATGGGCTTATAAATATGCCCCCGAGTGCCTTAGAAAGTCTGATAGATAATATTGAAGTCCTGGAGGCCCTTTGATGGAAGTGTCCAGACAATCGGAGCAAGATAAGGAATGATTTTGTTGCAAGTTGCAAAAACGTGCACAGAATTTTGTTCAGAGAAGAACAGCAGTGATGACCAACAGCAAAGCATGCACAAGGAACAACAGGGTAACCAAAATGTGGAGATGATAACTGGGCAATCAGAAGGAGATTGTGCAATTCCGGGGGGAAAACCCGTTGCTTCTATCTACAAAGGCAGAAGAACACGGCACATCATTATAGTCAGTGAATAGCAAACGGCGGAGTAAACAGGGAAGCAAAATCATGACCGAGTACTTCTCCAGAGTAGCCAGGGAAAATCAACCCACGAACGCAGACTATTGAATTTGTATCACGCTCACCAATCCCTCCAGCAACAAAAACATTTACTTTAACCAACTTAAATAGCTCTGGAATCAGCTCCCAAACTGAGAATAAGAGGAGGCGGACTCAATCATGCCCAAATATCGGAGAAGTAACTAAAATCATTGAGCTCAATGGAGTGTTTATGATAGGTAGATTACCAGAAACAGACCCTGAGGCAGACCCTTCCATGCACATATTAGGTCCTCCTGGGTTTAAGAAAGGGGTGACAGTTGCACAAGTGCATATGGAGTATTTAGAGAAAACAATAATAGAAAGACAACTAGCAGAAATACAGGATTGCCAGCAAGAAAGATTACTGGGAAGTCCCTTGCCAAAGAGAGCAACAAAGGGGGTGGACTGTCACGATCATGCACAATCCGAAAAGGGACAATCACATGATTCACAATGTGTATATCTGTGTGACAGTAGCAACTCAATAAACTGCGGTTTTACAATAAATCATGACAAAGTACTTACTTCTATAAATTCTACCTTGATTGCAGCGATAAACGCACTCACATAATCTTGAAATACAAACTGACACACTACAAACAATACCCCTCAGCATCACAGACATGACCTAGAAGGTAGGTAACATTAACAAAAGGCTCATGTCGAAATAATGCCACTGTTCCGAAATCACGGAGAAACTATCTGCTCTACCTGAAGTGCTCAGAACAATGGTAACAAATCTAAAACCCATCAACCATTCAGGAGCAACAATGGCAGAAAAAACTGGGACAAAAGGGGCAGAGATGCTCTGACTTCTAATGCTCACTGTTAAACTAGCTCCACATTCTCCCCCAAAGATGGAAAAAAAGGGAACCGGAACTACAGAAAGCACAAGACAGTTCCACAAAAACAGCTCATGGCACAGAAAACCAAACTGAGTTGATACAGAAATAACCTGAGAATCCCATAAAAGGTGGGAACAGGTAAGCAAATTTTGGAACTACACCACTAACAAGGTATGAAATAGGCGTGCCATAACAGACAGATAAAGTCAAATCGAACAACAACCTCTAGTCAATATTTCACACAAATAAGACTAAAGGCCATGACCAGGAGAATATCGAGTACAGAGAAACACCAATAGAGGAAAACACAAGCACACAGACATATGCACAAGTCCTACAATAAGAGAGGACAGACAAGAACTCATGAGATTTCACCTAGATCACTCTGAAAAACAGCCCAGCATAAAGAGTGCTGTAAGAGAACCGTCACAGGAAGCAGTGAGCATTGTACCTCCAAACGTACAGCTGATGCAACAGACAGTAACCAAATCCAAATCAGGGGATTGTCCCCCAGTGCACATTTCCCTTAGAGATTATCAAACAGAGTATGCAGACTAGAAGGGATGCTACATTAAGTAAATAACGTTCCTGCCCCAGTACATTTCAAGGGGCAGGAAAGACATACTTAATCAGTCAAATATTTTAAGTCCATTGCAAAATATCTCTTCTCTAACTGGAAGAACCAGCAAGGAAATTATTAGCATCCAGTGTGAAGCAAGTGGTAAATACAATACTCAGGTACATACAATAAAAGCATGGAAAGTTGAGGCTAGGGTCTTCTTGGAGAGGGAAAGATTTGTGGAGAGAGAGTCAAAAGGTCTGCTAAAGGGAGCCCACAGGGTCCAACTAAATTCACACCACAGTAACCTGAGGATATATTATCCACTGAATGAGGGAACAACCCAAACAAGGATCATTTGACCGATGGCAAAGACTACTGAGCGTGAGGGTGACTGGAGCTGGCTAGCGATAAATTTGGGTGGCAGAAAAGCAAGATATACCTAGCATAAAAGTCATCCACTTGGACAGCATCAGTAAAAATCCCCCAACTGGTCCACAATAATGACCAAAAACATCATCTTAAAACTCATGCCTTGGAATGTTGGTGGTTTTAATGGCAAATCAGCAATCAAAAAGCTGCAGGAAGCAAATATTGTGTGCTTCAAAGAAACCTGGGTGGTAACACGAAACCACCTTGAGGGATTCTCAGAACTGCAAAAATCAGCCAGAAAAAGACATCTTTTTGGAAGACCATTAAGATGAATATCAGTGTACATAAATCATTCAACAGAACTAAACATAAAATAAATAAAGGTGGACTCAGATGTGCTGTAGGCCAGGATTGTGGAAAGCTACTCAGGAAATGAAAGCTTGATGGCACTTCTTTTAAAAAAAGGAATATCTCAATGTGACGGGCCAAAGAAAATTGAAACAACACAAAATCTGATAGCCTGTGTGGAAGATCTAATGTATGAATATCCCAGTATCAGATCTTGTCATAAAAGGTGACTTCAACCAACACAAATTTGGCGAGGACGACACAGACAACCAGATTAGCAACCCAGCAGGAAAAAGATTTAACAACTTTCTTTGTACACACAATCTTGCATCTGCAGAGATTATAGCAAAAAAACCTCAGGCTATTAGCAAGAAAAGCTCAGTCTGGTGCATCTCATATCTACAATTTCAACAACAGTTTAACAATCAACTATAATTTCTTAAGATCAAATCTTTAAAAAAACACTGACAGGTTTTAGGATGACTTAGCATGAACAAAGTAACCACACAGTGCTTACCATCAACCTCAACCTTCACGGAAGATCCAGTAAACTACTATCAGCTGTTGATAGCACAAAAGGGATGAAGAAAATAAATTGGCAAAAGGGATCAAGGAGAATGCATGAAATGCAGTAAAAATAGAGGGCTGGAAAAACAAATTGGAAAGCAGGTCAGCAGATATAAACTCTATAGCAACAATCAATGATTGTTCAGCCTGGATTAAGGATGTACGATCTAACCTGTCAGTGGTGGAAGGACTCAAAAATTAACCAAAAAGGAATCAACAGAGAACCTATACATTCGGGTTCCATCACGAGCTAAATGAATGCACCCACAAGGTAAGGAGGGCTACGCGAGCCCACAGTAGATCAGGAACCACTGTAACAATGGAAAAGCGAAATGAGGTAAAACAGGAACATAAAACCCTCACTTAGATTCTAAAACAAAAACCGAATGGTGCAAAATTTATGATCTACTGAGAAGAAATAAACAGCAGCAATTTTGGGAATATATAAATAAGCTAAATAACGAGAAAATAAATAACCGCAACTCTGTGGCCATGAAAGTACGGGTAATTCCTGTGGCAAATATGTACACTGAGAAACCAGGAAAAACACTAACAGTAAATCAAAAATGAACCAAATTATCTATAAGAAGGGACACGAAGGTTGGCCAGCAGTCCGTAAACAACAATCCAATATTACAAACAAGCAGACAGTAACATAAATAGCAAAAAGGATAAGAACATTTGGGGCTCCAGGGCATAATGGACTCTCAAGAGGAATGTTTAGAGAGGCTCCGCCCTTCTGGGCGGGGTTCCTCTCTCCACTATTTTCAGCATGCAGAATTACTGCAGATGTCCCCAACTCATGAAGGAGGTCGCTGCTCCACCCAATATTCAAGAAAGGTGACAACACCAACTGAAAAAGCTTATCACCCTCTTGTACATTGAGGGGAAGGCATATGCAATCACATTACTGCAAGAACTAACAAAGTGGATTGAAGAAGAAGAAATACTGCCCTTTTATCAGACTAGGTTTTGTAAAGGGCACTCAACTGTTGATAACATTGTTAATTTATTTAAAGAAATTTAAATTGATCAGGAGGCCTCCGGCAAAAATAAAAAGCCAACGTTTGCTTGTTTTGTAAACTCTGCTGCTTTTGACAGGGTAGTCCACAACAACCTACGGAGGAAACTCCCAACCTCGAACATTCTGTATACTCTCCTGAAAGCCATTATTTTTCTCTACAGTGGGACTTGGGTTCGAGTAAAACTTGTAAGATAATAGAAGCACAAGGAGTTACAATTATCTTGGGAATGGTTCAGTGAAACTGGAAAGGTGATGATGCAACAGCACATGACGAAGATAAAAGTCTGGGCAGCCATATATGCCTTGTGCAAACTCAACGCAAACTGCACAGTCCAAAAGCCATGGCGATTAGCAGAGTGAATAAGGCAAAACTGCTATCTATAGTGGACCAAACGCAACAGTCATTCCCAGGGCAATGTGAAGCTCATCTTTGAGAAAAGTCAGTGTCAGGGATATAAGTGCATCTTCCAGTTACCGCCATACAGACGTAACAGTTTGTTATAACTGGAGTCCGTCCTTGTTCAGCAAAAATACAAATGCATGGGCACTCATGCAAAGTATTACTATTGAATCATGCAGCCTCCAGCAGGCTCAATGAAGGAGGTAATAAAGCCTATATACCTGGCTGTTTGTCTGAACAGTCTACCGCTAAGCAGCTAGCAACTAAATTCAGTGCCCTAAGACCCTTACAGGTGATTTGCAGCACTTTATAAATCCTGATTGATTGATTGACTGAGTGCTATACACAGCACATAACCATTCCAGGAACTTTTATTTAAATAAAGCAGTGGAGACCCTAAAGTTGACCATCGAGAATTGGAGCTCTGGAGGCACAAGCTACACAGCTGTAAAAGCTTCAATGAACAAACAAGTTCACCACCTCTCACAGGAAAATGACATTGAAGGACTCAGGTAACTACATTGCCCAGCCCCTCACAGTGCATTGCAAAGCAATCTCTACAGCAGGGACGTCTGTTTGCAGGTAATCTTGTCAGGCAGGTAACACACTGAAGCTCTACCACTGGGGAAGCTCCTGTGGAGGGCACTGTCAAGGGACGATTAATGTAATAAACTTAATGCAATTACTGTTGAGTTGATTACAATGGCTGATCCCTGGCAGTGCTGGGTGGCACAAGAATTCCTTGTTCCTTCTATTGCTCAAAGTCCAGAACAAGGAATATTTGTTGTTCAGAGCAGTTCTCCTGCATTCTTCCCTCTTTCTATGCATTGGAGTTGAGCATGTACACAGCAAAATTGTCCCCAGTGTCCCATCTGCATACTGTGGATGGCAAAAAGGCAATTTCAAAGTTTGAAAGAACTTTATTGAATACAAGTAGATACAAACAGAATAATTGTTGTGGCCTCTTGCTATCTTATGCATTCTCTCCACTACCTTAATGTTCCCTGCTGCTCAGCCAGTGAGTGAGGATTGTTCGTTGGAATGTTGACAGTGTTTGTGCTTGGATGATTGGACAGTTGGAGTGAGACGTGCTGAGCGGCAGGAGGCTGCTCCTGGTTGGCCTTTATCTGTAACCTACAAATTAGCTGATAAACCTAATTATTTTATAACCCATAGGTAACCAGCATTGATTACAACAATAATGCATTAAAAACTTAATACAGAAAATGTAGTGAGTGGGTACGGTGATGAATGGGGAGATACTACATGTTCAAAGTTTTGAACACACATAGACCACTTTAAAAAAAAAGAATAAACAATATTAAAATACATGCTCATGATTATATGAAGGATTGTGAAGTTATAAGAAATCATACATTAGGTTAGAAAACAACATATGAATATCAAAGGGGTTTGGAAACCTCATTTCTAATGGGATGACAATAGGATGACGATCACGCATGACGATCTATGGAATTTGTGATGGGGCTCCATAAAATAGAACACTTACTGTCAATTGAAATAGGAAGAATGTATGATGTATCAAGTCTGTGGTTGTAACAGACTGCATACCATCATGACTGAAAACACAGTTTAGAACATTACTTTCAATGTCTTTTACTTTTCTGAAATGCGACTACTAAAAGATCAATTATTTTTATGAGAGATGATATATGCTGCCAATCAATAGATAAACTTCTTTAAAAATGCAATGTGGGAGACGGGCATGTTGGTTTCAAAAATAGTGTTAACCTGATTCCAGACCTGTGACCAGAAAGAGCAAACGAGTCCACATTCAAAGGGCATGTGTTTGAGGTCAGCTTGTTGTAAGTGACAAGTCCAACAAGTGTCTGGGTGATCTGGGTAAATACGATGTAAAGAGACTGGGGAAAGAAGAAGTCCATGATAAATAAAAAATAATGTTTGACTGGTATTGGCAACTCGAGAGGAAGAACTTATTTTTGTCCAAATTTGTCTCCAAAAAGAAACAGTTCAATTTGTTCCCAGATAATATTCCCAAGTCACCTCAGTATCAGATTTAGGTCTGTCAATGGAAGAGTGGCATAAAGCACAGTATATGAGAGAAGCTTTTGGGCTAGTACAGAAAAGAGTACCTAATGTAGATGTAGGTTAGGAGGGTGTTGTGGAAGTGGAGGAAAACCAGGCAGGAGCTTCCAATATGAGATTCTGCAAGTGGAGATATATGTACTTAAAAGATAACGGAAAATGATAAATAGATTGGTCCTGAGAAAAAGTAAGAAAGCAATCATTATTGAATAATTGTTTGACCCAAATTAGGTCATGTTTCCTCTATGATTTCCAACAAATGAAACGTTTTCTGTGTAATGTAGAAGCATTGTGCCAAATGGGAGAGTTGAGAAAAGAGGGAATATCAAAAGAATCAAATAACCTAATAGGTTTTAATAACAAACAAAGATGTTTAAAAATAGGGGAATACATATTTCGAGGCTAATTTGAGAAGGCTAAGTACTCACAGAAAGAAAAGGGGGAAATAAAAGATTCATCCAATTGCACCCATAAAGGAGAATTTTATTAGAGTCCTGAAACCGATGACCAGATTGTCTTAATGAGAAGGCCGAGTGATTTTTTTTTTAAATCAGGGAAATTAACACCTCCATCTGTTCTACGCCATTTTAATTTTATCTGAGAAAAAAGAGGTCTCTTTCCATTCTACAGGAAAGATTAAAGTATGGAATTAATTTGTTTCAAAAATTGTGGTATGGAAAGGGGGATATTGGAAATGCTATAGAGGACACTAGGCACTATCATCATTTTGATGGTATCCAAACAACCAGGAAAGATTCAATGGATGCCAAAGACTGCTTCTTTGAGAGACTCGAACGTTCCAAGTGGCAGTTGATACTTGGATGAGAGGAGAACACTCTCAGACTATAGGTTGAATAGTTACTTTTTTGGGCATTGCAATGTAGTGTTGGGCCCATCATTCTGAGGAGTAAGTTAATCTTATACTCGTTATATGGAGATAGAAAAAGCACTTTATCAAACAAAGATAGGTCAAAAAAAGTAATATGAGGAAAGCAGCACTTGAGTTAAGAAAAGGCAAGTGGCTGATTTTAGTTTTTAAGTGAAATATCATAATGGGTGTATAATGATTAACGTCAGTTCTAGATTTTGTAAAAGAGAGACAGGAGGGACTGTCTTTTATTTCACCAAATTTTATTTGAGGTTGCTTTCTTTGGAAATAAAAATAAAAATTCAAGTGATTTTTATTGACCAGTTATTTAACAATGCAACCATTTCAAACTTGTGATATTTGGTCACAACAAAAAACGGAATTGCAATTAGTATCTACTCGTTGTTTAATGCAGGAAATAAACAGCCACAGACCTGCAGTAGAATGAATTAATCAATTAATGAACCATAGAACATAGCATCAAGGGCACACTGTTCTGCTCATGTACAAACAACTGTGATGTGATGGTGTAGAGTTGGAGTAGCATCACTGTGCTCTGTTAGGTACATGCACAGCTGAATGGGAACTAGTACAACCAAATGTTCTTGAGTCATTTTTTTTATAAAGCATCACAAACACTCAAAAATGAAAGCGTAATGCACCTCACCTTTTGGATTTCTGGGTGTGTTCTGAATAAAGAAGTATTTTAGCAGTTATTAGTTCCAATCAGGGTTTATTGTTGTTCACGAATAATGGGTTCTCCATACTATTTATTTTAAGAAATGGATTTCAAATGGGCTATTTTTCCTCTAATACATGTGAGAAAATAGTTTCCTTATATATACATGCAAGTGTCAGGATCCTGTGTGTTGAGATGGACAATTGTCAAACCTCCCAACAACTCAAGACACTAAGTGCAGCACCACTTTTCATAAATCTGCCCTCAAGTATTTAATGTAAAAAAAATTTGAAATCTCTGACTGTGGAAACCGGCATAGGGCAAGGGCAAATTAAACACAGTTAGCTAGGACGCAACACACCAGGCCTTGTAACATAAGTCCTTTTGCGACTGATACTACAAAACAAATAATTGGTGTTGGACCTGGAAGGTCTTAGAGCGGCAGCCAGGATTTTGAGTGGTCAGACTGCTGAAATTGGATATTCCTGGTGAAATCTCAGCTGGGTGCTAGGAAGGCTGAAATATCTGGAACAGAAACAGACCCAAAAACTAAGTCAATCTCTTTACAATGTAAAAAAATCAAAAAGAAAGTGCAAGAAAACAATAAATGGTGTCATATTACATGGAGATGGCATAATCCACCAATTGAAAATATACTTCATGGGGAGCCCTCCCTAGGTACTATCCCTGTGCAGAGTGACCCAGAAGCATAACAACTAATGGTTTCCTTTGGTCACCATCTTGGACTGGGATTATGGAGGAGGGACTAAGGGATATTCATGTTATGGTTGCCATCCTGCCTAGTTACCATCACCCAAACTGTGATTTAACCCACATGACCGAACTCCAGTTGCAGCCCAGCCACCATAATCCCCACTGCTGCGGTGCCTTCCTCACTGCCGATACACTGCCATGCTGTTGCAAGTCAAATCCATCTACCAAATTCACTCCACATCATCTCCAGAATGTGCTCAGACATGTTGATAAGGTGCTGCTTGAAGAACAGATATTTTCCAAAGCAAAGAGGCAATGGATCCTACTAAAAGGAGTTTTCAGAGTTGTTTATACAAAATGTAAGTTATTCATGAAAGGATGGAACCCTTAAAATGTGGCTTTCCAATGGGGTAGTGCTCATCTGAGGAACACCCATCTGACCAATCTGCACTCTATTTGTTAGGCATACGTTGAACCACTGTAGGATGGTAAATTTTAAACCATGCTGCCTGCAACTATACCCAGCAAGATATGTCAACAATATTAAATGCTAGATGCAAGACTAGTATCTTTGTAGGAAGTGCATTTATTTTTTTGTGGCTAGCTAAGGCTTGCTCAATGATTAGATGTGTGATTAAAACAATACATGGTTGTTGTGGAGGTGATCCAGTTTGGGCATCTGAGGATAAGGTGGCTCTATTATGGCAAACTGAAAAAACCTTAATTTGACGTATGCTTTGATGATATTTCATATAGTCAGGAGAGCAGCTTCTGTTGTTTTCTCTATTATTGGGTATGGGGGGATATCATCTTCATAATATGAAACCACCAGTGATTGTAGCATACTCACCAGGGTAATGGGATGTAGTTGAGCTTCTACACAGTAAAACAAATCTAGCACCTCAAAGGAACAAGCATTGGCAAAGTCAATAGGTCTCACTTTATGAAAGAGCTATCGTCTATTCCAATGAGTTCTAGCTATGTGGTACACCAGCTAGGCTGCTGTTCAGCATGGCTTGAAGTTAGTAGGATAAAAGAAAGTAGAATGGAGTGGAGTACTGTAAAGTGGAGTAGAGTGGAGTGTTATGGAGTGGTGTGGAGTGGAGTAGGGTTGTGTACAGTAGAGTTGAGTGATGTTCAGTCTTGTGGAGTGTCATGGAGTGGTGTGGAGTGCTGTGGGGTGTCAGGGAGGGAGTAGACTGTCATAGGGTCGAAGGGCAGGGAGTGGGGTAGAGTTGAGTTGCGCCGAATGGAGTGGCATAGAGTATCATGGAGTGGTGTAGAGCAGAGTGAAGTGGCACAGAGGGTGTTGTGTTGAGTGGAGTAGAGTGTTGTCAAGTAGAGTGGCGTAGAGAGGAGTAGACTGTCAAAGTAGAGTGTCATTGAATGGAGTAGTGTAGGAGAGTGGAATTGCATAGAGTGGAGTAGAGTGTTTAAGAGTCAAGTGGCGTAGAGTGGAGTAGCATAGAGTGTTGTAGAGTGCAGTGGAGTAGAGTGGAATAGAGTGGAATAGTGTGTAATAGAATAGAGTGGAGTGAAGTGGCATGGATGGGGTTACATAGAATGTCAAAGAGTGGAGTAGTGTTGTAGAATAGAGTGGCATAGAGTGGAGTTTAGTTTATTGGAGTACAGCATCATATACTGGTGTATCATAGAGCGGAGTAGAGTAGCCTAGAGTGAAGAGGCGTAAAGTATTGTGTTACAGAATAGATTGGTGTAAAGTGCAGTGTCATAAGGTGCTTTGGTTCTGAGTAAGTTGGTATAAAGTACAGTGATGTAGTGCAGGGTGGCATAGAGGGAAGTGGCAAAGAGTGGTGCAGAGTAGAGAGCAGTTGCGTAGAGTTCAGTGGAGTAGACTATGGTTTTGCAAGGTAGAATGAAGTGGTGTAGAGTGGACTGGTTCTGGGAAGATTTGAGTGGTGCAGGGTAGAGTGCTGTGGTGTCGAGTAGTGTGGCATGTAGTGCAGTGGTGGAGAGTCGAGTGGTGTGGAGTGCACTTGTGCAGAATAATGTACAGTGGTGTGGAGTGATGCAGAGTGTAGTGGCATAGTGTTTATTGGCATAGAGTTAAGTGGTGCAGAGTAGAGTGCAGTGGCATAGAGTACAGTTGTGCAAAGTAGATTGGTGGTGCAGAGTACAGTGGTGCACACAGGAGTGGCATAGAGTACAGTGGTACCGAGTAGAATGAAGTGGCACAGAGTGCAGTGACATAGAGCACAATGGTGTAGAGAGGCATAGCAGGCAGTGGCGTAGAGTGGTGTTGAGTTCAGTGGCAGAGTGCAGTCTTGTAGAGTGGTGCAGAGAGCAGTGGCACAGAGTACAGTTGTGCAGAGTAGACTGGTGGTGCAGAGTACAGTGGTGCACACAGGAGTGACATAGAGTACAGTGGTACAGAGTAGAATGAAGTGGCACAGAGTGTAGTGACATAGAGCACAATGGTGTAGGGAGGCATAGCATGCAGTGGCGTAGAGTGCAGTAGTGTAGAGTAGTGTTGAGTTCAGTGGCAGAGAATGCAGTCTTGTAGAGTGCAATGGCATAGAGTGTAGTGGCACAGAGTATAGTGGTGCATAGTAGTGTGGTGCAGAGAGCAGTGGCACAGAGTACAGTGGTGCAGAGTAGAACAGAGTGACATAGAGTGCAGTGACAGAGCACAATGCATACAGTGGCTTAGAGTGCATTGGTGCAGAGTAGAGTGGCATTGAGTTCAGTGGTGGAGAGTACAGTCTTGAGGAGCAGAGTGTCTTAGAGTGGAATGGTGTAGTGTGCAGTGGTGCAGAGTAGAATAATACAGGGTACAGTGGTGCAGAGTACAGTGATGCAGGGTAGTGAACAGTGGTGCAGAGAACAACAGAATGGCTTAGCGTGCAGAGATGTAGTGTGCAGTGGCGTAGAGTGCTTTAGAGTAGAGTATAGTGCATAGAGTGCAGTGGTGCGGAGTGCAGTGGCTAGAGTGTACTGGTTTTAAGGAAAGTGGTGTTTAGTGCATTGGCGTATAGTGCAGTGCTTTAGAGTAGAGTGGCATAGAGGGCAGTGACATAAAGTAGAGTGGTGCAGAGTACAACAGAGTGGTGCAGCATAGAGTGCAGTGGTCTAGAGTTCAGTGGCAGGGAGAGCAGTATTGCAGAGTAGACTGTCATAGAATGCAGTGGTGTATAATTGAGTGGGGTAGAGTGCTTTGGCGTAGATGGCAGTGGCATAGAGTGGTGCAGAGTAGAGTTGCAGAGAGTGCAGTGGCGTAGAGTACAGTGGTGCAGAGTAGAATAAAGTGGCATAGAGTGCAGTGACGTAAAGTACAATGGTGGTGTGCACCATTGTACTTTGTACATTGTACAATGCAGTGGCATAAAGTGTTGCAGAATAGAGTATAATAGATTGGTGCAGAGTGCAGCATAGAGTGCACTGCTTTGTGTAAAGTGGTGTAGAGTGTATTGGCTTACAGTGCAGTGATGCAGACTAGATTGCAGTGGCAAGGAGTAGAATGACGTACAATGGAATAGTACATAGTGGAGTGGAGTGGAGTGGTGCTGAGTGAACTGACACTGAGTGCAGTGATATAGAGTAGAGTTGTGTAGAGAGCAAAGTAAATTAGAGTGGTGTAGAATGGATTGACATAGAGTGCAGTGTTGCACAAAACATTGTACAGCCTTCCTCAAGCAGTTCCCCAGTAGCCAGTATGATTGTCACATAAATCCTCTCACTCTGAAGTTAGAGAAAGAAAAAGTAAATACCAAGCTCCTTGGAAGACCGAGCCTTGCATTTAACATTTGGTTTTGAATGCACAGCAAACATGAAAGGATAAGAACAAGATTTAAGGGCCTGTTTACAGAAAATCCAGTACTGGTGGAAGAATACAGAAAATAGGGTTTGGGAAAGGGAGGGAATGAGCTCAAGCTGGACAGCCTAAAACAAATAGAGCCAGCAAATAGAAAGCAATCAAATGTGAGTTACAAACCATAAAGCCAATGGTAAGCAATGGGAGGAATGCGTTCACAGGGAGGCTTTCTGAATGTTCCCAAGATGTTGTTAGCAAACCAGACAGCTGTGCTGTCAGGTAGACTCTGACCTAAAAACAGGTTTCTTGTGAGGAATCCCAAGACTATCCTTGGTACAACCATCAAGGCCTGCCTCAGAAACAAATGCATGTGATAAAAAATGAGTTAGTTAGAGCTCCATTTTAAATTTAGTTGAAAAGTAAACAGTTTACAAATTCAAATGACACTTAAATGAAGTAAATCTAGTGTAGGGACCTTGAGCTATTTCAAAGCAAGTCTGCTTGCTTTTTTTAATCACAATCTTTGCAACTACATTTTTAAACACAGCTTCGCTGATTCCAATCAAACAGTAGGGACTGGATCTCAGGACCCCTTCTGTTACAGCGAAGCCTCAGATATGAGAACCTATCATACCGTTCCCTGTATGAGACATGGCGTGAAAGTAATTAAGTACTGGTGAGCTGCAGGGAGCCCGGCCAGAGACGGGGCGTTAAGGTAAACTGGAAAAACTGTTCTTCTTAGCTAGAGGAATATGGCAACCATAGAAAGGACACGTTTGTAACATACAGCATCAAAGTTAACGTTCCCTAATTACTCTGATTGCCCTCTATTAAGCAAGTATTGCAGGAATGTTTAATGACTAGCTCCTGGTCAATATGCTAGGGCTAAAAGATTGATCAATACTGATTAGGTTTCAAGCATACAACCTCACTTTAAAAAATGGCACTTTTGCTCGCATGTTACCCTATAAAAGATGCGGATGTGTACATGTTACATGTCTGGAATGTGAACACTATACAACTATGCCTTACCTTTAAAGGCACAATGATACCTCACTTCACTGCTGTCAAATTTCGTATTCCAATTTAGTATGCCAATAACAGATTAACTTTTTCCAAAAATCTTCACGGCCTTATTTAAAATTTGACAGCTTTCTCTCAGCTCATTTTTTCAGTTTTGCTTCCTGTGTCAGCTATAAAACCCCTGTTTGCAACCACTATGCTAGAACTGCATTTTACACAGTCTGCGCAATTTGAGTGCACTTATGGTTCACTTATAAAGAAGCCAAAGATAACAAAATAAGCAAACAGTTACCACGTTTTTAGAAAACGCAGAGTCAGTTGAGAGCTGTTTGTTAATTAATCCCTACGCTGCTGTTCAAAATATCAGCTATCCAGGTCTACACAAAAGCGAAACTCCGGGGATTTCTAACAATTCCTTCAAAACATCACTTCATATACACAGTAACTCATTTGAGAAATGAACAGGTTAAACCTTTACTCACAAACCCCCTTGTACACCTTCTAAACTCCTCAAACTACAGGCCTGCAAAGCATGGACACTACCCTTGCAACAAGGTTTTGTGCTAACCCAAAACGTAATACTGCTTAATCAATCCCAAATGGGTTTTTGACCAAAAGAGTAATGTATAATTGATATTGTGGACCGGAGGGGCCCGCAATTTGTACATCTCAAAACTTTATCTCAAGAGAACACCCACAAGTTGATGAATCAGAGGCAGAGTTACACTTCAGTTTCATGAGGCAACGTGTACCCGAGGTAAAGCATCTCCCAATACATCAAAATTGTCAAAAATACAGTCAATTAAATAAAGGGCCCAAATCAATTACTGATTTCTAGATCAGAGAAATAGTTAAAGTGTTAAATTACAAAAATTATAAATAAGTGTGGTACAGAGGCAATGCTGTGAAGGCTCTTGGCAATTAGATCATTTCAGAGAAGTGCAAAATCAAAAGACACAAGCGGGCAGCAAAATCAAGCAAGAAATGGACAGAATCCCTAGCAACATCCAAGTCTTCAGGAAAATCTTCTGGCTTACCCCCAAAATCGAGGGTTTTTATACATTATTTATGCATATGAAATCAGCAAAACTGAAAAATCACTATGGTGTGATAGAAAAAGGTTACATTCTCAGTAAATCAGAGCAGGATTTTATTCAGTGTCATATAGCCTTAACACTTAAGCACTATCCCACTACTTGAATAATTATTCTGCCCACTCGATGCTAATTCCTTCCGAAGGTGATAGAACAAACTAGAAACACGAATAGTAAACTATTATGAATGACTAGGGTACAATGAACTAATGGAAAGACTTTGGAAACATATGCAGTTTGATGTCTGTGGCACAGAACAATCATCAAGAATAGCATGAGCAATGACAATAGAAATAAACAGAATTCTGCTTGACTATGTGCTGCACAAATAACCAGCAGTGAACTGAACAGGGATAAGACAAGGGTGACATCCACCTTGAAAAAACACATCTGCTTTGCCCTAATTGGGGCCTACATTACAAGGGTCTGAAAAATACACATTTATGAGTTATAGGAAACTTGTTTAGAAGACAACAGCACTATATTAGTGTTATATGTGTAATAGAGTGTAAAACACATTTTGTAATATGTTATTAATGCACAAAAATGTAAATGCACAAAAATCCCTATCACTAATGGGAATGAGTGATGACCTAAAACAGATAAGTGATGATGGTACGTGAATCCTAACTCTTCTCTATGACAAACCAAACTTTGACACAATTATCCAACTAATCCTCCTACCCAGACTAAATAGTTGAATTCAAGTCTCAACCCTCACCAGAATAGGATTTTTGACTGTTAACTCACTGTGTTTGTCCCCCCATTTTACAAGAAACTTACAATACAGTTTGTGATGTCTCCCAAAACAACACATTCCTTTAAATATATACTTGAATTCACTGACCATTCTAAAATACTCATCGGATCTTGTATGCTATGGCTATACAGATGATGCAGAAATAGTTTTCAAAATTGAAAAAATAACCTTTCCTTCTATCCCAACCGCCTCAACTGCCTTTACAAAACATCTCAAACGCCACCTCTACAGGATAGAAATTTGCTTCTGCAGAAACCTAGGGCCAGATGTACAAGGCCCTAGAACCACCAAAGTGTCACTTTTAGTGAAGCTCCGATGGCACTATTCATTACACCATATTTACAAGGATGCTTTAGCCACTTTTTGTCCCTTAAGTCCTTCTTGTAAATATGGGCCCCTCCAATGCAGTTTTCTGCTGTAGAGGGGCGTGCAATGGGTGTTGCTTTGGTCAACACCCATTGCTTTTGATGCACCCCAGATTACGAGAAATACTTTTAATCCTCCTCGTTTTTGCTTTTTCTATGTGTGCTACGTTCTGCAGCACACATGGAAAGAGCAAAAGGCCATGAATGATTCTTTATGTGCAGGAAGGCGTTCCTTCCTGCACATAAACAATCATTCAAAAATAACGATTTGGTACCTCTATGTGTACTGCATTCTGCAGAACACATAGAAGTGCCCAATCGCCATTGTAGATTGTTTATGTGAGGGAATGGACACCTTCCTGCACTTAAACAATCAATCCCCGCACTATGGTACAAGGATGCCTGGTTGGCGCTGGCAGCTAAATTTAGCGCTGGCGCAGGGGGAAGCACAGGGATGTGCCGTATTTTTCTAAACTTGGCGCATCCCTGCATTTCAAACCTGGCGCTGCAAATTTTGTCACAGTGCCACACTGCACCACTTTTTTGTAAATCTGGGCCTATGACTTAAAACTGATCTGACTAGTCTGGCGTTCAAGAATAAGCCATTTCTCCTCCCTACAGCTAACAGTGATTAAGTATGGACTCAAACCTTCTATTTAAAACACCACTTTAGTGAAAAAAGTCCCCCAAAAATCCTTACATTTACCCACAGTTAGCCACACTACACCTCATCCTTCAATATTTTCATACCCCCAGGAGGATCGGGCTATAATATCCTTGTTTCTGTCACACTTCTTTGGTATACAATTCCTACTCCTACTCGCCATCACAGAATACAGCACTGGGTGATTATAATGAATACATAACACAGCAGCCAGAATACTGTTAAACGTGCACAGAAAAGAAAACATGACCTGTCTTGTGCAAACTCCAATGGCAAACAATATACCAACAAACTGATTTGAAAGCTCTGCGCAGCACGCATTGAACATACCTAGGAGAGTGTTCTGAATTCCTACAGGAGAAAGTTTGCAAATGCCTCCTTAATTTGAGTGTGAAGGTCCAGCAGGACCCTTTGTGTCATATGTTCCCCTTTCTACAAAAAAGCACAAGCTCTACGAAGCTCCGTTCTGACAACGCATTAGCTTGACACAGGATCACACATGTTCCAAGGTGATTCTGAAGGCACGGCTCTTCTCTCAACTGTTTAAATGTATGACACATTCAAGGTGACCCACGGACACCTCAACATACACAGAAAACAGACTTTCCACTACTGACTAAACCTACCCCAGACGTACTCCCCATGATTGCCACAATCTGTAACCCTCAGACCACACCCACTTTACAACTAAATCCTGTGTTTCAGCATGCCACACTCCTTTCCTGAAAGCACACAACAGGATCCCAATGCCCTTCACACCACACAGGATAACACTACATATCACCCAACACATCACAACTTTTTTTATCAGCCCCTCTACTACAGTGCACGACCTAATTTAACACCACAATAAGTTATACCCTGACAGCCAAAATGCTTACCACACCTTTCTTCAAATTTCCAGACCACTCCATTCATTGTCAGACCATCCAACGCTGCACCACGTTTGCACCACAGGACAAGTACCCTACAATAAGTCATAACATCATTATAATTAACTCTGCAACGTTCCTAAGAGCCCACATAACTTACACAAACCTCACTGCACTAGGCTATAGCACTGTCATTCCTTGTCCCTACTTACTTCCCTCAGCTATCAGTTATGAGCACACCTCTACACTTCATAGACTTTGTGCCTTACATCACATTATCTTTCCACTGTAACAGATCTCATCATGTAATAACCTGTTTTAGTACAACACATCTCTTCATTCCACACCCGATTGAAAGAAAACCTCACCTAACAGCATGTGTATCCATGCACTATATGAAACGTCTTAATGCACCACATACTTTCACTCACCCCACATCTGAGCAGACCTCATCATCACTCTCGCTTTCATACAACTCCCTCCTACAGCATATTACACAAAATAGCAAGTCTATCACCCATTTATTTTAAAGTAACATATAACACCACACTGGATCACAATGCACATTTTCATAACTTATGTCAAGATGCCCCTCATCCCATGCTTAGCAGACTGCAAAGCTTTCCGCCACGACAAGCCATACCTCAGACCTAGGAGGGTTACTGTCACAACACAGATATGCTCACATTTGAAAAACATGACTAGATCTTGTGACACTAAACCAGAGCAAGCAAGGCAAGGTTGAAAACTGCAACCCACATGACTTTGCAATTAATCTACAGTCGGACGAGTGCTGTACAACTTCTTGAAGAGCATATCTACGAGAGGAAATATTAGGCAATTCTCCAAATATGCTATATATTTTGGTAAATGTTCCATTAACTAGACATTCAGGAGACAAGCCATCCTTTCTTTGGCATAAATAAAAGACAGTCCAGATGTCTTAAGGCAATTAAAACTATTTTTTCAGGGGCCCATTGACATTGACAGGGATAGGCGGATCCATAATTCCACAGTTAGTAAAATTTCTACATGGGCTAGCATGGGCTTCATGATGCACGCATGCCCCCCATCTCACCCCCAGGGATTGCCAACAAGATTGCAAGAACAAATTCTCTTCCAGAATCATCCACTAGGAAAACACACATCCTGGCATATAATAGGTTTCTGTGACATGAATCTTAGGGGCAGACATTCCACACCAGTACCTCTGATCATATGAACCCATCGATTGAACTATCTGCCCTGACTGGCATACTCTGTGCTATCCCTGACCTCATAACATAACACTACTGGCTGACCGCATTCTTGAAACCTGGCATTGCTCTTCTGGAAAGATGGTGGATGCTAGTTGTTTTTTCGAGCACTGAATGATGAATGGGCCTATACTACAACTCTTGTGCCCAAAATATATTAATAAGGACTTCCAAAATTACGGTAGCAATTTGATAGGTCAATAAATCCCGTATATTGCTGATATCCTATTTCCAATGTTTGATTACTTTACGAGAAGTGGTGCACTTTACCTTCATATTGTGGCAAATTACCTTTACTCAGAATTCCTTTATTTGCAGAAATTCTTTATCAGATGTTCAAGTAACAGTAGGCAAGTACAGCAAGTGTACAGGCCATGTACAAGAGCCTCAATATATACACTTTGACTGAGTTTAATTTCAAATTTACGGAACATATCCCTTTAGCAGGTTTTGAGGGAGAGGAGTAGTTTAGGTTAAAATGATAGCGTCAAAAACAAGGCATATGTATTATCCTATGTATCGGACCTTTTCTGTACAAGGAGGCCTAGGGTGAAAGGAACGGGGGATGCAGATGGATCTATATGATGATAGATATACTCATCCATCAGACATACAGGTCAATTGGATCCTGTCACCTGAAGTCATTCCAAAAGTTAACATCACACTAAACAAACAGGTTACACCCAGCAAAGTAAGGATAAAAGCACAAGATGTCAATATATTCAAGAGAGAAGTAATACAGTGCAGTGTTGCCTCTCTTCTTCTTCGCCATGAATTTCACCAGAATTATCTGTAAAACAAAGGAAACTAGATACTTGCACAAAATGAGTTAAATGAATAGCATCTTAACAAGTACTTGATTCGATCAATTCGTTTAATTACCTTGCACGAAATTCATAGCAATTTACACCTCATCGTCTAAAACTTTGTCCAGTTCAACTCAGATGAAAATGTATGTAGACCCACTGTCGAAATTGTCACATCTACAACCTCCAGAACCACGAGTGCCATCTCCTTCATTCAGATTTGAACCAGAACATTTAAATTAGTTATGAACCTGAAAGTAAATATTCGGACTGTTCTATTCATTGCCCCGCATACCAGCAGTTTCATTTTAAGGAGTAACCATGTCCATTCATTTTGCCTTCAAATGCATAATTAGTTCCCATAAAACCTATTCTTGTTAAATTTCTTCAATTGCAATGGCTATGTTATGTCCAATGTACTACTGTGCAAAGGTCAAGCCCAACCAACAGTTCATTCTAGTTGTCTTCTGGTGAGAAATCAGTTTCATGCTATGTGTGTGCTCTCCTGGCATGATTTGCAGTCCCTGCTGAAACCATCAGCTATTTGCAGGTCATGTTTTGATCTTGGCGTGGCTTTGAATGTCATGGACAGCTGTCTCCAGCAGTGATTCTCTAAGTGTCCCTTTCAAGAGCTAAAGGACTTCTGACTATCTTGTATCCTGCAGCCCCAGGTCTCTCTGGCTGTTCCGAAGAATTGGTGATTTTTTGTCCTTTGTAGCACAAACGTTGCAAAATGACAGTCTCTGATAGAGGAGATTTTACTACTCAACAATGTTTTTCGTAAGTAGTATGTAGGTAAGGTGGATGAAGAAAATAATTTTGGAATATGGGAGCAAAGACTGAACGACAGCTTAGTACCCTGAATGCTGATGTAATATAGTGCTTGGTCTAATCAGTCGGGTCCAGAAACTTCAAATTTGAGCATTAGGTTTCATTGTTCCCGAACCGTCTGTGGTTATTATGGTATACAGCAAAAGACAATTAACATCCTAGCAGTGCATGGATGACCTTCATAAACTCGCCCTGATCGAATCAACACACATCGCCAGTAAAATCATGCACACGACAAAGTATTTGCCATCAGAAAGCAAAATATTCAGCATAGGCGAAAATATGATATCTAGTTATATATGTGATGTACTAATATGAAGATAAACCGTATTAACGTTTAGTGGTTCAATTGTGTTACATTCTGTTTTAAACACGTTGGGAATTTAATAAGAAATTTCCACATCCCTATTGGCTTAGCAGCTGCTCTTGCTTAACTGGAAATGTAAACAATGTTCGGATGCCATGACAACATGATGCTGTTATAAGCCATACCTCACTGTCCATATATGTGTTTGTGTGTATGTCACCTGTCATTTTCACATCACACAGATCTCTTCCTCATACACAATAACCCAGTGAGCTACCTCGTGCCTGAAAATGTTGCCTTACAATCTATTTGGTCGTGGCTCTGAGCATCAAAAATTGAAAATTGGTCAATTTTGATCCTGCTGAGACCGTCTGTGGATGTTTCACAGCCGAGACATGGTTGCAGATACTAACGATGGCCTTGAGCATATGAAAACGTCTGGCATCTTATTCATAATGTATGCAGTGCAATGTTTAAAAAAAAACAAATACCCGTGTGTTGGTACAAGATATTTTTAAAATTTCTGAATGTTTTTATTAAGTTTTCATGAAACAATA
Organism: Pleurodeles waltl; assembly: GCF_031143425.1. Classification (NCBI taxonomy): domain Eukaryota; kingdom Metazoa; phylum Chordata; class Amphibia; order Caudata; family Salamandridae; genus Pleurodeles; species Pleurodeles waltl. Next base: position 461,185,223 of record NC_090442.1, read on the forward strand.
AAACAATATAATAAAACAGAAAAAAACTGCCTGGGGTAGCAGGGTTAAATGGCAAAGCCAAGATCTGAGTAAAAGAGTTACAGTATATGTTCAAAACTTTATCAGAGATTCAGCTTGTATGCCAAATGCCGCAGATAGATTGAAAAGTATCTAAAAGGAAGGGAGAGAGATTGAACTAAGGGATAGAGAAGGAGAAAGAGTGGCAGGGGAAAATAGAGAGGGAATCAAGAGGGAGGGACCAAGGAGGGGCTAGGTGTGGAGGGGGAGGGAAAGGGAGTAAGGGTGAAGGTAAGAGTTAGGTAAGGGTTAGGGCGGGCATCTGGGTGAACTGCTGTTAGTGTCTGTAAAGGTTGTTGTATCGGAGGATTTATGGGGGAATAAGCATTAGGGGATTGGAACTGTTTAGTGGAGAACCAAAGGTCAAGCGGCTCTATGGTGGTAGATGTTTTGGTTCCTTTCTGAAGTTGTTTGCAAGAAGGTGTTCAGGGATTTGTCTGCACCTCTGGTAAATTGAAACCATGCTCACCTGGTATGGGTTGATAATTTGGAGAGGTCTTTTCAGTTGGTTAAGATGGATTTGAGACCTTTTGTTACAAGAATATCCAGGAGGATATGTTCTTCTTTGCTCATTGTGTAAGTTACCCCAAGTGGGGCTCCAGGGGGGATGAAGGGCCTAAGGCAATGGAAGAGAAGTCAGGAGACCATTTAATGTGTAGGATTTGTGATATGGTTACGCTGGCCTCAGTCCAGAAGTCATTAATGAATGAGATTTTGATGAGCAGGTGCTCGATATCACCTGGGGTTTTTCCACAACTCCAGCAAAGATTCGTGTCTCAGATACCATCTTTAAATAGTTAAGTGAAAGTCCAGTGGCACATTTAAGCAGGCCAACATCTGCATTCTGCCAGGGAAGGGGTGATTTATTGGCCATCAGGTTAGCCCCAAAGGAGGGCCAGTTTAGGATCTCAGGGTGAAGTGTGTGAGTAGTATTTAGTAGGGGCACCCATTTCTCTTGTACTTGGTGATGAAAGGGCATAGAGGGCGGAGGCTATGTGCCCACCAATAGCTAATTTATTTAGTACAAACAGAAGGCATGGTGTTTTTGGAGGTTTGTGTCTAGCTAAGATGGCCTTGAGTTTCAGAATTGTATAGAAGTCAATCTCTTCTAAGTTAAAAACATGTTTGATGCAAGAGAATACCTTTCTGAGCTTAGTTCTCGAAGTATAGTATTTTCTCATTTTGCTTGATATTGTCATTGTGCCACAGTAAAGCTATAGCAGCATACATCATTTTATTTGTAAGTTTGCTGTCGATTTTCTGGAGGGTTTGGGAGGTTCCAGCAAGGATAAGGGAGGAATCTTCTGCTATTATCTTTTTAGTTGTCAGTATACATGTAAGGGAGAGCAGAAAAATGAGACCCTCTTCTATTGTGAACCAAACTGGAAGGAGATTGGAGACTGAGGTAAGCCAGAGGTGTCCTTGTCTAGCCAAATGTGCCATTTGGTATCTTCTAAAATCCAGCAGATTTAGGCTTCCTAGAGACTTGTGTCCTCTTAGTTTCCTGAGAGCTATTTGAATTTTGTTTTACTTTAAAAAAAAGTGTTCATTGGGTGCTCAAGTTTGAAGAAGAAGGAGTCAGACAAGGGGATTGGTAACTAACTTATTAAAAAGTTGGTAAGTGACGAAATCATCATTTTAATAGTCTTGGTCTCACCAGGTGAAGAGTCTAATTGTCCTATGTTCTAAGAGGGTTTTTAACCTTAGATGAGAATAATTTCTAGTTATGATCAACAATTCTTTTAAATCTCAATTAAACCATATTTCTAAGTATTTTATTCTTTTTTGTTCCCACTTCTGAGTTTAGAGTTCCCTATTATAGAGTTGTTGCAATGGCTGTTGAGTGAGAGGATTTCCGACTTTTCTTCATTAAGGGTATAGAGAGTTTAGCATAATCGTTAACTGTAGATATTATGGCAGGGATTGCAAAGTCTGCTTGATAAGTGAAGATTAAATATCAACTGCGTATGCCACAATTTTTTGTGGGCCAGCAGAGAAAGGGATCTTTGGGATTGCTTCATTCTCTCTAACGAAGATGAGTAGAGGTTCCAAAGACATCTGTAACAGTATGGGAGATAAGGGGACATTTCTGTCTTGTGCCTTGGTAGAGATTAAAGCTTTTTGGTAGGCTGACATTTATATTGATTTTAACTTTAGGGTCCTTGTATAAAGCCAAACACATCTTGCTAAATTTTGGACCAAGGTTGAAGGCTGTAAGTGTTAAATGGAGGAAGGGCCAGGGAACCTTGTCAAAGGCCTGTTCTGCTTCCAAAGTTATTGCGCAGGCTGGTTGTGTGAGAGGTTTCGCCTTCTCTATAGCATTGCTAAAAAGTCTGCTATCTACTATGAATTCTCCTCTAATGAATCCTGTTTGGAAAGGGTGTGTAATTGTTTTGAGAACAGGCTCCAACCTGAAGGCCGGGATCTTAGTACATATTTTCCAATTCATGTTAATTAGTGAATAAGACAGTAGTTCTTGGGGTTGTTTGAGTCTTCTCGTCTTTTGGTTTAACAAGGATGGGAGCCTCTAACACTGTGCCCTGTATGGTTTTCCAGTTTGCGTAGTGTGTGAAGAGGTTTTTGAGGGGGTGAATTAAGAAGGATCCCCATGTATGGTAAAAAGTGGCAGGGAATGTATCTCGGTCCAAGACTTTTCCCCTGTTTTAGTGATTTTATGACTTTCCCCCTGTTTTAGTGATTTTATTGATTTTACAATTTCTGATTGGAAATGGGGTAATTAACAGTGTCCTTTCATTTCTTGTCTATTTTTGAGAAAGTGTGACTTTTGAGGTGTTGTAGGCACTCTGCATGAGGTGTAATTCCTTTTAAAGTAAAGTTCTTGGTAGAATAGTCCACATGTGGAGAGGATGTTATTTTCTTTATTGGAGGAGATTTTATTACTGTTGTTGATGAAAATTACTTTTGTTAAAATGAACAGGGTAACCCAATATTCCCCACTCATAAAGCACACAATGTTCATGGAGGAATCTGTGCATACAAATATTTCAGTGATATTAAACACTGTGTAATGTTGTAATTAGCCATAAATAAAATTCCATAAATTAACAAATCTTCAAACAGCATGTGATTCGATGCTGAGAAAATGAAGAATTTTTATATATTCACTAATAATATATTCATCAATATTGCGAAGCAACATGAATTGTGACTTTATATTCTCCATGATGCAATTTATCACATGAGCTGCTGGCGTCCATTACAAATCAAATAAAATCAAATCATTAACATTTATAAAGCGCGCTAATCACCCGTGCGGGTCTCAAGGCGCTAGGGGAAAGAGGGGGTTACTGCTGCTCGAAAAGCCAGGTCTTTAGGAGTCTCCGGAAAGCGGAGTGGTCCTGGGTGGTCCTGAGGCTGGTGGGGAGGGAGTTCCAGGTCCTGGCCGCCAGGAAGGAGAAAGATCTCCCACCCGCCGTGGAGCAGCGGAAGCGAGGGACAGAAGCGAGTGCGAGGCCAGAGGAACGGAGGAGGCGGGTGAGGACGTAGAAGCTGAGGCGTCGGTTGAGGTATTCCAGTCCCTTGTCGTGGAGGGCTTTGTGTGCGTGGGTGAGAAGTCGAAAGGTGATCCTTTTGCTGACTGGGAGCCAATGCAGGTGTCTCAGGTGTGCGGAGATGTGGCTGTTGCGGGGTACGTCGAGGATGAGGCGGGCCGAGGCGTTTTGAATGCGTTGCAGGCGATTTTGGAGTTTGGCTGTGGTTCCAGCGTAGAGGGTGTTGCCATAGTCCAGGCGGCTCGTGACGAGGGCGTGGGTCACGGTTTTTCTAGTGTCGGCGGGGATCCAGCGGAAGATCTTGCGGAGCATGCGGAGGGTGAGGAAGCAGGCGGAGGACACGGCGTTGACTTGCTTGGTCATGGTGAGAAGAGGGTCCAAGATGAAGCCGAGGTTGCGGGCGTGGTCTGCGGGGGCCGGTGCGGTGCCGAGGGCCGTGGGCCACCAGGAGTCGTCCCAGGCGGGCGGGGTGTTGCCGAGGATGAGGACTTCCGTTTTTTCAGAGTTCAGCTTTAGGCGGCTGAGCCTCATCCAATCTGCGACGTCCTTCATACCCTCTTGTAGGTTGGTCTTGGCGCTGGCGGGGTCCTTAGTGAGGGAGAGTATAAGTTGGGTGTCGTCGGCGTAAGAGGTGATGATGATGTCGTGCTTGCGTACGATGTTGGCGAGGGGGCTCATGTAGACATTGAAGAGTGTCGGGCTGAGTGATGAGCCTTGGGGTACGCCGCAGATGATCTCGGTGGGTACTGAGCGAAATGGAGGGAGGTAAACTCTTTGGGAACGGTTTGAGAGGAAGGAGGCGATCCAGTCCAGGGCCTGGCCTTGGATCCCGGTGGAGCGGAGGCGGGTGATTAGGGTGCGGTGACAGACGGTGTCGAAGGCAGCCGAAAGGTCGAGGAGAATGAGGGTGACTGTTTCACCGTTGTCCATCAGGGTTCTGATGTCGTCTGTGACTGAGATGAGGGCGGTTTCCGTGCTGTGGTTGGTTAGGAATCCAGTTTGTGAAGGGTCGAGCAGGTCGTTGTTTTCCAGGAAGGTGGTCAGCTGTTTGTTGACGATCTTCTCTATTACCTTGGCTGGGAAAGGCAGGAGAGAGATGGGGCGGAAGTTTTTCAGGTCGCTCGGGTCAGCCGTGGGTTTCTTTAGTAGGGCGTTGACTTCGGCGTGTTTCCAGCATTCGGGGAAGGTAGCAGAAGAAAAAGAAGAGTTGATGACAGCCTGGAGGTGCGGGGCGATGATGTCGTCGGCTTTGTTAAAGATGAAGTGAGGGCAGGGGTCCGAAGGGGCGCCGGAGTGGATAGAGTTCATGGTGGATTTGGTTTCTTCAGTGTTGATGTGGGTCCAGTTGTTGAGGGTGATGGTCGGGGGTGCGGGTTCGGTGGTGTTTGGTTGGGTCTGGTGTCCGAAGCTGTCGTGGAGGTCGCTGATCTTGCGGTGGAAGAAGGTGGCGAGGGATTCGCACAAATCCGGTGAGGGCGTGACGGCGTTGGCGTTGGGGTTGGAGAACTCCTTGACGATGCTGAAGAGTTCTCTGCTGTTGTGGCTGTTTTCGTCCAGTCTGTCGGTGAAAAAGTTCCTTTTAGCAGCGCGGATCAGGTGGTGGTGTTCGCGGGTAGCGTTCTTGAGGGCGGTCATGTTGTCAGCGGTGTGGTCCTTGCGCCAGGCCTTCTCGAGAGCACAACAAGTTTTCTTAGATTCTTTGAGGGTGTCAGAGAACCAGAGAGGTTTTTTGGTTTCTGATTGTTTGGAAGACTGCATATAGGACTCAAAACTTTTGCGGTTGGAGAGTCAGCAGGGTTGGTGCTCTTCTTCTGTACCTTGGATGCAAAGGGATTGGGGAGTCCCCAGTGCATTTGTAGAAACACACTAAAAAATTTCTTTGTTGCTTTGCTATATTAATTAATATATTATCAGTGATTATATACAAATTCTTAATTTTTTCAGAAACGAATCACACCAAGTTTGAAGATTTATTCATTTATGGAGTTTGATTTATGGAAATTACATTTGGGTGTCGGTAATTTTGTTTGAGGAAAGATCCATGTAATGTCCTTGCTTTATTGTGCCAACTGAATGTGATGCCTTTGTTTCTATTAACAATGAGGTGTGCTTTGTAACTTACAATTTTATTGTATCTGTATTTTAGTTTTGTCAGAGAAGTTAATTGTGTTCTGTCAGGGTTTTGTTTTAGTCTCCCCACAAGATTTTTCATCTTGGCTTCTAGGGATTCTAATAGTAGGTTATCTTGTTTGTTTTTTCTGGGCATGAGTTCAATCATGTAACCAAAGGGCATCCCACATTACTTGGTAGTTAAGACGCTGTTGCGATTAAGATTTAGGTAATGTATTATTTCTTGTTTAATTGCTTCCCTAAGGTGAGGAGATTATTCATTCTCCAGGACCTTATTTTGAGGACCAGTGGGGTAATGTTATAGGAGACAGAGATGTAAGTATGGTCAGAGATAATTATTGGTTCAATTGTGGGATCATAGGCATTAGATACATTTGATTAGTCCACTAAGATATAGTTGATGAGAAAAGTATGGGAGAAAAAGGTGCAATCCATGCCAGTGGGGTTGCCTAGCCTCCAGATATCATTCAATCCATGATTGTTACATATATTGAGCATTTGTTTGTGGAATTTGTTAGGTATAAAAGGGCAACTGGAAATCCTGTCAAGGACTCTGGCCCAAGGTAGGTTGAAGTTGCCAACTACAAATAGCCTGAAACCAATAGGGATGGAGGAGATTTTTCTATTCAGTTGGATCTAGAGGTCAGGGTGGTCATTAGTAGGGACATATATGTCTATAGTGTAAATTTCTGTACTGTATTTTTTGTGTTCTGGTTATGAGCCATCTGCCTTCTGGGTACAACAGAGGAGAATATATGTGGTCCAGAACATTTTGAAACAAAGTTTGTGGCTAGGGTACATGTCATGTCACTCACTCAGTTTTTGCGTAATAGTATAGCTTCTTTGAGTTTGATTTTGGCTTCCTGTAGGAATATTATGTCTCCTTTTAATTTGTGAAGGTAGTCTAGACTTTTCTGGTGCTTGGTGGGATGGTTTAGTCCCTTCACAGTGAGGGAGAGGATCTTTAACCTGTGCATTTATGGAGAGTAGTACTGGTGTGTGTAACAAAAACTCCGGGTAAGGACAATTGAGATGACCACCCTGTAAGGGAAAGGTAGGATGGGAGGGGGCCACAGTTGGGATAATGGGTGTGGGAGTGGAGTAGATAGAGGGAGAAGTGAGATGGATGAGGTAGGGAGGAGGGTCGACGTGGGGGAAAGAAGAGTAAAACGGAAAATAAAACCCCATTCTTACACCCACCCCATTCACAAGAAAACATACAGTAAGTGGTGGAGGCCATGAGGGACCAAGCCTAAGAACAACCACGTTGTGGAGCTACCTCATGATGTGTGGTATTGATATATAATAAATGAGGATTATCCCTATATAAGTATTTAATAGGAGCTAGGTGTCACCATTGAAAGTCATAAAATACTGAGGGTAAATGTTAGAAATTGGGTTACTGATTGACTAGGGTGTGAGCCCTGGTGAAGCAGCAACCACAATATTAGGCAGGGTAAGGAACAAGTAGACCTCAAATTAAACTGTTTCCATTCTCTGGTAGCTTGGCACAGAATGGTGAGGTTTAACTTAGAGGCAAGATTTCAAGCATTTGTGCAACACATCAAACAGTAAAACAGTGAAAACATCACAGAAAAAGATCCCAGACCAGGTTAGAAAAATGGAGCCTAATTTAATAAATAAAACAAGACCAAAATGGCAAAAATCCAATTAGTAGAACTGCAGATATTGAATGTAATTTATTTTAGGGTAAATAGCACCAAAAGGCCGAAATTCACAACTGTGGATATTTGGTCGTGCCAAACTGGGACAAAGTCACAAGGTCAGGCCAACTGTGATGGAGCATGGGCTGGCTTCAGGAACCCTGTCAGGCCAGCTGAACAAAAGTACCTTTAATCCTGCAGAGTGTTGGGTGGATATGCATCGAAAATGCACCATGTAGCTGAGGTGATGTGACGGTTTGGAAATGCAGTGAGGCAGCAGTGCAAAGTCCTGTTAAATTGTCTGCTAAGATCCTGTTGACTGGGTTTGCAATGCGAAGTCCTGCACAGTCGAGGTGATACATTGGTTCTGAAGAGCTGCGAGGCTGCCGTTGACAAGAGATGTGAGGACCTGCACCAAGGATGCGTCACACAATGGTGGTTCCAAAGGCAATGCAGACTGTAGCGACAGTGCAAGCCTTTGCTGCGGTTAAATCCATGCAGCAGCAGAGATGCGTCAGCTCTGCTCAGGGTTGCGCCATGCACCAGAGGCGATGTACTGGTTCCGTTGGTACCACAGAGGCTGGCCAGGTACTCAAGACCCACTTTCAAGGAAACAGTGGACTATTTGGGACACACCTTGTTTAAAGAAGGTGTGGTTCCCAAAATATCTTTGGTTGGTGCCATTATCAAGGCCCCAGGACCAAACAAAGAAGAGAAGTTGCTTTTGTTTGCTGGGTTTTGCAGTACTATAGTAAATGTATTAAAGACTTTGCAACTAAAATGGAACCATTAAGGGAACTGACAAGAAAAAACACAGAATTGGTTTGTACTGAAAGATCAGCGACAAGCGTTTGATCTCATTAAGAAGGAGATGATGGAGGCGCCTACTTTGAAACCTTTTCATGTTAAAAAACCCTGCATCATTACAGTGGATGCAAACCTGTGCGGGTTAGGAATTGTATTATCGCAGCATAGTGGAAAAGAAGAGTGGAGTGGAGCATTTGCTTCCCGCACTCTAATTGATACTGATAGACTATGTGCTGTGATAGAAGAGGAATTGTTAGCATGCATCTGGACTGTGGAACATTTTCAAAATTATGTGTGGGAATCTCATTTCACATTGAGAACTGACCACAAGCCTCTAGTGGTGATTTTATCTCCTGCAGGGGGTCTAATGCCACAGCACATATTGCACGGTTAATGTTGAGGCTCCAGGTGTACAACTTTGTAGTAGAATATGTACCTCAAAAGAAGAATATCACAGCAGATTGTTTGTCCAGACTTCCTTGTACTACGATTGAGGGTACTAATGAAACAGAAGACACTGAAGTAACATCTAACAATGCTGATGTGATGTCTGGAAAATTTGAAGATGTGTCTGAAGAGATGTGGAAGATTGCTACAGAAAGTGATCTTCTGTTGAAAAAGGTTGGTGAACATGTTAAATGGGATGGCCATCAAGAAATGAAATTTCAGCTGAATTGTTCCCTTATTGGGACGTTTTGGGAGAATTGAAGGTGGAAGGTGATATGTTGTTCAAAGAAGGAAAATGTATACCTTCTGCCAGTTTGAGGGATCATATACTATCCGTAGCACATGAAGTACATTTAGGAATTTCAACAATAAAAAGATTGGTAAGAACTGTTTTTGGGTGGCCAAGTCTTGACAGGGTAGTAGACAGAGTTGTCAGAGAATGTAATGTGTGAGAAAACAGGGCTCATTGCAGAGGCCCCCTAACTTTTTGCCCCCATTTTTCACTTGTTGCTGGTGTTTTCCTGACTCTGATGGTGCCCTGGATACTGCTAACCAGTCCAGGGCCTGTGGTCTGTATGAAATAAGTATGCAAATTAGGCTACTTATAATTGGCTATGTCAACCTACATATAAGTCCCTGGTATATGGTAGGGCATGTCGTTTTAGGGACCCCACCATAGATAGTGCACCTGTAGGTGCACTGCTGAGGTGCCCAGGATCATTTGAAAGGCAGGCCTGCCTTGATGGCTGCTTTTGAATTAAAGTTATATGCAATTTCGACTTTGGAATTAAAAGTACTTCCAAAGTATTAAACTGCCTTATTTTTACATGTACGTCACCCCTGAGGTGTGCTCTATGTGCCCCTAGGGCTGTGTGCCATGTAGCTATGAGCAGGGACCTTATAAAAATAGTTTTATGTGCCCTGGTGAGGCAAAACAGCCAAATGTGTTTTTCCCTCACTGTAGTGAATGGCCTCCATAGGCTAAAATGGGGAGACTTTATTTTAATTAACAAAGTGCCCTTAAGTGTCAGATACCTCGAGGTTGGTATCAACTTAATTGTTTTAATAAATTCCACAAATTACAATTGTTGGATTTAATATAACTAGTTTGGGTAAAGAGTTTTAAACTCTACCTGAGAAGTTGCCAACTTCAGCTCTCTAGTGCCCTTCTCTGATTGGCCAGCCTCTGGCAGCATGCTGAGGCTGCCTTGATGAGGTGTGAAGTGGCCTGGGCTGAACACAAAGAGATGTGCCTGGGGGAGGAGGCCTACCTCAGCAGATGGGGAAACAGGAAGGTGGGAGGGTTGCCAAACTGGTCTTCAAAGGCAGGGCAGGACTTTGGAGTAGCCCAGCACCTCCCTCACATCCTGCAACCCAAGACAATTAGGTGCCCTCTTGATTAGATTAGGAGTGGGCAGGAGAGGGGTGTGTTTAAGATTTTTAGCCACACCAGTGGGTGGGCTCAGCCAGATGTAACCTCCAAAAATCTGTTTCAGCCATGATTAATTTTTGAAGAATGTCCCTCCCTGGGACTGATTTTTGCCACACTTCCCAGGAAGTGGTCCTCACAGGGGAAGGACCCTGCATCTGATTGGAGAGCGAGGACCCCACCACTGTTTTTTACCCAGGAGCAAGGATAAAACTGGCAGAGCTGCACCCATACCTTAGATCCCTACCAGATCCCTACAAGGAAGAACATCAGAAGAAGGTCTCCCCTGCTAGACCCCTGACCTGCACCTGGACACTGCACTCTGAAGGACTGCACTAGCTGCACACTTGGGCTTCACCACAAGAAGGACTTTGCCTGGCTTCAACTAGTTCAAGGAGGGACTCCCTGTTTGCTACAGGTACAAAGGAGCTGCCCAGAGTCCTCTGCATCAAGTCGTGCAAGCAGTGCCCAGCTGACCAGCACCCAGTGGCCATTTGAGGATTCTGACCAGGTGCATTCTGGGTATTGTTGTCCCAACTCCCAAGGAATAACTCAGAGCTTCTGGAACCTTGGATCAAGTTGTGGACACTTCAAGGACCCAAAAAGGACTTCTGGAAGAAGATCCAGAAGTCTTGAGACGTTTAAAGCAACTCCATAAGTTGAAGAGGTACGTTGTGGGAGTTGTAGTCACAGACCCCAAGAGGCAAACCAGAGCCTCTAAACCCTGGTGCCGTGGACCACTTTCCTGAATCAAGAAACACTTCTGAAAGTAAGTGTGACAGTGTTACGTCGTGGGTGGCCTAAACTTTGGACTTGGTCCCTTTCCAGTGTGATCTTTTTAACCCTTTGAGCGCTACTTGCTTCTGTGCGCTAGAAAACATAAATTCTTTAAAAATTCACATCCCCAGTTCCCCTTATCCGATTGTATTCATTTTGGTGTCATTTGTAAGATAAAAATATAATCTATTTTTATAAATTGGTGTTGGAATTTTTATTGTGTTTTGTGTTTTATTTATTTACTGTTTTATGATTTTTAAATGCTTTCCACACTAGTCTCCTAAGTTAAGCCTTGTCGCTCGTTGCCAAGCTACCAAGGGTTTAGCTGGGTTTAATTTATTGAGACCTAACTGGACCTAAGTGGAGGTTAGTGGCCTATTGCTAAGTGTAGGTACTTACCTGCCCTTACCAATAATCCATTTTCCAACGTGATGTGTGTGTCAGTAGTGAGAAAATGTTGAAAGTGTCACCTGCATCATTGAACCCATTGGATTGGCCAAAATTTCCATTGCAGAAAGTGGGGTTTGATATGTCAGTACCGGTCTCATTTTTTGCCCCAAGACTATAGATTTGCAATGGTTGTGGTAGACTACCATTCAAAATGGTCTGAGGTAAAGTTGGTGCCTCAAGTCAACACAGCTATTGTGATTGAATTTCTCAAAGGGTTGTTTCCTAGCAAAGGGTACACTGAAGTTCTTAATACAAATAATCAAGTACAGATGAAGTCGATTGAGGTGGATAGTTTCCTTAGATACTGTAGTATTTGTCATATCACCACTGCTTAATATGAACCTCAAGGTAAAGGTGAAAAGATTTAACCGTGCATTGAAAGATAACATCTTTTGGGCACATGGATTTGGAGTGGAGTGGATAAACAAACTAAGGGAGAAGTTATGGTTGAATCGTACTACTCCTCACACCATCACGTAGGTTAGTCCTGTCAGATTACTTAAAGGGAGAGATCCTGTTTCCAAATTATGTCCTTGCTGTTTTAAAGGAGGTAAAAGCTAGAGGATGAGGAAAGAAGTAAGAAGTGAGGAGGAGTTGGCATCGAAAGCTGAAGAGAAAGATGAGAGAATAAAATGGGCATGTAATGCCAAGTGGAAAGTCACAAAACCAAGTTTTGAAGTTGGTGATTGAGTCAGAATTCGTAAGCTTGGGATTTTGAGAAGGGAATATCCCAAGTTTGGCAAAGCTGTTCGGGTGGTCACACCTAGGCTACTACTGTGTGCGGCTGTGTAGGAGGAATACACAAAGCCCAGCTGCCAACTACACCTATTCATGTGAACAGAGAGAGGCTTCAGGCACCAAATGGCTAAGGCATCAAAATGCTAACTTGCATTTTCAGAATTGCAATTTAAAATCCAAACTTCATCATAAGTTAGGATTTTAAATTGTGATTCCAGAGACACCAAACACGGAGGGGTCATCTTTTCCCATTTGAAAATTACACTTATAAAATATATCAAGGTAACTCCAATGTTATCTTATGGGAGAGATAGGCCTCACAGTAGTGAAAACCAAAGGTAAGAGTTTTTCACTACCAGGACATGTAAAACTTAAAGTACATGTCCTGTTTTTTAAATACATTGCACCCTGCCTTTGAGCTGTCCAGGGCCTAACGTAGGGGTGACTTATATGTATTAGAAAGGAAGGGTTGAGCCCTGCAAAAGGTTTATTTTGCCAGGTCGGAATGGCAGTTTAAATGGTATACACAATCTCTGCAATAGCAGGCCTGAGACATATTTGAAGCGCTACTTAAGTGGATTGCGTAATCAATGCTGCAGGCCCACCAGGAGCATTTCATTACACGCCCTGGGCACATGTAGTGTACTTTACTAGGGACTTACAATAAAATTAAATATGCCAATAGGGTTTAGGCCAGTGTTACCACGTTTTAGGGAAAGAGCACAAGCACTTTAGCACTGGTTATCAGAGTCTTATGACCAGCAGAAAAAAGTCAGCAAAAACAGGAGGTCTGAAGTAAATAAAATTAGGGGGAAACCACACCAAGGATGCCAGGTCTAACACGATGTTGCAAATTTTACTTCGGTATGAAATGCAAGGAGTAACAAAGTATAATAAGAGAGTACTACCACATGGGTTCGAAAAAATTACCTGAGAAATGAACATGACGGGATAGAGATCACATTTTACTAATACATTAGTGGTATAGAAGTTAGCATTTGGCGACTTATGAATCTTCATTTAAAAGCCTAACAGAGAAATTAATATGAAATGTAAAAATGGGCACCTTTGAATCATGACGGACATTGTGACCTCCATTTCGTTTTGACATCGTGTTTTGCCATGGAAGATGTTGTGCATTTGTATTCAAGTGAACTACTGATATGATTTAATATTAAAAGTATTATTCTTAGAAAAATAGTAGAGATGAATGGTGTATTATGAGTATTAAACAAACATGAATTAATCCTACTTATATTGATTTAAATGAATGTATTAACATGAGTTACACGTGTGAAGAGAAATAAATGCATATTTAAACTGTTTCTAATGTCATATAAAATGTTTGCAATTAAATCATTTGCTTTGCATGTTTGATTCAAAGGTGCGCAAGAGGATTTTTATGTATTAATTGCTTTAATATGTATTTAGATTTCCTTAGCTTGACCAGGCCTGAAGATTGATTTGTGCAACAGTAAGAGAAAAAGTACTAATTCCTTCTGTTCCCTCTGACCTGAATTAATTCCTAGATTGCGGATGTGTTGGTGAATGTCCTATTGTATTAAAGACAGAGAGCATGTTTTAACTAATAACAAATGTAATAGTATTTGTTCTAGCTGTCGCACAAGACAGAATGTATTGTTAAATTCACATGAGAACTGTTAGACTCATCCTGTGCATTGTGGGAAAGAATCGCAAAGTTATAATTGATGAACAAGTTTTATATTTTAGCGAAACTGTATGAATTCAATGAGATGACTATGAACACTCCCTGAGAAAATCTGGAATAGTTGTAAACTTGATGTAGTCAATGATTTTGACATTTCTAGTTAGAGAAAGACTTTTGAAACTTTTAGTCAGTCGAGTAGAGTCGAAAAAGAGGGTTGAAGCTTTTGCTGATGACTCTTTGATGTAGTGCTGCTCTCTCTTCTCCTGAGTCCCTATAACCCTTAGATGTCTTCTGAAGAATTAAAAGTCATCCTTCCTAATACTTCATTTGCTTATGCTGTTTAGCACTAATATGCCCAATAAATTCTGAACTACTGACCTGCTCTATGTGCAGCTCATGTTCTGCAGTACCCCTGATGCCGCTGTCTAATGATGCTGAGAAGCTGTGAGCGCTCTGCAGTGACAAATCTTTCCTGTCTGCTGTCCCATGAGGAGAGGTATCATTTGTAATGTTGTTTCGTGTTTCCTTTTCAGCTTAGATGATTACACCAGTGTATTTTCATAGTGAGCTACCCTAGTAAGATGATTTTCCAAATTATTTTTGTCTCTTCTTTTGTTTTGCCCACATGTGTTAGTCTGTACCCACACATGCAAGTTCAAATTCATATTAGGGATAAGGATGGCCCAGCCCTGAAAACTGATTGTTATTGATTGAATTTTGATGATTTACTGATGTCACCTTCATCTGATTTGAAATCTGATTTTGATGTGCATATTATCGTTCTGTTAATCTGTGTTGTCCTCTTTGAGTGTTTAACAGTATTGATGTTTAGTAGGCTTAATCTCTTTAGAGGTTTTAGTCAGCCTATGCTTTTCATGTATGTTTATTACAACCACAAAGTTAAAGCAATGGAAATGGTGTGCAAAACTGAGTTATAACACTTTGAAACTTTATTCAGTTTGGAGTTTGATTTTGTGTTTAAATTGGTCATGGTGTTTAAAATTATTTATTGTTCTTGTGTTATTGATTTATGTGGAATGAGTCTGATTAACACACTCCTCACTGAGTCCAAAGATCTGGTCAACCTCTATTGTAGGTGGGACAAGTTGTGGTGTCTCATCAGAGCACGTGCGGTTTCTGAACCCGAAGTGGAAGGAAGACCTCCGCCTGCTCTCCAAAGACCACGATTACTGCGAAATGGAGGGGTTGGTGTGAAGTTCGCAGGTTACACTAGATTTTGTTTTTTGTAACCCATGTAGGCTATCAGAAGAGAGGGTAATGCTCCAAACAATGGTAGGAAGCAACAATGCAACTTAATAACATTACTAGTGGAGCAATCCTCCTGTGACACAGGAGAGAGGTTGTAATCATGAGGTTAGGTTGGAAGTCTGATGTACTTAGAATGGTATGGGTTAGAGGTGAACGCTAGCAAGATACATTGTTAGTTCGATGGTGGTTAGTAAGCAGATGGTAAGGTGTTCAGTGATACATGGTGAAAGCAAACTGTAAACTTTATTAAATAAATGTTCTATAGGGATGGGAAGCAGTAGTGCAATGGTATAGTGCTGGCAGTTATATTTAACTCCAGTGTAAGGTTGGGTTATAGAAGTTTGGTGAATGTCTATTGGTTGTGAAAAGAAATTCTAGAGAATAGCATTGTGGGTTATCTGTTATTGGTTAATAGCTATCTTGTTAGTATCTCACTCGGTTAGAAAGAACATGCCGCTATTCTAGTAGAGAAGAGTTAGTGAAAAATATGGGAATCCCATCAGGTGGTCATAGTTGGATCCTTGATCTCAGAGATGGAGGATTCCAAGTCTTTGGGGTCATTGTATATTGATTGTTTGCTGTTGAAGGAGGTCGTCAGCCTTGCAGGACCGATAACGAAAAACTGTATAATGAGATTTTTGAGAGTCTGTCTCCTAGATAAGAACGCTTTCCTTTTTTTTAATGCCTTTAGACTAATGTTGAGCAATGCCTATTGAGGCACCTTGCCATGTTATTTTCTGTACTTTCTTAATCTGCGATATGATCTGGTCTGTATGAGAGTAGCGAAGAGGACTGAAGATTAGTGAACTGGGATGGGAGATATTCTTGGGCTTGTATGTAGGGATTCTAATGGCACAGGTTATTTTAAAGTTAGTTTTTATTGAAGTGGAGACCTAGAGCCATAAAGGCAGAGCAGGATGATGCAGGATCTTCAGTTCCTTTTGGGAAGCCAAAGATGTGTGGAGGTTTCCTCTCCGTGGTGGTTTTCCTGGTCAGTGATGCACCTTTCCAGTTATGTGATCCATTGTGAGTTCACTGTTAGTGATCTGGATGAATTCAATTATTGGTCCTTGAGAATGCTTATCCATGATTCAACTTATGAAATCCTTCCTACCAGGTTTTGAATGTTATGTTTGATGCATGTCAGGTGGCTTTTCATCACATCTGTGCTGATCTTCGTGGAATGTGCCAGGGTGTGGAGGGTTTCAAGTTTCTGCATGATGGGGACTAGTGCCGGGCCTGAGATCAGTCTAGGTTTAATTGGTGAGTCTAGAAGGGGTGAGGGTCATGTTTCGATCTCTTCTGTCGAGGTTTCAAATCTTTGTGGATTCCTTTGGTATCTCTGGGATCTTGTGTTTTAGAATCTGCCATCATAGCGGAACGGTTTGGAGCCAAAATGAAGTTGTTGGCTGGATATTAGTGGGAATAACAAGTTTGATCCTGTTGGAGGGCAGCTGAGATGAGAGAACTCACTTACCGCTGATATTTTAACAGGTAAGAGTAACCTGTCTGTAATGCTTTCACTCTGTGTAGGAGGTCACCTCATGATCCTTAGAGTATATTGTAGGGATTACGTAGCATGGGGAGAACCATGTCATTTGTTGGGATTGAATTGTGATCCGGAGGTGAGAGGCAAGTTTGATAAGAGAAATGTGGGATAGCTTAGGTGGAGATCTCCTGGGGCAGTAGCCATGCCACCTCGGTGATGGTACAAGATTTTAAGGTACATTTATCAATTCTAGCTGCAACCTAGTGCTCCAGATTTATGTGATTTATATTGAAAACAATATGCAGATGTGAAAAATGTGCTCAACAGATGAAAACAAGGATAGCATTGCAAGATTACATTTGTTCTGGTAGACTGACAACCAAACAGAGGCACACTGGCTTGCCAGCTTGGGAAATGTATTTTATTTGTGATAAATGTGTATCATTTTAATAGTCAATTTAAAGCAATGCCCAGGTTGGTGAGAGTGGGGTGGGGTCGAGTAATGCAAACAAGATACCACCTCTGCACAATGCTTAATTTGAACAGAAAGAAGATGAGATGAGTTTAAGCATCCCACTCATCACATTTTGTGCTGTCTACACAGGAGACCTTGAGCTTTCTGTGCCATGGGGCCCAACCCTCATCGCACTGCTGAGGTTCAATAAGGCTGAGATCCCATCCAGAGGGCGCTGGCCTGCCTTTTCTTGCTTCGCCATTCCTTTAGGGAGCAGCGGACTATGAGTTGCATATGGCAGAAGCAGTTCTGTAATGGCACAAACGAGCTAACATCAGTGGACTTCAATGTGGTCTGGAGTGATTATCGGCCGCTGAGATTAATTGAGGCATTTCACCCATCATTTTAGTGCTCCCTAATTTTTCACTCAAGACTAATGTAATTTTTGGAAAGCAGCACAAGCATTATCACCTTTCCCACATCAAGATGTTTATCAATCTGCTGTGTGCGCTTGTGGGTTGACCTAACATCAGACATTTCACCAGCTCCTAAACAATTCCAGGTGCAGCGTCAATGTGTTAAGCTTTTCTCGGCTTATAATTTACAGGCATCTATGCTACTTCCTTTCATTCCATGTCTAAAGTTTCTGATGTTTTGGAATTGGATGCCACAAGACTAGCAGACAACTGTATGAATTCTTTAAAGCAGAATATTAATTTTAAAAGACAGAGAGATCACTCACACTCTCATTGACTTCCAACAAGTAAAATTTATTGAACGCTCATAATCAACGTGAGAAATGACTTTGGGTTATACACAAGTAGGGAATCTCAGAAGTAATTATAGGCTTAGCCCGATTGATGGTGAGAATTTAATTTTGTCTGTGATAAGCTATGAAATGGAGGGCATAGGCTGACAGAGAATGGTGAGACGAATGGCTTGAATTAGAATTAGAGAGCTCAAAGCACATGTTAGACCTGGCATCCTTAGGGTGGTCTATCCCAGCACTTTTTGCCTTTATCTCCCAGTTTGTTACTGTACCGTTTTGTAGGCCTTAGGACTCTGAGCACTTTACCACTGCTGCTCAGTGCTAAAGTGCATGTGTTTTAGCCTAAAACATGGTAACATTGGTGTATCTACAACTGGCATATTTAGTTTACCTAAATGTCTGTTGTAGAGTTGTATACCATACACCCAGGACATGTAAATCAAATGACACTAGTAGGCCTGCAGCACTGATTGTGCCACACACTTAAGTAGCCCTGTACACATGTGCCAGGCCTGCTACCACTGAGCCTGTGTGCGCAGACTAACTGCCACCCTGACTTGGCACTTAAAACCTCTGCAAAGCCTTCATCTCCACTTTTCTTACATTTAAGTCACAGCTACAGTAAGCCCTAGGTAGCCCATAAGGCAGGGCGCCAAATAAGCAAAAGGCAGGACATATACTTTTATGTTCTCATGTCCTGGTAATGAAAAACTCCCCAAAGTCATTTTTCATTACAGTGAGGCCTGCTCCTGTCATAGGCCAGCAATGAGAATTCCTCATATTACCTTTAAGCTGTAATTCCCGATCTGAGAAGAGTAGCTGCATCATTTTTAGTACCATTGGGATGGTAATAATAAATCCTCTCTCTTAAGGTTGGATTTATTAATATTATTTTATAAATGCCACTTTTAGAAAGTAGGCATACCTCTGCACTCACTGCCCTGTCTCCAATACATGTCTGGCTTGGGTTAGATGACAGCTACACTTGTGCATTCCCTTCAGACACCCACAACACAGGATACTCAACTGCACCTGCATGCATCTGCATACTGATAGGTCTTCCTGGGGAGGAGGTTGGGAAGGGCTCACACTTACACATCAGAGGGGTAGTGTCTGGAGTCTACACAAAGGGGCTGATTACCACCCACTGAGAGTCTGGAGCCATGGCTAACCTAAAAGGGAGACTTGTGCACTTCACAAGAAGTCTTTGTTGTTACCCCACGCATCAAATGTACTTGTTGATATAAATATTAGTCCAATGGGCCACTCAGGACAGTAAGCACACTTCTGGACTCAAGACACGCTGCTGGAGTAAAGACTACTGTGTGCCAGGATTGCCATTCTGTCAGGACTGACTGCTTTCAGAAACTGCTGCACTGCTTGGTTGTGTTGCCCTGCTGCCTGCTGATCTCTGCCCTGTAACCCAAGACTCAACCTCCAAGCCCAGAGTGACTCTGAGCTGTGCTGCTTTCTTTCATCGCTTGCATCACGAATCACAGCTCTGCTTCGTCGCTCTCATCACATCAGCT
This sequence comes from Pleurodeles waltl, assembly GCF_031143425.1. NCBI lineage: Eukaryota > Metazoa > Chordata > Amphibia > Caudata > Salamandridae > Pleurodeles > Pleurodeles waltl. The sequence continues at coordinate 461,204,413 of NC_090442.1, forward strand.
TCACCCGAGCGGCTTCTGCCCTGTTTGCCACTCTCATCACATCAACTTCACCTGAGCTGCTTCTGTCCTGCTCTGCTGCTCTCATTGCATCAACTTCACCCGAGCGGCTTCTGCCCTGCTTTGCTGCACTCATTGCATCAATGTCACCCGAGCGGCTCAGGATGTCCTATGCCGCATGCATTGCATCAACCTCACCGAGCGGCTTCCTACCTGTTTTGCTGCTTGTATTGCATCAACCTCACCCGAGCGGCTTCGGACCTGCTTTGCCGCTTGCATGGCAACAACCTCCACAGAGCAGCTTTGGACCTGCTTTGCCACTTGCATCGCAACAATCTCACAAGCAGCTTCCAGCCTGTTATACTGTTCTCATCGTATCACATCAACTTCACCAGAGCTGTCCCTGCCCTGCCCTGCCCTGCCCTGCTTCACCATTCACACCTCTTCAACTTCACCCAAGAGGCCTCTGGTTCTGCTTTGCCGCTCTCATCGCAGTGCTTCAACTTTCACCCAAGCTGCCTCTGCTGTGCCACTCGTATCTCTTCAACTTCACCCGAGTGGCTTCTGCACAGCTTTACTACTCGCACCTTGTCAACTTCAGCCAGGGCGGCTCTGACCCTGCCTTCCTCATGCCAAGGAGTCCCCAGCACCATTGGTTCGTCTTGCACATTAATCTTACTACTTTTTGCCTACAAAGCTAAGTATCTCTGTATCTTACTGAACTTAAATTAAAAAAAAAAATTAAGATAAACAAGCTCTATTTTTCTATGTACCTGTGTGAAGTCTTTTTCTGTAGTGTATCTTGTATGATTATGTGTGTACGTGTAGCACAAGTACTTAGGCCCTTATTTATACTTTTTTTAGCGCCGCATTTGCGTCATTTTGTGGCGCAAAAGCGGCGTAAACTTGCAAAATACAATTGTATTTTGTAAGTTTGCGCAGTTTTTGCGTCAAAAAGCAACGCAAATGCGGCGCTAAAAAAGTATAAATATGGGCCTTAGTGCTACACCCACCTAGGTTAGAGTTAGGCCTGTCTGCTCTACACCAAGCTACTAGAGGGTAAGCACAGGCTAATTTATGACGTGTCATTTACTTGCCCTCACTAGAGCTGTGGTCCCTACTTTGACAGGACTCTGCTAACTAGAAACCCAGTCTCTAACAGCACATCACGTTAAATCAAGGGGATTCAGCCAAAATAACTATGGCAGTCTTCATCTTTCATGTCACTGGAGGGCACATGGATAAAAAAGACTGAACCATGAAAATCTATGAAGCCCCTTTATCAGTTGCTGTCTCTGCATTTGACTTACAGGTTGGCTATGTAATTCACAGCAAGAAGAAAAACACAAACGGACAATCTTTAGAAGATTTTAATGTAGACATGTGTTTAATTACTTCAGGTGGGATAGAGCTGTGGCCAGTTACCTTTGGTAAGCTACATAGAGAGCTGCTTCCATCCCAGAAATACTGACTTACTTACTCTTCTGTTTAAGTCCATGAACATTTGTTTTGGCCAATTGCATTCTACCTCCTGTTATGTCACATCATTGTTGGTTTCTTGATGTCTGCTTTTCTGACTGGCCTATAAGTACCTCCTCCCCCTTCCACGCCCCTATAAAATGAAGTTATGGACCCGAGTTGCAGGATGGTCAAGGTGTTGTTTTCTTATTATTAAGTTTTCATAAGTGCCTGTTTTGTGTCACACCATTGTAAATTATTATACTAGTCCAGCTTTTACCCCTTACCATTCATAACATTTCAGACCTAACACAGTTTTGGCATTAGAACTGAACCAAATTTTGAATAGAACTGTGTAGGATAATCAACTAAACCTGACTGTTTTTCAGTTTTTTAGGTTTCAGTAGTTTTCATTATGAATTAGCACCACAAAGAAAAATGGTTACTATCCGCAGAACTCATACAATAGCATTACCAGAGAATTTGCTGCAGAAAATTCTCAACTTTCACATGTGTTGTTAGATGCCCAAGCACATTACGACTGCCAGCTTTCCTATTATGCAATATGAAAAACTTCACACCCAAAACATGTACTTAGCTGTTCTAGGAGAGAGAAGGGGGATAGAGGATAGCAGAGAGACAAGGACAGTATGAAAAGAATCCACTAATCTCAGCATAGATTCTGTGACCACTCACCTTGGACAGAATACTACCCTCGTATCTCTGGGTCAAGAACACCCCATTCCTAGCCGACACTCATACCACAAATCATCTTCATAAATAAAGTAAACAACACTCCTTTTCTTAACTTATGCTGATGTTGTTTTTCATTCTGGGCACCGCTACCCAGGCCCAAGTGCATGTGCTCTGACCCCCTCAACCATGTTGAACTTGACTATAATCTTTATTGGCCTGTTTGACTTATCTGTACATCCCTAGTACATGGTACAAAAGAGTACCCAGGTAAGTTAAATGTACCTAATGAACTGCAGTACATTGTGTGCTACAGTTAAAGTGACAATACAAAGCATGCTTCCAGGCCTGTCCCTGCAGACTGGGTGCGCAGTTTTAAAATTGCTGATTCAACCTGACAAAATAAAGCTTTTGACGGCCTAAACCTTCCTTTTTAATACATATGTCACCCCTAAGATAGTACCTAAATGCCTATAGGACAAGGTGCACAGTAGCCAAAAAGTAGGACATATGTATTTGTTTTACATGCCTTTTACAAGTGAAAAATCTCTAAAGTCATTTCTACCTTTGCAAGGCTAGATATCCCATAGAAAAGCAGTGTATTACATTATACCATTTTATAATGCTTAACTTCTTGTTTACGTGTAGCTGGAAAAATGATTCAAGGACTAGTTGACAACTACGTCTTCGCCAGAAAAGTTTCTAAATCGAAGTTAACCTTTTTACAGAGACCCACATGGGCCTTGTATCTGACCTGCATTCTATTGCAGTCAAATTTTACTGTTGTCCCGGTTTAGTCCAACCAGTTCCCCGCAATTGCCGCATTGTACTTTTTTACTTCATTTTCATTTAAAACTGGACCCAGGATTCTTGTTTCCAGTCCAGGAAGAACCTGGCCTCGCCCTTTGGGCTGGACTGTTTGCAGGGGAATCAGGGAAAAGAGTGATTTGCATATAGCTGAGTCCAAAGTGGAATTGCATGGCAAGCAAAAAATGATGGATTTAGGCCCAGATTAGTGACTCGAGTGAATGTTTGACATTGTTCAGCATTCCGTCTATCATCTGTTCTTCTTGGGATTTGTTGATGAGTCATCAGGTGTTGTATTGTCATAAGCTTATAAAGGAAAGAACTGCCTGAGGGTTGGAAGCAAAAATTGATTTGTACTGACCTCTGATTCCAACAAAAACATTAAAAACAATTCAATTGATTGTTGAATCATGAGCATGAAATTTTTAAAGCCACTAGAGATCTAATCAGAAGTGATATGTGAGTCCCTGTCCATTAGGGAGAAGAGGTGCCTCCGGAAGGCACTCCAGATCATTACATGGTAAACAATAGAGGTCTTCATATATGTTTTGTGGCTTTGTCAATGGCACAAGATCACTGAAAAGGGGGGAGCTGTAAGGTTTCAACAATATGGTCCATTTAATTTAAAGGATATTGAAAATATAAGACAAAAACTATATGAGATAAAACCACCTCCCAGATTCACGTAGTATGAAGCATTAAATGCTTGGGAACATGCAGCTCATACCAAAGAGAAAGAAAGGTATCAGAATAGAGCAAAGAGAGCAGTGCGTAATTACACTGATGCTAACTGGGATGAAGAACAGCAGAGGTGGAGAAAATGTGTATTTGAGGGAGCTAGAACGTACCTTGCATTGACACCAGGAAAACCTAGAAAGAATTGAAAGCATGGAAATGAAGATGAAAAGACTGCAAGGAAAACCAATACTGATAGTGATTCTGCAATTATATTTTAGGGTGCTCTGTTGTTCTCACGCCCAGCGCCTCCATCATCAGGTCCAAAGAATATCACAATCCCCAGTAGAAAAGTGGCTACAATTCCTGTTGATCCAAATGTAGTTCATATTGGGACACTACTTCCACCTCTTTCGAGAACTGCTGCAGCTGTCGAAGCTGCTGCTATTGTAATTGCTCCAGGTGTTACGGCATCTATTGTGACTGTTCCTGCACAAGTGTCACAAGTTGCTTCAGTTCAGATGTTGGCAATTCTTGTTGCAACTGCATCAATAAACATTTCTCCAAATCCTGTTGCCCAATGAGCTGTTGGTGGAGTAGCCGCGACTGGGTTTATCGTGACATCACAAAATTCACAAATTGTTTCTTGGACTCCACCACAGTGTTTAGTCTTTGAGAGAAAGATTGTTTTATTATTCCAATTGCACAGAGGGAAGCAACCATGAGAATGAGATTCTGACCCCATGGTTTGAGGAAATACCTGAAAATAAATGAACAGGAGATACAGGAAGGCCATCTAAGAGTCAAGCAAGGGGGAGATCTCTGGATGTACCAAAATTGAAAGTAGGATAGGAAGAAATAATTAGAGGATGTTTAGACATTTCACATTTGAATTAATATAAGGAAAATGATTTGATAAATATGAGTAGGGAAACTGCAAAGTTTGCAGCTACTACATATTAGAAACTGACAATTAGCAGAGAAATGTGAAGTAGATCTTACTAGGACTATTTATTTGCAGAACATTTTCGGGGCTCAGTTAGATGGTGAGGCAACTGTTACTATGCAATCTTCAGGAATGAAGTGGCACATTGCTGAATTCGTTAAGTGCAATTGGAAGTGGAGCGATTTTGACAGATTAGACAGCAAATGGGTGAAGAAGCAGGGGAAGAAAAAGAAACACTTGAATACTACAGAGGTAAATGAGGTGATGATAAACCGCTTCCACTACTCCCAGATAAGGATGATAATCCCTTTCAGGGAGATACCCGGTGGAGAGTATGTTCATGTGACATGAAGCTGAGGTGATCTTGTGACATTCATGAACATCTTCCCTAAATTGAAAGGGAATCCTGTCCAATAGTATACTCAGGTTATCAGGTTTGTGAAGATTTTAAAGGTTTCTGTGGACATATTTCAATATCATTTTCGACACCATGGCACCAAGTGGGCTATGGGCTGAATGTAAAATAGCTGTGCAATGGTTGTATAGAGCCACGGAGAGATGCACTTACCCGCGCACCCTCACTTATAGCGATGACTCCTTCTTGAAGGTAAAGGAACCAGCAAGGGATATTGATTGGTTGAAAATTAACAGAACAACTCAGGAAGCTAAAGAATCAGTGCATGCGTATTATGACCAATTGTTACAAGAATTCAAGCAACACAGTGGACAAGAAAATCCAGAGAAGGAAGGTATGGGAAGTTACCTATCACAGTTTGTTCTTGGGTTGTAACCAGAGATTGGTTTTCACATACAACAGAATGTGATTTTCTGACACACAAATGAGATGCTGAGGTATGCTAAATATTGTAGCAATGAAGAAAAGATGAAGCAGAAAAGACTTTAAGAGAAGTTTATGTTGGCCCAGACGAATCTGGATCAGAAAGGGTTCTAAAATCAGCGGTATGTAGGAAATGTTGGAGGAATGCAAGGTGTTGGCCTCCAGAATGTAGGACAAATGGCAAAAGGTGGAGTTGGTGTTGGACAGGGAAGAGGTCTAGGTGTTCCAGTTGATCCAAAATCAGAGGTAAATACTGTCACGTTGAAGAGCTCAACACTTGCCATTATTACAAAAAACTGAGGCATTGGAAGAGGGAGTGTGGACAGAATCATTACTGAGGAAGTGGTTATGGGCAAATAAAAGGGATGAATCCAACTCAAATGCAAGATGTCCTAGTTCAGGTCCCAGTTCAGCGAATGCACACACCAAATCAGTCACAAATCCCTGTGATGCAGGTCCCGCAGCTCCATTGGCCCCACAAGACATGGGTAACCCTAGGTTTAATATGAATCAGGCACCAAAAGAAAACCTGATTCCTTTCCAAAATCAGAATCCGTTAAAAAAAATCACTATTGTTTGACAACAAGAGCTTTGACTCAGACAATTCACAATGATGGTGCCTGAGGGGGAGGAAGAATGCGTACTTGGTACAGTCTTAAAAGTAGACCACAGTGGTCCATTTATAGACAGAGAGGTAAATGTCCAGCAAGTGTCATTTCTGATTGATACTGGAGCTACCCGTTCCAATGTTAGAGCAGCAGAAGTCCCTAACATACCCCTCTTGGAAAAAAAAATCCAAGTTGTAGATGAAACAAGTAAGCAAGTAACTTATTCTGTTTCAAAGAAGGTTCCTACAAAAATAGGTTCATTTGAAGAAGCTCATAAATTTGTTGTATGTGACTTAAGTTCTGTAAATCTATCAGGACGGGATCTCTTGTGCAAATTAAATTGCACTATTTACTGTACACCGGATGCTGTAGCATTCCAAACACATGAGGAAGATGCTCAATTCAAAATGGCTAGACAAAAAACAGCTATGTATGCAGAAGGCTAACTGCAAGTATAGAATTGTGCAGGAAAAATTAATAACATAGTTATTCCATGTTGTGCCATGGTACCAAATCCAGCTGCAATCTTATTTCAGGTCCCCTGTTATGTAGAGTAGTTTACTGTTGTGGCTCTCTATCAGGCCTTCGTCTCTATCTCATTATATGCGGACAGCAAATTTCTGTTCTCATTTTCATTGCAAATAGAGTTTGGCATTCTGCCGAGTTCCACAAGGATATGCAGAAAGCCCTTCGATCTTTCATCAGATCTTGAAAAATAATCCTGAGACTTTGCAAATGCCTTGCAACTCATTTCTTGTACAATACATTGATGACTTACTTGTGGCGTCAAGTATGCAAGAGGCTTGCAAACAGGATATGATTCCCTTGCTGAATCATTTGGCTGAACATAAGGTGTCCCCGAAGAAGTTGCAGTACTGCCAAAAAGAGGTCCTGTATTTAGGACATCTCATTGAAAAGGGAACAAGGAAGGTGTCACAAGAGAGAATTACAGCAGTCATGACAATGAGTCCCCCTAAAACACAGCGAGAAGTTAGAATGTTTCTGGGAATGGTGGTTTACTGTAGGCAGGGAACATCCAATGTTTCTCTATTGACCAAGCATTTAAGGCGGCTGATGCACAAAGATGTGCCTGATCCGCTTCCATGGGACAATGACTGCTGAGGGAGAGATAAAGCCTCTGTCATACCCCAGCACTAGGAATGCCTGCCTACAGTAAAACATTTACTTTGTTTTGCAGTGGGAGGGAGGGCTGTGCTCTGTTACTGATTACTTAATTGCATGGAGACTCTCGAACACCTGTGGCATATTTTTCAACTATCCTTGACCCTGTTGCCGCAGGACTGCCCAACTGCCTCAAAGAGGCTATGGCAGTTGGTGTCAGTATTGAGAGAAGCAGGAGTATAGTCATGGGACATCCTCTTACAGTGATGGCCCCTAATCCTGTGAAGATCTTGTTCAACTAAACCAAGATACAACATCTGACAAACAGCAGGCTTTCTAAATATGAGCAATTGATTCTGGCAGAGCAGAATATCACTTTCAAAAGGTGTCAGAACTCTTAATCCAACTACACTGTTACCATTGCCTGAAAATGAGACTAATGGGAAAGTGTTGAGCATGATTTGTCTCGATGTTACTGACATATACACCAATCCAAGACCTGACATTAAGGATGAACCTCTTGATGAGCCTGATATGTAATCTTTGTTGACGACTCAAACACAAGAGATGATGAGGGAAATTTGAGAGCAGCTTATGCTGTTTGTACAATTCAAAAATTGGTAGAATTCTCCTGGCTTCAAGGTGTTACCTCTGCACAAGTGGCAAAATTGGCCACTCTTACCAGAACATGCTATCTTTCAGAAAGGTTGAGGGTGACAATATTTACTGATAGTCAGTATGACTTTGGTGGAGTCCATGATTTTGGACAGTTAAATGTGTTCCAAGGGGTTTCCTGACTTCATCTGGAACCCCTATACGGTATGGAGAATATGTGATGTGACTGTTAGAAGCATTACAATTGCCACAAGAAATTGCAGTTCTTAAATGTGCAGTCCACAGAAATAGAAATGATTATGAAACTGTTGGAAACAGATATGCTGATTAATTTGCTTGGTATTGCATGGTTGTGCCATTCGCATTCAGCGGAGAATATTCAAATGAATCCAATGAGGACACCAATTTGTTGTCCGCAGCTGATACTTTGGAGGAAATCAAGAGACTGCAGGAAGAAGTTTCAGAGCAGCAGGCATGGATCAGAGCAGGATGTATTAAAAATGCAAATTAAATTTGGGTTTCAGCTGATGGAACACCTGCATTGCCTGATAGCCTGTTATTTCCTGTGACAGGACATGTTCTCTGCCCTGCACACATCGGAAGAGATGTGATGGTGCAGTTATTTAGGCAGAATTGGTTTCATCCCCAATTTAGAGCTTTCGCTGAGGAATTGTGCAACAGCTGTGTGACCTGTCAGCAAATTAATGTAGAAAGGAGAATCCCTTTAACATTGAATCACATAGGAAGATCAGGAGGACCCTTTACTAGAATGCAGTTGGATTTGATCAAAATGCCTGTTTGTAATGGGCTGAGATATATCCTGGTCATAGTGTGCATTTTCTCTCGATAGGTGGAAGCCTAGCGAGCATGGCAAAATGATAATCTCACTGTAGCCAAACTGCTGTTGCGAGAACTCATACCAAGGTTTAGGTTCCAGGTTTCTAAGGAGTCAGACCAAGGGACTCATTTTAATAATGAGATCCTAAGAATGCTGTGTGTGGCACTACAAATGGAACCAAGATTGCATTCTAGTTATCTAACAGAAACTTCTGGAACAGTTCAGCAGCTTAATGAAACACTGAAATCTCTTTTGGGCAAAGTCAGTGGATCTACATCCCTCAAATGACCAGATGCTGTGCTTTTAGTACTAATGAGTCTCAAAAGCACCCTCGACAGAAGAACAGGATTGTTGCCACATGAGAATTCTCAAGGGACGTGCCATGCAACTGCCTATTGTGCCTGCAAACGTGCTTGTGAATATCACAGATGACGTAATGCTTGACTACTGCAAGGGGTTCGATGATGTAGTGTGATCTGTATCTCATTAGGATGGAGCTGTCACTGCCAACCTGAGTAAGCATCAGGGCCCCAACCTTAACCCTTGCAACTGGGCCCTTGTTAAGAACCATGTTCAAGAATCCAGCTAGTAGCCAAGGTGGAATGGGACCCTTTCAGGGATCCTGATTACCAACACTGCTGTGAAATGTGCTGGGATACCCAACTGGATTCATGCTTCTCACACTCAAAGGGTAAAGTGTCCACTTGATGAGGTGATGACATTTTAGCTAAGTCCTCAACCTCCTGTGTCAGTACGTACTGAAGGACCAGATAGGGGTGACATTTATCAAGATTCCTCACCTCTCCAAGGTCCTGGAAACTCACAAAGTGGTGTGGAAGTGTCGCCTGAAGACAAACATCTGAGACATTGAAGAGGGGAATCTACTGAATCACCACCAGGCCAACTGAATAATCCTAGTGAAGGGACAAGTGTGAGAAGTAAAAAACTAAAGAGGAAAGAGAAATGGCCAAGGATCTATTATTTCAATTGAATGCATACCACAAACGACCATCGAAAAATCAAAATCTAGTGTAATAAGTGATACAAAGGAAGATCAACAGATACCAAGGAGGTATAAGGGAGCAAGAGCTCCCTGTCATGAGCATACAGCACCTGAATGGACTTGTGAGATGGAGAATGTGCCTAACCCAAGAGTCAACGATCTAAACGAAATGAGAACAGAACTACTTGAACCTCCATGAAGTGCTACACTAACAGAGTATACGATTAAAGATTCTTGAAACAAAAATCAAAAACCAAGTCAGATGCCTGAAACCTGTCTCATTAAATACGACAACATCTGATCTGATTTTCTGATATATGAACTGCGTCCAAACAGATCTATTGAAAAGACTGTGATAACTGATAAATGAATTTGCCGATTATTGTGTAAAAAACAGAAAAACAAATAACAAGAAATAAGAATTCCCCAGGGCCAAGGTTGCAGTAGAAGAGTAAGGTTGACATAATGTCAAAGGCTATTCTATGTATGCTTTGAAATAACCGCAAGTTAATCAAAAACATTTGCTTATTTTGCACAAGAACAGACCAATGCAGAATATTAAATCTGCACGCTTGTACAATTCTACTTAAAGTCTGACCGTAGAGAGACATGTGTCTCCTTACAAAGTCTAGGTATAGAATAGTGATTGCTGCTACACTGATAGTTATTTTGTTAGCATCCATACTTATTCCGGTTGAGTTGGTAAGAGTGTTGCCCCAGAGATAGAACCACTTAGATCTACACCTAGACCTACATCACCTGTGCATACAGTTGATGAGAAGAAGTTGTAAGCTTCATTTATAAATGCTTCAAATGGAGATTTCACGTCAAATGTTAATTCTAGATTAGTTCAAGAATACATACACACTTTAGATGCTAGGGACTGTTACGTCTGTACACACTTACCTGTTTTAGCGACTGAGGATGTAATCTACCATCATATTTCACTTTCAACTGCAGTTACATGTAGGGGTGGGCGGAATTGGGGGAGTTTCATTCCGCGGAATTCCCTAGAATTATCTAAACATTCTGCAGAATTCCGCGAGTGGGCACCGCAATATGTAGTGTATACCGCTCTGTGCCCTTAAGTAAGTATGTAATGGCACCAATGGGTATTCCCTCCAGGACATACCACTCAGCACCCTTACATACTAATGTAAGTGCACCAAGGGGGATGCGCTGCAGTGAATACCCCTCAGTGGCCTAATATAAGTATGTAAGAGCACTGAAGCTTATCCCCTTCAATGCATACCGCTGTGTCCTTACATACTTATGTAAGGGCAAAGAGGGTTATCCACTCAAGTGCATACTACTCAGCACTCTTACATACTTATGTAAGGGTACCAAGGGGTATGCGCTGCACTGCCACGCAGTTCAGGTGGTGCAGCGCTTGGCATGAAAAGGAAAGCAACATTTCCCAGTTTTTTTTTTATAAATAGATAAGTACCTCTCGCAACTTCATTTTACATTTCTTTATAGTCCAAAGAAACATAAAATGAAGCTCCTGGCTTCGGTTTGTGAACCATATTTTATGGCACTACAATAAAGATGGGATAGGCAACGCAACAGCTCAGGGCGAACCTTGCATACAAGGGACTTTGCTGGTAATCAAAGTATATGTCATTCCGTCTTCGGGGTAGGAAGTGCTGCATATCTGGAAGTTCAATGACTGACATAGCTTTATTTTTTTATTATTTAATTTAGGAAATTGTCTTGTTAACTACTCCCGACGTTTCTTAAAAGCAAAGCAGGAACACTCCCTATTTATTACTAAAAACCAAGACAAGGATCATTTTGGGGGCTGGAGAAATGGACTATAGTATGTGCCGCAGTTCAGGTGGAAAAATGGCAATTCTGTTGTACAATGTGCACTGGTCTGGGCTGCGGACTGCTTTTAAAGAGCTCTGTAATTCAGATGTCGCAGTTACAACACTGTAGCATAAAGCGCACCCCAATCTGGCATTGTGTTATAATGTTCACTGGGGTGGCAGAGTTACAACACTAAGTTATTGTGTGCACCGCTCAGGTGGTGGCGTCCACAACAAGCACCTTAAGGCTCCTTGAAGGCAGGGGTGCGCTAAGCTTTTTCTCTGGCCCTCCAAGGGATCTGCTGCTGACCTCTGACTGACCAACTTCATATATTGTGTCATTGAGAGTTGCCTCAAACACCCCAGTCTCACCCAGATCATACCTTACACGTTTTTTAAAACCAGAGTACCAGGCAAAACGTCGGCAGGACCCCTACTTTCATATCGCCTGTAGCATGTGCTGACGTGAACAGTAGCAAATGCTTTTGGTCATCTTAACAGACTGCATCCAGGTGCTTGAATTACAGGTGTAATGGTTACAGGACAGAACACCTATTATGGAGCTTGTAAGGATGACAGGCAAAGTAGGCCGTGCTGGAATTCAAATCTTTTCTTATAGATCGCTGGGCTGGACCTCATCCAATTGAGGCGTCCTACCACTCTAGGGCGTGCTACATTATGCAGCGTTATTTGGCACAGGAACATTTTAAACCTGGGATGGGTGTTGTACACTTAACAGTCTGTGTGCACTCTTCAAGTCAATGAAGCTGGACGTTAGGAGTCTCTGGGAGCAATGCACTAGCTGCTTGGCCTTTAGTAGATCATGAGGATTTTGCACTACAATATAGTTGGTTAACAGTACCATGCTTGTATTCCTCTTCATGTGAGAAGGGATTTCCCTGTGGTAGTGGCTCTGACTAGTAGACCTGTTTTAGGTCTAGAGCTCGCCCCCCACGTCCGCAGCACCACCTTGCTGTCTTGTGCCCCTGACCCCCGTCCACGCTGCTGCTAGCGTGTTCGAGCCCCCAGAGCGTGTCTAGTGGGCTCTGATAAGCTTCGCTAGACCCGTGTGCTCTCTGCCGCTTTTCGCCGTATTTGTAAGTGTTTTTCAACTTTTCAGCGCATTGCCTCCTTGCGCTCTTGCCCCCATTTGTGCCCCTTCTGATTGCTGTACTCCGATTGTATTTTGTGCCATTACTGTATTTTGTGACTGTTTTTAAATTGTGCCCGACTTTTCTGTGCCTTGTTTTCCTGGTTTTCGCCCCTTGTGCGCTCCCCCTTGCAGTTCTTTCCCTGCCGCTGCCTCCCTGCGGCCCCGCCCCCCTCACACCCCCATTCGCTGCTCCCTCCCGCCTCCCGCCTCCCAGCTGCTCCTCCCTCCCTCCTCCCTTCTTAATGGCTGGCGCTGCGCGTCCGTGCGCAGCGGGCGCGCCGCTGGCGCGCCAGAGGCAAGCCCGTCTGCGCCCGTCCACGCCTGGACCGCACCCAGCGCCCCCCCCCCTGGACCGCACATCCCCCGCACAACCAGCCTTCGCTACTCTGCCAGCGAACTATTCGCCCTTAACCCTGGCTCCTCCACAACCTGCTTCCAGGCCACCCCGAAGCACACCAAAGGACCCTTCTCCTGCCGCACCTGCAATTTCACCTGCAACAGAACAACGAAGCCTACAACAACCGACACCAACCACCTGCACTGCATCCTCCTCAACACACGCTCCGCACGAAAGCACGCAATCGAGCTCTGGGACCTGCTCGACACCACCGCCCCAGACGTAGCCTTCCTTACCGAAACCTGGTGGAACGACTCCTCGGCCCCAGACATCGCCATCCCTGGCGGCTACAAGATCACCAGAAGAGATCGCACCAACGGAACCGGTGGAGGAATAGCCATCGTCCACAAATCCACCCTCAAGATCCACACCCACACGGACGACACCCTCAAGACAGCTGAACACCTTCACTTCCAGATCCACACGGACCCCAACACTACCCTCAGAGGAACTCTCATATACCGACCACCAGGACCAAGACCCCCCTTCAGTGACACCATTTCCGACCTCGCCAGCACCCACGCCCTCGCCTCAACGGACTACATCCTCCTTGGAGACCTCAACTTCCACCTGGAGAACAACAACGACGCCAACACCGCATCACTGACCACCAACCTCTCCAACCTCGGACTCAGACAACTGGTCAACACACCCACCCACATCGCCGGTCACACCCTAGACCCACTCTTCACTGCAAGCAACCACATCTCTTTCAACCACAACACGAACTTCACTGGACCGACCACCACTGCGTCCATTTCACATTCAAGAAAAACACTGAACATCACGGCACCCCACTACCACCACACCGCCGCTGGGGAAAAATCACTGCAGACCAACTAACCAGCACCCTCGCCAAGAACCCGCCGACCGACCCCACGAACCCGGACTCCGCTGCCATCAACCTCCAACAGTGGCTCCTCAACTGCGCCAACACCCTCGCACCACTCAAGAGGCCCACCATCAACCGAGAAAAGAAAAATGCAGCATGGTTCACAGACGAACTCATCACCTCCAAACACTCCTGCCAGAAACTCAAGAAAAAATGGCTGCTCGAACGCACACCCGACAGCCTAGCAGCCCACAAGGAAGCCACCCGCAAGCACCACCAAGTTATCCGACTCGCCAAATGCTCCCACTTCACAGAACGCCTTAACAACAACGCGCACGACAGCAAGGAACTCTTCTGCATCGTGAAGGAGCTCTCCAACCCCAGCGCCAACGTCAACGACATCCCACCATCCCAGAAACTCTGCGACGCACTCTCTACTTTTTTCTACCAGAAAATCGCCACCATCCACGACAGCCTCAACTCCACACCTCCGCCAGACCCCACCCCGACAACTCCTCCTACGCCAACCGCCTCACCACCTGGACCCACGTAGATGACGCCGAAACCCGAAAGACCATGAACTCCATCCACTCAGGATCCCCATCAGACCCCTGCCCACACCACGTCTACAACAAAGCTGACTCCACCATCGCTCCCCAACTTCGTAAAATCATCAACCTTTCCTTCGACAACGCCACCGTCCCGGACAGCTGGAAGCACGCCAACATCCAAGCCCTCCTCAAGAAACCAAAGGCTGACCTCAACGACCTCAAAAACTTCCACCCGATCTCCCTCCTCCCCTTCCCAGCGAAGGTCATCGAGAAGATCGTCAACGCCCAGCTCACCCACTACCTCGAAGACAACTCCATCCTAGACCCCTCCCAATCCGGATTCAGACGCAACCACAGCACCGAGACTGCACTCCTCGCCGCCACAGACGACATCAGACAGCAAATGGACAACGGCAGAACTTCAGCCCTCATCCTCCTAGACCTATCCGCCGCCTTCGATACGGTCTGCCACCGCACCCTACTAACTCGTCTCCACGAAGCCGGAATACAAGACAAAGCCCTCAACTGGATCTCCTCTTTTCTCTCCGGCAGAACCCAGAGAGTCCGACACTCATCCTTCCGCTCCGAAGCCACCAACCCCATCTGCGGAGTCCCCCAAGGCTCCTCGCTAAGCCCAACACTATTCAACGTCTACATGGCACCCCTCACTCAACTGGCCCGGCAGCACAACCTCAGTATCCTCTCCTACGCCGACGACACCCAGCTCATCCTCTCCCTTACTAAAGATCCATACACCGCCAAAGCCAACCTCCACGAGGGACTAAAATCCATCGCCAAATGGATGAGAAACAGCCGCCTGAAGCTAAACTCAGATAAGACCGAAGTCCTCATCCTCGGACGCTCCCCCTCGGCCTGGGACGACTCCCGGTGGCCCACCACACTGGGACCCCCACCTACTCCAGCCAACCACGCACGCAACCTCGGCTTCATCCTCGACTCCGCCCTCACCATGTCCAAACAGGTCAACGCAGTCTCCTCCTCCTGCTTCAACACCCTCCGCATGCTCCGTAGAATCTACAAGTGGATCCCGACGGAAACCAGAAAAACGGTGACCCAGGCCCTCGTCAGTAGCAGACTAGAGTACGGCAACGCACTCTACACAGGCATCCCAGCAAAAGACATCCAACGACTCCAACGCATCCTCAACGCATCCGCCCGTCTGATCCTCAACATACCCCGCCGATGCCACATCTCCCACCACCTGAAGGACCTCCACTGGCTCCCCGTGGACAAGAGGATCACCTTTAAACTTCTCACCCACGCGCACAAAGCACTACACAACGCCGGACCCGCCTACCTGAACAACAGACTCAACTTCTACGCCCCCTCCCGCCAACTCCGCTCTGCCAACCTCTCCCTTGTCATCGTTCCCCGAATTCAACGCAAGACCGCCGGCGGCAGATCCTTCTCCTACCTCGCCGCCAAGACCTGGAACTCACTCCCGACCTCCCTGCGCCAGACCCAGGACCTCCTCACCTTCAGTAGACTCCTCAAGACATGGCTCTTCGACCGATAGCAGCTGCCCCCCCCCAGCGCCTTGAAACCCTAACGGGTACATAGTGCGCTTTATAAATTTAATGATTGATTGATTGATTGACTATAGAACAAGTCTTTGACTGGCTACAGGGTAATTCATCTTCGAGTCACTTTAGTGCTATAGATTAGACCTAGATGCAGTATTAATAATTTTGCCAGAATCTAATAAGTATGTCAGAGATTTGATTGTTGATAACAAGCACCGACCATCTTATTACAGATGTTACAGAGGTAGAAGGTAGGGATGTCCATTTTTTACAATGCAATGTGCTTGAATCCTGGGTTGAAAAAAACGGTTATCTGGCAATGGCATAGGCATCCTTGTAAAACATAGACAGATAAATAATTTGGATTAACTTGAAGAAGTTATGAGGGTCATTCACAAAGTTAAATGTGATTATAAACGTACATTTACAACTGAGTTTCCCTCATAAATGCCTGCCACAAACAAACAAGCAGTTTCAATGCAACAGGGCTCACATTTGCTCGAGTTAGTGCTACTTGCGTTGTAAACTCCTAACCGGACTTTTCGTGACACAAATGAAAAGAAAAAAACACAGCGCGATCGCGCTATGTAAAATGAAGTGTGATCACGCTGAAATTGAAAATGTAAAAACGGAGCGCGATTGTGCTATGTAAATCCCAGCGCAATCGCCCTGTGGGGAAAATAAACAGACAAAGTAGTACGGAAACCCGGGCTGAAAACATCGAGCCTCGAATGGTTTCTGTACTTTACAGGTGGTGTGTATGTGGGCTAAACACCAGAAAAGGCATAACGTATGCATGCCGTTAACAAATGAAAGCAAGCAGATTCTAAAGACCAAGCCCAGGAACCAATAAAAGTGACTGATGTGACCTGGGTGTGGTTTGAAGCCCAAAGAGAGATTACATCATGGACGGAGCGCTTTGCGCTCGCCCATAAAAGCGGAGATTCTACCACAAGTGCAGAATGCTCCACACCCAATCATATCACTCAAGTGAGAATGTGGGTACTTCCGAGCATTCCAAAATGTGGTTACCCTAGGAATTTTGTAAATGTTCACACAAGTTTGTTGACATTCAGAAAGTACTACCATTTATATTTCCAACCTGGACCGGCCCGAATGTTCACTCAAGGACAGCGCTGCGATCAATACCATATTCAGTATGAAAAAGAAAATGAAATTCTACTTGATTTTGAGGGCTTGTAAAAAAAAAGGTTTCTCCATGGGAAAAAATATTTTTCTGACACAGAAACAAATTTTAAAATGTTCATTTTAACAAGGGATCGAATTCCTCTTGTTGGAGTGTAGCTTTTATAATCAAAATTTAACATGAACTGCTTGCAAACTAATGTGTAATAAAGCTGCATATAAAACGCCTTAATATGTTTTCAATATACACATTTGAAATGTGCCCACGGGGGTGGCCATCAATGTATACGATGACTAACAAAATTGATTAATAATGAATTGTTAATGTACTAATGTATGATTCTGTTTAGCATTTAAGAATTATAGGTTAAGGTTTTGCTGAATAAATCATTAGGCTTTAGTTAGCAAGAGTCTGGGCCTAGCTGCCTGGTCTCATATTAAATGTGTTTTCTAATGTGCACTGTGCTGTCTTCCTGAAGGACATAAAGTTGTACTTTTCCAGGGGCTAGAGATGTGTGTAGCCGTAGTAAATTCTTTCTCATGAGACCCGACTTGCTCAAAGAGACATTCTTATTCAATGCAACAGTGTAATTTGCAACAGGTACAAGGTCGCCTGAACTGGTAAAGACAATGGAGCTACTGACTTGAGTTGTGCGTGTAACTGTTTCTACCTGCCATCTCACCCGATGAAGACGTAAATCACAGGAGCCAATGAACTGTATGAGAACTGTCTTACGTGAAAATTCTAGTAAGGTGACCACACAACCATTGGTTAGAGATAGTGGTGCACCAACTACCGACCAATGGGAAATTAGAGATTTGTCTGGCAAATTCAATTTAACGTCGCATTACAAGGAGACATAGGCCATTAGAGGGACGCCCCTGCTGTTACTCTGACATTCCGTCTTTACCCTTGCTGCTTTGATTCTCAAACCATCCTCACCTTGCCCGAGATCTATTTCTACTCCTCCTTAAGAGGGAAGAACTTTCTGCCATAGTTTCTGAGACTTTGCTGTTCTATCCTGGCGGATGGCGAATCGACTACTGTCCTGAGGACGAAGACTGACTCTGTATGCTGACCCATTACGGAGGGTAACTATATGATGATGAAATTGTAATTGCCTGCTTGCCTTTCCTTTCTAGGTACCAACTGCTTTTGACAGAGACCACAGTCAGACATTTTCCAAATTTGTGTTACTAAAATGTTTTGCATGAAGCCCAACATGCTGATGCTAATTCGAGGGTAGGCAAGGAGTTCACTAATATTGGGTGCAACAGACAAAATGACTGAATCTTTGCTGTGTTGAATAGATGCGCTAATGATACTTTGCTAAATAGATACATGTTGACGCCGTGTTTTGTTCTAATGTTTATAATCTTCGCTTTGCTTAAATCTTATTCGAGTTGCCACATTATAACATTGTTGATGTGTTTTCTGGTGTTGAGACTAATAAACTTGCTAGTAGAGTGTAACCAATAGTGAATACATATCATAAATTTGTGTGGTTATTCATGGCTGAAAGGTCACGTTGCGTTTCAAATTTATATTGAAGTGATTAACTAATTTGATTGATTTATTACTGTGAATATTGATGAGGCTATTGATTTATTGATTGATATGGTAAGTAGTTATCTCGTCTTAAGGTGTCTCCAATCAGGGTCAAAAGATTCATTGGCCTAAAACGAGTCCCAGACTAAGTAAATTACCTAGGGCGGCACGCGTTAACACTCTCATGCAAAGTTCTTGCAACAGAGAATGGCATACAGCGGTATCCCAATTGCAAAATCACATGGCATTCCAGGAGTCCGCAGGAAACCTGCCCATGCCACAGCTTTCTGTGCAGATTCTTGGAAATATTTCTGAATTTCCAAAAGTAGTAAATCAATATCCTAACAAAGATGTAAATCTTGGAGTGTAGTTTTACTACCTTTTTGTTAATTGCCCCCCATATTTTCATTAGTATCATCAAGCCAAATGAGTACTTCTACTACTAAATGTTATTCAGCCCAGAAATTTCTCATGCAAGTTAAGCAATCAATAATTTCGCAAATAAAAAGAGATAGAAAAGATGTACTTTCTTGACCTTAATTTTAATAATCATTGCAAACAAGTCTCTTGTGTATCCATTCTGCTAACAGAGATTAGACATGAACCATGTGATTCTCTATGTTTACATGTGATTACATCCTCACATCAAAGCCCCCCTCAGAGGTGGTCTCAGGTAATACATGATTGATGATTCAAGGTACATCACTGTATCAGTAATCACTACAAAATAATTTTACTCAAATTCCAGAAGTACAGCTGCAGTAAAATGAAATGTTTTACGGATGATGTGGTCATTGTAAAATGGAGATTATGTATCACAGGTGCTTCATTGGAAAACGTTTATGAAACCCTTGACTCCATCGACTCCATATGCAATAAGATAATGGGTGTAACAGATAAGATTTACACGAATTTACATACGTTACATAGAGAAGGTGTGTAAGAGTGTTGTCACACGTAGCATCTTGGGAGCGCCAACAGTCAAACTTTGCTATACGCATGTTTGTAGGACCCCAAGTAAGTCACATTTCATAATGTATATGTGGAAACATTTTTATAGACCCCGCAGATTTGTATGACTTTGCGCACAATGAAAAACCCCAAATGCCTGTTCCTTTTCTTGAAATGCATGCTTTTTTTTACTAAAGGAAGCCATGCCTTTCATCATGCTCCTAACGCATTCCTTGTGTCATCCCTTCAAAAATCATACATATCAATCATGTGCATCATTGACCGATGCAGGTGGCTGGCCCCTTTTCCTTTATGTCACTTGTTCACCACATTGTCTTCATTACCCTTATTTTTGCTGCGCCTGTTTTTGTTGGCTTTAGGACTCTGCACACCTCACTACTGTTAACCAGTGGGAAAGCGATTATGGTCTCCCTTTTAAACATGGTTAAATTGGTATTCACCTGATTGGTACATTTAAATTACTTATAAGTCCCCAGTATATGGCATTACATGTCCCGTAAATAAATGCTACAAGTGGGCCGCAGCAGTAATTGTGCCACCTATTGCTGTAGCATTCCGAAACATGTTTCAGGCCTGCCACTGCAACCTACAGAGAAATTTGAAGCTGACATTTCGACCTGGCAAAATAAACCTCTTGCCAGTCCTAAAACTTCTTTTTAGTACTTATACATTGATCCTATGGACGCCTCTAAATGCTCACAGAGCTGAATGCATGGTATTTAAAAAGGATGACATATATTTTTTTTTTTACATGTCCTTGTGGTGAAAACTCCTGTTTTTCACTGTGGCATAATGGGCTGGCCGCCCACAGACTAACACTTGCTTGCATTATTATATGTAATAAAGGCTAAAGACAGTTTGGGAACAGATAGAAAAATACTTCTTCCACTCATTTTATTTGTAATTTTTAATTATTTGTAGTGGTAAAATTGGATTTTATATTGCAATTTTGAAAATCCACTTTTAGAAATTTTGGAGTTTCCTGCCTAAGGGAAATGAGCCTTTCTGGCAGTGCCAAGGGTCACCTGACTGTTAATGGCTCTCCTGTGGTGTGATGTGCATTCCTCCCAGACAGTGCACAAAGGGCCTAGGTTTGAAGAGCTGCAGGACCTCCTGACAAGATGGCGGGGTGGAGGAGCTGGGCTGCTGCCCTGGTTGCAATTCAAAGAGCAGCTCTGGGCTCCGGACATTAGAAGATTATTAGAGTTTAGATGATTAGAGATTAGAGTCACT